>NC_134581.1:119217500-119517500 GCF_037038515.1 Microtus pennsylvanicus | reverse complement strand
TAAGGGTTGATACCATGGCAACCAGCATTATATATTAGAATCTAGCAGGAACTTCTCTTAATAAATCAGCCATAATTGGCATATATGTATTAGGATGGATTCAAAGTTATTCAGCTGGAATGATTTTATATCAAGAAACATTAAGTCATTAAATTTGCTTGTTCTCATCTTGCTTCAGTAAGTGTTGGTATACTTGTCCAGCTAAAGAGAATAAATTCTTAGCTTATAACACCCTGCTTTTAAAAAGTAGATATTTATGGAAAATACGTTGTGAAACAGCTTGATGTATTATTTCCTTGCCTTTGACAGATCTGAACTGTGGTGGGTTTAGTCAGAGTTGCAAGGCGCTCCCTCCATCCTCTGGTGTGCTGAAGGCTCTGCAGGGCTGAATCAGAGCACTTAGCCACAGTGTGGCCGGTCATGGTCCTGGCGAGCCATGCAGAAGGTGGTTGGATGGTCTACAGTGCAGGTATCACAACTGCTTAGTGGGTTCACCACACTCTCAAAAGTCCTGTTTGCCTCCAAACCTGACGCAGAGCCAAGAACTGATTATATAAACCCTAACCACACAGAAGGATTCAAGGAAGGCAGTTCGCTGTGTTCAGGGTCATCAGAGAACTAGCAAGTCATCCTCACAGAGATGGAGAGAGATACAGAGTCCTGGGCTCTCACCAGACTGACTGATCATGGCCCTTAGCTGAACAGTGTGCACAGCGCAAAAGCTGGCCCAGTGCTTCATGACATACACTCTGAAAGAACGGCATGGTTTTGAATTGTGGTTTCACTATCATTGGTGCAAGAACTGGCTGCACCACCCAATATCAGTATCTTGGTTCTTTAACATGGAATCCACAATGCTCAGACCTGTTAGCTGCATAATGGCCCCATGGACATTAGTCCAGTGCCCCACATATAGCAGAGCTCATGGTCCTTGCAAGTGATATAGGTCTGAGGAACCGAAGGCGATAGAGAGCAGTCTCCAGCTGGTAACGCGGAAGGGCGCCTGAGTGGAAAATCAGCGACAATTTCTCTTGCTGCACCCTCTGTGGCTACCATAAAATATCCAATACTGGGTGGCTTATTACATATTTTGGTCACTGGGAGGCTGGAACCCCAATAGTGACAGGCCACATCTGTTTGGCCTGTGAGGAGGGTCTTCTGTCTACAGCATAACATGACAATGGATTCGTGACGAGGTCGTGCAGGAGCAGAGCAATGAATGTGGGGAGGGGTCTCAGAGGAGGGGGTTCCAGCCTTCCTTAGAGCAGCTATTCTTGTGAGAACTGCCCTAGTTCCACGTGAAGTAACACAGTTCTCTCTGAGGGCCTTGCTGCTGTGGCCCAGTTTTATATCCCACTGGGCCCCACAGCAGGAGGGTTCGACACCCTGGGACCAAGCTTAAACTTTAAGAGGTCGCAAATATCAAAAACAAAAGCAAAGGTGATATACAAACCCAGATTTCAGGACGCCCATGTGTCTGCATGACTGCTTGGTGTGTGCGGCGAACTCAGAACTCACCAGGGTAAAATGATCCAGAACATCCGCGCTTTGTGTCACTTGCCTCGAGCTGAGACCCACAGGCGCACAGCAGTCACTAGCAATTCTTGCTCCTGAGTCTGAGGTGCCTGGCCATTTGTTGATCCAGTCATTGCATCTCTGCACAGATGCTACTGAGTCTGCATCAGGGCATGCTCAGCGATCCTGGACCTTCATGTAGGCTTCCTCTGCAGATCTGAGAGTTAATATCCAGAAGAGGGCAGTAGGACTCCAATTAGAACTCCCTGGGCTAGACACTGTGACTAATGAAGGCTCCTCGTGGCTCTGCACAGCCAGATCAAGCCCTTCCTTTACTTCTGGCTTTCCAGGGACGGCATGGTACTGTTAGCACCTACTATGTGCCAATCAATAGCCAGGTCTTTCTCACTTGTGAGAATCACGGCGACTCTGAGATGGAGATGTTATTGCTTCCATTTGTACCGAGGGAAGATACAAACAGAAAGGCAAAGTTCAGAGAGCTTAAGCAGTTTGTTGGAGATCACACAGCAAGTAGTAGATGCAAAATTAAAATCTCTAACACTCCAGGTTCTTCTCAACCATATCAAGTTTTGACAATGGACCTTAAGCTGTACTTATTAATAATCTCAAACAGTCCTGTGGCTTAGACAAAGCTTCTGACTCTGTTTCACCTATATGTTCAGGTTGGGAAAATAGATTTGGGGATGGAAAATATAAGGAATATGAAGGAAAACTGTGGGCGTCAGTGCAACCTGGCTGACAGCAAATCGTGGTATGTCCTTGCTAATGCAATGGGTGCGGGAGGCCAGTCTGGAGTGGAACCCATTCTCTGTACCTTGAATGCAAGGCCTTGCTTTCTAGATCCGTTATTTTACATGGGAGGTATGTGACACAAGTTGCTATCATTTTAGCTATCATTTCTGGAAGGAACTTAGTACACACACACACACACACACTCATGCACAGACACATGTATGCATGCACGTGTGCAACGTGTGCACACACCCACACACTTTTTGTAAACCAATAAACTATCACCCACAGAGGTTTATATTTTAGAATGACCAGAGAAAGGAAAGAAATAGAAAATTTGGGAGTGAAATTGTCGTGGTAAATATCGAATGCTCACCATGTCTATGATAACAAGTAAGGACTGTTGTTCCTTTAAACAGGATCAGTTGCAGAAAAGGTTAACATGGTTCGTGGTATTTGATACAGATTGCTGGGGTGCTGAGTTCTGGAAGGGCCAAGGTCTGACTTTGCCATTTGCACAATAGGTTCAATGATGGATATGCAGAATATCTCGTCTCCAATCACTCTGTAATAGTACCATCACTTTTATCATAAAAGAATTATGTTCCTCCATATATGAAAAATGCATTCTTGAACTGCTGCGAATTAGTTTTTAATGTACTGTGACCTTGGATTGCCCTGGGATATTACTGCTAAATGATTACTTCTGAATGCTTTTTGAATAGCTGCATAGTGCAATTAAATGTGCAATACATCACGGATGGCACAGCTAAACGCCTCTTCTGGTCAAGGAACCCACAGAGGTCTTGGGAATGATGGTGGTTTTGCATCAGTCAGGGTGAGAGGGAAACGGATCTCTTGTTAGTAGAGAAATAAGTATGGATTAGAGGAGATGGTAACCTTTCCTGGGGTTAGTCAGTGGGAAATACACTCTCGATTAATCGCCATCTTCTCCTGGGGTTAGTCAGCGGGAAATACACTCTCGATTAATCACCGTAAAGGAAGATGATCTCTGTCAAAGTAGGGTCTCATAATAATGTCAGCTGTCCAGAGTAACCATTGGTCTTTTTGAGTGACAAGTTGTCAACCGCAGAGGTGAGGGGGCACACATTGGACTGTGTGTGTGTGTGTGTGTGTGTGTGTGTGTGTGTGTGTGTGAATTGGTAGATAAAGGAATAAAGGATTTGGTTTATATTCCTAGCTCTTTTCTCATATGGGCTCATACTAAATTATTATTTCTATCAGTGTGGAACTTCATAAATCTTGTAGTTTAATCAAATCTCTTATATCAAATTACCGGACCTTGGGAAATCTTGACAGAGGAGAGGGTGACAAAGAAGAGCCATGGCGACGTAGGCAACTTTTACCTATTGGCTAGGGGCTCAGCTCCAACCTTTCTTGTCTGGTAGTTGAAAATGATCACCTGCCTATTGGTTATAGACAAATGGACGGAGCCTAGTGGTCAGTTTACACACACACCCCACCTGCAGAAAAGCTCTGATTCCATGGCTTCCCCTCAGAGCTACGATCCGCTGTGTCACAGGAAGGCGTCAGGAGCCACTCCTTACAGCAGTGCATTTAGGACTGTTGGGTGAATGAGCTGGCTCTGTCAGTATTTGAATAGTCACTTATAGAGCCGAATGTTCTTAACTTTTCTTTGTCCTCACACATGTTAAAGAGTACCTGAATAGAGCCAGATGCATGAATAGAACAAGCCCAGGCAAAGACATGCTTATCCTTAAGTGCATCCACCCTACTGGGTCCTGACGAGGGATAGTCCCAAGCCACACCCACTATAAGCCACACCCACTTGAGGACTCTGTCCAGGCAGGAGGAGCCAGGAAGCCTCACCTCGAGATCCCTTGGAGTTCTGAGGGCCTCATCAAACCCAATGTGGAAAATGAACCTGTTCGTCCCCACTCCCGCTTCCACTCCCCAGCTCTCTAATCGTTAGCCTCACTTCTTGTCTAGGGACACCCTTTTCTCTTACACTAGTGATCTTGGGTAGCAGCCTCAGATGCACCAGTACTGGGGTGAGTTGAATGATAGCTGCTATCCTCTCAGATCAACCAGCTGATGGTTCTGAGTGGCCCTTCCAGGGCGTGTTTGTGTGTGCACGGCTACTGTTCTACAGGTCAGTATTCAGTGTTGCTTGTTCCTAGAGATTTTCATTCCACGATTATTTATTTGTTTGTTGAATATGTGGTTACCACCTGTTAGACTTCCAGATCTATGAAGCAAGACTTTTTGTTCATTGTAAACACCTGGCTGATAGCACAGTGCCTACTGCTTAACAGGGCGCATCCTTCCGTATGAAATATGTAATGACTGAAGAAGACCGAAAGTGGGAACTCACTTACATGCCTCTGAAAATGGAGAAAGGAATCCATGAAGAAGACAAAGTGGGATAATTTTAACTAATCAAATTATGAGCGACTGCTAATTATAAAGGATACAACAGGCATCCTCATGAATATTAACCTTCATCAGGCGATGAAAGGAGACAGAGACAGAGACCCACATGGGAGCACCGGACAGAAATCTCAAGGTCCAAATCAGGAGCAGAATGAGACGGAGCACGAGCAAGGAACTCAGGACCACGAGGGGTGCACCCACACGCTGAGACAATGGGGATGTTCTATCGGGAACTCACCAAGGCCAGCTGGCCTAGGTCTGAAAAAGCATGGGATAAACCTGGACTAGCTGAACATAGCGGACAATGAGGAATACTGAGATCTCAAGAACAATCGCAGTGGGTTTTTTTGATCCTACTGCACGTACTGGCTTTGTGGGAGCCTAGGCAGTTTGGATGCTCACCTTACGAGACCTGGATAGAGGTGGGCGGTCTTTGGGCTTCCCACAGGTCAGGGAACCCTGATTGCTCTTTGAGCAGATGAGGGAGGGGGACTTGATCGGGGGAGGGGGAGGGAAATGGGAAGCAGTTGCGGGGAGGAGGCAGAAATCCTTAATAAATAAATAAATTTAAAAAAACACAAAACAAACCAAATTATGCCTTTAAAGTTCTTCACTGAGGCCAGATAGAAGGAAGATAGGTCCCACTGCAAACTAGCTATTAGCCATTCCCTTCCAAAAGTCTTTGAAAAGCTCCAATCCTCCCATTTGTAGAGTACCCTAAGATTTCCGAGAATGATGTCATAAGCATCCTACTTCACCCATATTCTGCAGGTAATCGGCCTTCCCTGGGTCCTTTCCTGGCCCTGTGAGAGGAATCTTTTCAGTGTGTCCTTCTGACTGTGCTTAGGAGCTTTCTGCAGCATCCAGTTGGCTCTTGGACAGGAGCTAAAATTCTTGGTGCGCTCTCTTCCTCGCCTCTGCCCCCTTCAGTTGCTGCATCCCAGGCCTCACCCCATCTGGGCACTTTAGGCGAGCGCCTATCATTACCTTAGTTTGTCTAATGCTTGCACACTCTTCTCTCTCCTTGCGACATCGACTTCTGGTTTTAGCTCACACCAACTGCCTCTCTTTGTCTTCCCATCTAGGCTCCCGCATCTCTCTTCTCTATGGTAGCCTTTCTTCTCCTGCAGGTATGTAACTCTGTCCTGCACTTTTATCAGCCGCCCAAACCCATGAGGGCTCTGAGTCTCCCCTGCATGTGTTCCTGTCTGTGGGGACTTCCCAGTGAGCAAGGGTGGAGAAGATGGTTTACTCACTGACTTGGCCCGTCTTTAACGAGTCTTTGGAAACGATGAGGGTGGAGTGCGAAGGAAAGGGTGAACGTTGGCTTAGTAGTTGCTTGTCATGGATTCACTTTATTGAGTGCTAAATTCAAAGCCAAACCAGGCCACTGGAGAGAAAAGAGGATGCTTGTTTGCCTGGGCAGATGGTGCGTCACCTATGTATTAAAAATAATTTTCTTCTCATATTTCTCTAGAGACATGATGTTATTATATGACTACATATGCTCTAGTCTTGGTTGGCTGTTCCAGGAGCTTAGGTTAAGTTACCCTGCAATAACACAGAGCCTCAATTCCTTCGTGACCTATAACAGAGGTTGACTACTTGCCCATCCTAAGTTGAGTGCATCTGTGCGTTTTGCCTGTCTTAGGCTTATGGGAAGCAGCCCTCGCTCGCTTCTCTCTGGAATCCTGGTGGCCTCATGGAAAACACAGAAGTCATGATGACTTCACATCTGGTTTAAGGCTTCTGCTTACAACCATTCCTTCTGCCTGTATTTCATTAGCCAAATGGTTCTCCAGCTAATCACACTCCATACCACTTCAGAAACTCCTAAAGGGCAGCAGACTCAGCTTCCTCCGGCAGGAGAGCTGACACTTTGCAAAAAAGCATTAGTTGTATTTTAACAATAAAGAGCAGAGGTGGTGGACTAGAGAGATCACAAAGGCTTATTTAGACACACACTACTCACTCAACTAGTGGTTCCGTTTGTGTGCTGCTAATTATCTCAGAGTACTTATCATGTTTTCTAATAAAATATTTACACTTGATATTAATTTGACTATATATATTAAGTAGTTGCTTGCAAGGAGTCGACTTCATCAATACACACATATCCCATTTCTCTTACTAGTCCAGACTAAGAAGGAACTCATTTATTTATTTATTTACTTATTATGTTAGTATTTCACAATGGAAAGCATTGAGGAGGCAGTGGTAATCTTTGACAGTCATTCTCATGGCTTCCTCCACAGCAAAGTCTATAGCCAAAGGCCTTCATGATTTGGTGCCAAGTGACCCTTCTGGCCAATTACTCTTTGTTTCTTGTGCTGAGGTCTGTGACAACCAAGCTGAGACACTACCTTTCTGTGTGTGCATCACGCTTTCCCACTATTTTAGGTCAGCTTGAGCTGTTCACAAAATTCCTAGTGACTGAGTAGCCTAAAGTACTGGGAGGTCCAAGATCCAAACACGAGTAGTCAATGTAAGAGGAGGGCCCATCTCTTCGCTCTCAGAAAACTTTCTTCTTCTTTTAGTGATGGAAAGAAAGGTGTCTCTTTGTAAGGGCTTGAATCCCACACACACAAGAACTGCATCCTAGGACCTATCAAAGCCCCACCTCCCACACCAACACCTTTGGGGTAAGAGTATCAGTATGTGGATCCAACATCATCACCCTATTGTCTCCCCTCCTGGAACCACCCACCATGGACCTGCAGGAATGCACCGTCTAGCCAGCTTTCCCAACTTCTCCCCGTCTTCCCCAATCAATATCTGAATTTTTCATGCTTTATGTTCTTCTGACAGAGGTCTGCTTGCTTTATCTTGTGAAGCGGGTTAAGCCATCAAGCTCAGTATAGTCAGAACTGGATTTAACTAAGGGCCAGCCGCTGAGCCACTTCTCAGAATTTGTGTGGCTTTCTCACCTGCCGAGTCTCAACTGTGTCCTTCTTGAAGTGTCTCATGGGATGTTTGCATATGGAAAAAGATTTATCCCCTTAGTAATCACTATGGAGCTACATATTTACTGGGCAGGACCACTGTCTCTCTCTGCACACACACACTTGTGCATATGAATGCACACGTACTTGTGAGCAGGTGTGGAGGTCAGATGACAGCCTCAAATGCTGCTCCTCAGACATCTGCCTTTAGTTTGAGAGACTCTTACTAGCCAATAATTTCAGCTTGTAGCCTGTGCCCAGCCTTTTATGTGTATTCTGGGGATCTGAATTCAGGCCTCATTTGCTGCGCACTTTGCAGGTCGAGGCATCTCCCAGGCTGGGTCTCCCTCCTTGACTCTGCAGTCTCCACCTGTGATTTTGCCTTGTATCTACTGGTCACGTGATTATATTTGTGCACAGACCTAGTCTGGAAGCTAAGGCTTGTTTTGTTGTGAAGTTACCGATTCTAGACTCAGTTTTGCTTCCTTTCCCTGGGTCTGATTTCCAATCATCTTAATAAACAAGAACTAAGAGTGGGAGGCTTGGATTCCGGAGTAAGGGCAGGCGAGACATGGGCACAGTGACGAAACTTTCAGATGCTCCTCTGGTGGAGGTTCAAAGAAAGTGTGACGAACTCTTATCATTTGCAGTAGGACATTACTGGTTACCATCACAGAAAGACCTATTGTACATTCTGTTCCCATAATTTATTAAAAATGTCATTCTTTATTTCTCAAATAATGGCAGTCTGAATATATTTTTTAAATTATTTTAAAAACTAGGCCTGAATTTTGCATTGTACACCCTTGACTTTCTGAAAACGTGAATTAGATGCTGAGCAATAAACTTTGGGGCTGTCATTCCCAAGGTCAAGAGAATGTTTTTCAGAGAAAAGCGAAACTTTGTATTTGGGGATGCTTGTAATACATCATGGGTGTTGAGTAAATACAATTTCTCTTTGTATAATCCACAAATAAAATCACAGCTCACTTTAAAGCACTGAATTCACCTAACAATCCAGAAAGTGAATCCCTTAAATCATGCTAAGCATCTTAAACGGAGGGTGCTGTCAAATTCTTGGGTTAAAGCTGACTTCCCAGGTGGAAGCATAGACAGTGGCTGAACAGGAAGGGGAAGAAGCCAGGGTTTGCCAGAGGGCACTTGAGCCCTTAGTTGGTCCTGTTAAAAAATTTAACAGATCACAGTATTTCTTTCTATCCTATGTATTCACTTTCTGTTGCCAGTGAAAAAAGCTAGCACATATGTAATGGCTTCTAACAGAACAGTTGTGTTCTCCTAGAATTCTGGAAGACCGATGTCTGAAATGGGATGCATTGGGTTAAGTGGGATGCTGGCAGAGCTGGCCTTCCTGACCACCCTTAGAGTCAGCGCAGACTCTGGTCTTTGTTTAGGGGCTAGTAGGTGTCAGCTGCACCCTCTAAACATGCGTTTGCAGCCGTACGACCTTTTTCTCCACTGTGTCCAAAATGTGACTTTCTTCTTCGAAGGGCATTTGAGGTTATTGGGCCTTCTCAGGATGATAGAGGATAATCTCTTGACTCAAAAGCTTGTCAATTCCATCATAGCTCTAAAGTCCCTCTGCCAGACAATATGACATTCACAGATTCCGTGAATGAAGACAGGCAATATTAGATATCATTAATCAGTCTATTGAATTTTGTGTTTTCAAAGCTGTTCTACACGCAGACTGTCATATTGGCTGTTAAAGAGTGAACCATAAATAAGTTTACCAGAAAAGAAGAGTAAGATGTTTTAAAGGACGACTTGTTGGGGTAGAGCAGGGACGTGGGCCCTTTGGGGTCTTACCTCTTAACTGTAGTTCACAGAGTTTGGTCAACACCGTGCAGATTTTCCTTTTCAATTCTTCTCTGTCCAAATCCGATTGATAGACATCCCTCAGAAAGGTTTGTGGGTGGGTGAACGCTCATTCAAAAGGGATCTATTCACACTTGACTGCGTAATCAATCATTGCAACAGCTCCTCACCACAGCACCCAGCATCTCCATATGATCGCAGGGCCCCTGGGTGACACTGGAATCCCCAGGAATCGCTGTGCTTAGTGGAAGAGATTCTGTGATTGAAATAGAAATGGGGAAATTTATCTCTCCTTGCCTAATTATTGTATCTTTCTTCATAATTCTAGGTAGGGAATAATTTAAACTTTGACTTTGTTCTTCCTTAATTTTATGAGTTACACTAAAACTCCTGAGAGTCATTTAATTTTATGGAGTTTTGTGCTAATATCCAAATGCGTTCCCGCAGAAATACATTTTTATCTTTGATTGTAAAACTTGAGTTCCCATTTTAACATGTATTTGCTTGGTTCTTATGCTAATTTCAATGCTTATCTTTACAATTGACTTTACTATTATTATTATTATGTATTGACCAAGTTGAATGCCTCATTCTGAAGGGATTGATGTCAGAGTTATATAATACTAGAACAATGGGTGAATGTTACTCATTTAAGAAGTGAAATTATAAATCAATTACAGTGGTGGCTAAACCCCCTTCCTGACATGCCACAATTTACTCCCAATGACATTTAAACCTATCTCACATGCTGAACAATCTGTAATAAATTATGATTTTTTCTGCTTCTGAAATGAAGCTATAATTATGACAGTTGAATTCTTGTTCTGGGAAATAAGGTGGCATTTAATTCCTTGAGAACAAATGACACTCACAAAAGAACAGTTAATTATTCTCAGCTGCAAAGGAAGGGAGGAGGGGAGAGAAAAATTATGAAAAAGAGCATGGGTAGTACTCTGGGAAATATCTATTAACCAGTGCTTAACTAAGTGAACCGCAGTTGAACTTCTGGGACTGTCCTGAGCCCCAGGAACACCTTTTATGATTGCAGTCCTCAACAAGCACAGACAGGGAGGACCTGGTGAGCAGAAATGCTCTGGGTCTTTGTATATGGTGACCCAAACGCTCTCAGAGCCACCCTCTGCTTCTCAGAATGGAGGCTGGCACGCTAACTCAGCTCAGCCAGACCCAGGGGTGGGGTTGGTATCATGGCATCGGTGTTTCATTACAGATGTCCTAATTCAGCTCTTTAGTGGCCTCAGTCCTCCAATTCAATAGAAGTGAAGACAAAAGCAAACACTATGGCCCCAGAATTTGTTGTTGTTTGTTTGTGGTTTAGACAGCAGTGAAGCTTCCATTGGCTTCTCTCTGATAGCCCTTTCCTGTTCGTCTTGGCAAGAAGCCCTGATGCAATTGAGTGTGCCAGCAAATGGGAGGCCACTCCTCAGAGCCACGCCTGACACCATCAGCTGCATGCTAGCAGCCTGCTATTAGAGATGCCTCTCTCTCAACATCCTTTCTTCCTCCGGGGGAACAGATACTCTAGAGAAGGGCCCTGCTGAGTGGAATTCCCCATTTTGACTGCAATTAGGGATTGTGACTTGATTGATTTGGGGGCTCTCTGAAATGTAGCAGGATCAACACAGTTGCACACAAAACAAGGCATAATCCACTGGGTTAAATTAACGTTAAATCAGAGATGATTGGATTAATTGCTATTACATTTTATCTACTGCGCACATGTGCTGTTGGCATGGTTTCAGAGCCTTTTTAAAATTAGCTTAGAATGGGGTGAAAACGGTACAGGTGCAAATGATTTGTGCACTGGGTCTTTCAAGTGCACAGTGGGCTCATAAGAAGGTGCATTTTTTTTTTCCAAATCGTATTTTGGATGTGATTTACAAAAACCGCACTGAGAATCAACTTGGCATCTACCGCACAGAAGCCGTAGATGTGTTAAATGGCAAGAGGACTCTGTTGGTGAGGAGGTAATTCGGTAAATGGTTATCTTTCAATTGGTGGCCTTGGCACTGCCCCTGTCTGTTTGCTGTGTTGACATGATTTTCCATCCTTGCGGGAGTCCTTGGGGTTCCGGAAATTAATGCAGCAGAACCCTTAGTGCAATGTCTCGTCCCACGCACACTCTTCAGAGCTGCCCTCTGCAACAGAATTTAAGAGAGAAACGCGCGCATGGCACCAAGCAGGATGGGTTTGCTTAAGGGAAATCCTGTGAACCAGGAGGATGAAAGCTCCATGGGGTGATAGATTGGGACTCAAAGCTAAGATCTTCAGAAGCTGAAGTCCTTGGAGATCTCATTTACATCAGCAGGCAGCTCAGGCCCAGTGCTGGTGAACAGGTGAGAACTGTTGCGCCACTCAGGAGGAAGGTTAAGTTCCTCCGCATTAGGAAGCCGAAGGAATTAACACCTCCTTCTAAAGACTCTGTGTGCAAGCCCTGGGAATACATGCTGTGGAGGAGACAAAGTCGTCATAATGAGCTGATCAGATTTTGGATTAACACAAATAAATAGGTCAGAAGATGAAGTAAATAGGTCAGAAGATGAAGTCTTCTTGTCCTGAACCCTTTAAACCAGTGGTTCTAAGCCTTCCTAATGCTGCGAACTTTTAATACAGTTCCTCGTGTTGTGGTGACTCCTCAACCATAGAATTATTCTCATTGCCATTTCATAACAGTAGTTATTACTATGAATCATAATGTATATATCTGTATTTTCCTATGGTCTTGGGCAGCCCCAGTGAACGGGTCATTTGAATGCGAAGGGGTCATGACCCACCGGTTGAGAACACTCTGAGCACAGTCTCAGACTCAGGAGAGCAGGCGGCAGGCACCCTCTCTTGCCACCGGGTAGTCCCCCTTCTGCGGGGCCTCTTCTTTCCCCATTTATTTTTGTTTACCTCCACACTCGTGTTTTGTATTTCTGTTCTTGCCTTCATTGTCCCTGCCGCCGTCCATGCTCAGGTTGGCTCCCGCTGTCACTTTTAGTAATCTCTCTGCTCCTCTCTTGTCTTCCCATTCCCAAAGTTACCCTCTAGGAACTCTTGTTTCCCGGCCTCCACCGGGGCCATGCCAGTTACCACAAGAAAGGCCTTTGCCGATGAAAGGAGACACAGAGACCCACATTGGAGCACCGGACAGAAATCTCAAGGTCCAAATCAGGAGCAGAAGGAGAGACAGCACGAGCAAGGAACTCAGGACCGCGAGGGGTGCACCCACACGCTGAGACAATGGGGATGTTCTATCGGGAACTCACCAAGGCCAGCTGGCCTGGGTCTGAAAAAGCATGGGATGAAACCGGACTGGCTGAACATAGAGGACAATGAGGACTACTGAGAACTCAAGAACAATGGCAATGGGTTTTTGATCCTACTGCACGTACTGGCTTTGGGGGAGCCTAGGCAGTTTGGACGCTCACCTTACTAAACCTGGATGGAGGTGGGCGGTCCTTGGACTTCCCACAGGTCAGGGAACCCTGATTGCTCTTTGAGCTGATGAGGGAGAGGGACTTGATCGGGAGAGGGGGAGGGAAATGGGAGGCGGTGGCGGGGAGGAGGCAGAAATCCTTAATAAATAAATAAATTAAAAAAAAACAAAATGAAATAAAAAAAAAAGAAAGGCCTTTGTATCCCTACAGACATCTGAATGCAACAGATACTTGAGAGCTACCCAGAGAAAATCACTTCAACATATTAGTAATGTATGTAACATTTTTATTCATTAATTTTAAAATGTGGCATGCACGTGACTAAGTTTCTGTGATTCCAGCAAACAGAGTAAAATGAGGCTTCCTGACTCTCTGTTACCCCTTGGGGTCTAGTTCCCCTTTCAGAGACCAGCATTGTTACGAGGTTGTGATTTTCACCTGCCATTTCCAAGATGCACACAGGCTGAGCAAGGTATCCATACAAAGACAATGGGTTCTAAAATGCCAGTACAAGCAGTAGGGAGAAATCCTGGTACCTCTGCCAGTGGCCCACAGTCTGCTACAGTCATACAACTGTCACTCACGTTCAGAGGGACTAGCTTGGTCCTTTGCTGTCTTGCTGGAGTTGGTGAGCTCCCATTAGCTCAGGTAAACTGTTTCAGTGGGTGAACCCATCATGGTCTTGACCTCTTTGCTCATATTCTTATTCCTTCAACTCTTCGACTGTACTTAGGGAGCTCAGCCCAGTGCTCCACCGTGGGTCTCTGCCTGTGTTTCCATCAGTTGCTGGATGAAGGTTTCCCCTGGATCCAGTGTTGTCAGAAACGCTGTGCTTACCCACCACAGTCGTGATTATAGTCATTTTCTTTGACAACATTTAGGGCGATGTAAAGAGGAGAATAAAGAATGCTGGCATATTCTACAGGAGCAGGGAAGAGCTGACGATGAGTGGGCTGGAGGGGGGAAGAGGATGGACACTCCAGAATGAGGAGCTAAGTTTTCGCAGAGCGGGAGGGGTGCGAGCCAAGGTCAGAAGCAGGGGGACTGTAGGGATTTATCTCTGGGGAGGGGACACTAAAAGACAGTGGTGAAAGCTGGAGAAAGAAACAGCGAGGACATGGGTGTGCTTAGAGTTTGGCAACCGAATGCAGCTTATGATTTGTATGTGGGCAGCCTGTTAATCAACGCCGGAATGACCAAATATGGCTGTTAGCGAACTACTTGAGTTTACCAGTGTGTTTCAGCCACACTGCCTTTTCTCTTTAAGGGCAAGCTCACTGCTCTTCTTTCCCACTTGGCAATTCCACTGTCAGACTTGGACGATTTGCTGACATTTTCACACCAACGACAATCTATTTTCATCACTAAATTCGGAATTAGAGATGTTATGCCCATAATATAGATTTAAAACATTTCCCCGCAGAGGTTAATGTGCTTAAAGGTCAGTGGAGTGGGGTGTGTTTTGGAAGAAAGCAGTATAAAGCATTTAAAAAAATATATAGATTTGACAGGTCTTTGGCGAGCTTTATTGTCTAAAATGTAACATGTAGTTTCTATGAGATTAATATGCTCACAAAAGAAATCATTACTGGTCCATTGACAGGCTGAACTGTTTCAGAAGCTATTGTAACACCAAATCCGTAGAGCGCAATCTTCGCAGGGCAGCCGTGAAGGTATAACTCAGCCCTGTGTGACTGCAAGGTTTAAGTAGAAAGTAAGGTTCAGGTAAGTATTCTGTAACAATGTCTTCCCCAAATAGCAGAGTATTTACAGATTCGCCGAGAAAACGGTACTGTTCAAAGGGATTGTGCATCTGTCGAGCAATTAGTGTGTCTCCGGAGCATCTCCTGCAATTCCCAGGGAAGACAGGGAAATGCTATCTAGAATGTGAAGTATAGGGGTCATTGCAAAAGTAATGGGTACCAACACAGAGCTACACACAATTTTAAGGTTTACACATCATTCAAAGAAATTGGATTAGAGTCCAGAACAAAAAAGATGTCTTATATTATTATTTTTTAAGTCTTAAGGGCATCTGATACAAGACAGAATAATATTTACCTGCTTTTGAAATGCAGTGGGCATGAAGGCAGGAGGCTCTATGTCATTCAAGATGTTACCGTTCTGAGCTTATTTTGCTCAACAATGGCCAGGACATATGACATGTAAAAAAAGGCTTGCTTACATTCCCGTGGTCAGGTCTTTTTCCACTTGCTGAGTAATTCTATCAAGGCCTGGGCTAGAGTCTCACACAGGAACCGATTGCCATTTGTTTTCCTTTGTGTGTGTGTGTGTGTGTGCGTGTGTGTGTGTGTGTGTGTGTGTGTGTTAGACTTGGACTACCCTCTGTGGACCCAGGTTTGCTGGAGAGAGAGGCTGGACTTCAGTGCTAACGGAAATGCTGCATCTGTGTATATGGTCCTAGCTCTGCTGTGAATGATGCCTTCACCTACAATACCTGTCATACCTCAGTTCCTGGAACCCTTGGTGCTATACAGAGCACAAAGGCAATGGAAGCAGAAGAAAATACTCTCTGGGGGAAGGGACGGACATCAGGGATGTGACAGGGACAATGGGGGGGGAGACAGTGGAGAAAGGAATGCCTTAGAACAAAGTACAAGGACCAATACGTGTGAAAATGCCATAACACGCCTGTCACTTTTTACGCTAAGCTAAAATAAAATTTTTCAAATATATAAAGAAAAGTAGGGCTTGGGGGATAGCTCAACTCCCCAATTACAAGGGCCTGGGTTCAAGCCCTGCATCCTCGTAAAAGGCCAGGTGTGCTGGTGCAACCTGTGAAGCCAGCGCTGACCCTGCAGGAACAGGTAGATCCTTGAGGCTCAGGGCTTAGCCAGTCCAGCTGCATCGTTCAGTGGGAGATCCCAGTGGAAGACCGTGTCTCATAAACCAAGGTAGAGAGTACTCTAGAAAGACACCTGACGGTCACCTCCAGCCTTCACATGAGCATATGCGTCAGACACACACACATGCACACACATGTACACACACATTCTCACAGACATACACAAATATGCACAAATACATACATGTACACACACACTCTAACTCTCTCACACATGCATGCACACACATGTACACACTCACATACAACACTCTCACACACATATACAAGCACACACATACACACTTGTACATATACACTCTAACTCTCACACACATGCACACACGTACACACATACTCACACATACAACACTCTCACTCACATACACACACACATACACACACATACACACATGTACTCCCTGTCTCTCTCTCTCTCTCACACACACACATACACACAGAAAAGAGAAAAATTTGAGACAGATATGGGAAGGGACCCCAAAAACAGGCTATGAAAGAACACAAAAGATACTAGAATAGTACCACCACAAACCATGGGACTAAAAAGTACTGAAACCCACTAGAACAGCCAAGAAGGAACTCCCGTATTGCCGCTCCAGGAAAAGGCAGGCTTAGCCACCCACACCCTGATTTTGACTTCTGCCATGGTCCAAGGCCTTTGACCCTTCACACCCTGTTCTCACTCACAGGAAGGGAGAATAACACACTTGGAGATGACAGTAAAGATACAGCAGGGTTAAATTTCGAATGTTGAGTTGCTAGGGAGACTTTATTTTCAGGTAGGGGGTGTGGGAGCCTTTTCTAACCTCATGCTCATGTCAGTTGTCCCATGAGCTCTACCTTCACCTGAAGAAGAGGGCAGATGAAACACGGAAAGGGAATGAGAGAAAGCAAGGACCAGGAGGACGGAGGGGCAACTGTAGTCCTGAATTTAGTGAATCCTGACATACACAATCTTACACATACTTACACAGTCTTACACAGCATCCGATTCTCTGGGCTTCACCCACTTTCCAGGCCATCTGTTGACATTAAGACGACTTGATTCTAGCTGGGCGGTGGTGGCGTTCACCTTTAATCCCAGCACTTGGGAGGCAGAGGCAGGTGGATCTCTGTGAGTTCAAGGCCAGCCTGGTCTACAAGAGCTAGTTCCAGGACAGCTAGGACTGTTACACAGAGAAACCCTGTCTCAAAAAACCAGAAACAAAACAAAAACAAACAAACAAACAAAGACTTGCTTCTCTGTGGCTCATGCAGTTTTGTCCTCTGAACCTGACGAGGTATACGGCTGGCATCACGGGCACCTCCAGTCACTTCTAGGCTGCCCACTAACATGACAACTCTGCTGAGAGCTGGATGAAGTCATCTGAAATTTGTGGGAAAGTCACTCCGTATGGTAAGTCCGGGAGACAGGAGATGAAGAAGCCGTGCAGACATTTGTCCCTTCTCAAGAAACTGCAAGCTGTTTCTCAGAACAGCCTGTCTGGAGACATCCCAGGTGGCTGAGTGGCCACACCTGCTGCACACCAGCTGCACACATTGAGGCTGGTGGCAATGCTGTGGCCAGGGCGGTGACATCCTGCAGCTCTCCCACCGGCTCCTGCCGCTTTGGGCCTCTGCCTTCCAAACACAAGCCTGTCCAGGCTGAGACACTGCTTTTCTCTCTCATGACCACTTTGGAGGCTGAAAATAAAATCCAGACTTTCCAAGCCTTGAGAACTTGCCTTTTGGACTTTGAGGGATTGAGAGAACAACCGAGCAGTTACTTGATCAATATCATGTAGTCTAAATGCTATGGATGATTGGCTAGGACTCAATTTGACTGACCTCTTGCTTCCTATGCAAAGTTAGGAAAACAGACACGAATACAAACTGATTAGTTTAGAAACAAGAATCCAAGATCCACGTCACACAGTCACTATTTCCCCAGCCACCGATTTATTCTTCTCAGCTGCCTGTGGCTGCCTAGGACTTGGGAGTGCGGCCAGGCAAACACCAGGAAAGATGATTCTGCCACAGTCCACCAATTTGCTGGCCTCATCAGCATGAATGTCAAATTGTATTCCTGTTGAGACAAGTATCCTTTAGGTCAAGGGTGATAAATCTTATCTTACTTAATTGCGAGGTTGCTGGGAATGTGATTTAGGGTTTTGGCAAAGCTACAAGGAGACGAGTAACCTGTGTATTCTAGAGCAGAGGGAATGGGTTCAATGCTGCTGGCTGGAGCAACTTCCTCAGCAGCTGGGCAAGCAGCTGGGAGGGTTTTGAATAAGCATTTCTGCTTAGTCCCCTAGTTCCAGGGGGAAGAGATCAAGTCAGCAGGAGCCAACTCCTGTTTCTACAGTTTGGCTATAAGGTGAAGGATAGAGCAATACCTAGAAGCCAAAGCCAGGTCAAGGTCTAATTGGAAAAGAATAGTAACAACTACTCAGTCTTTTATGTGAACCTTTTCAGCATTAGGTCGAGTTTGGCTTGTTTAAATGCTGAGGAGAAGGAGTCATCTGTTAGAGTGCAGCCGAGCAGAGAATGCTTCCCTGTCCACCAAGATGACTCCGAATCCCGAGTCTGGGCACTTCCTCTCTCTGACCTCGGTTTCCTTGTCTGTAAAAGGAAGACATTGTTTGAGGGTCCTCCGATGGGTTTGTTACCTGAAAGCTTTATACTTAATCTTTTCACGGGGTAAAGATGGGTGGTTTGGAGTTGTATTCTTCCGGTTTCATTGAATGACACAGCCCCTGGCGACACTGCCTACTGGTTGGAGCTGGGCAAATACAAGGGACCCACAGGCTCATCAGCCAGCATTGGTGGTCTATGAGGAAGAGCGCACAATTTGTGGGGGGATTGCAATCTCCGGAGACAGAGGAAGTGATGTCCACACTCATCCTGCCATTTCCCAGCTGTGGAAACTTTGTGAGTTGTTTATTGTTTCAGCGGTTAGTCTTCTAATTGGAAAGAGGAGAACAATAACAACCACTTTGTACCATATTGGAGGAATAACATTTATAAGGTGTCCAGTGCCTAGTAGGCACTTAATGAATGGAAGTCATTAAGATGAATTTGCAGATGTACTCAAGATATTTTCGTGTATAAGTTTACAAGCACAGCGTATCCCAACTCACCCAGTCCGTATCGACGAGTGAGCATGGCTTCCAACACATTTACTGCCTTGAGAATAAAAGTAATATTCAAGCTGAGATTATTTTTCTCTCCCACATGTGGTTTCTCATGCTCCGCATGTGTGGCTTGGATTTTGGAGTCCATTCAGTCATTACGCAACAGCCTGATGTTCCAAAGATGCTGGGCTGGACAGAGAGATGCATTGAAAGCACACACAAGTCCCATCAAGTCAGATCCACGGTGGAGGCAGGAGATGAACTGGGCCAGATGTTTCCAGCCGCACACAGGCTGACTCACAGGTGGCCTCTGCTGGTGTGTGCGGCGGCTCAGAGGATAACGGCTCTCCCAGCTGAGTTCTCCATCATGGTTAGGTCAGCGTTCTGGCACAGCCCCAGATTTATGAGCTCCTGGGAAGGCTGAATGCAGATGGAGAAAATTCTGACCCTAGCTGTTCTGGGAGGACCAGGAGTTACCTCTAAGAGCTGTCACTGCCTGACTTATTAGAATTGTATACTTCTGAACTCTTTCTTCTCTGCAGCTCCCTATGGCAGCTGACCCCCCCCCCCCTCTTGTCCACTCATATTCCTCTCTCTAATTAGCCCCTCAGGTGGAACTGATCCTGAAGTGCTCACCTCCCTCATGACATTGTTGGAGATCTCTTCTTTTATCTGCTCTTCCAGACAGCTCTGAGATTCTGCATAGCCACATACATTCTTCCCAGAAGGCATAGCTCAGAACCTGCAGATTCAAGTTATCTTAGCTTTTCTTCCCTCAGCAGTCCTGACTATACTTTTGTCCAAAATGGACCATATTTCTTTCTTGTGGTTTCCAGTGATGGTCTATGTTGGTTAACTCTAGTATTGAGCAATGGGTTTTCCTGATACATTTTTTAAACCTTGATCATAAAGAAAAGAGAAAATTTTTGACGTGAATTGCTTCTCATCACTAGAAATAGGACTCAATCTCTACAGCATCCAGATACATCCTCTAGACATGGTCCTGTCCGTTTCTGTCCCTTTCTAGAACATAAACCCTTAGCCTCTGTTTAGAAACAGCTGCTGGCAATTTAGTAACGAGTCTTCATTTTAATTAATCAACTGCAGTACACACGGGAGGTCTACATTTATTGTGTCAAAATTTTGACATAAGCATGCATACAGGAAAATCAGGCATGCTCAGAAAAATCCAGATGCTTCTTGACAGCATTCAGAAGTAATCAGAAACCTGTACAGTAGAAATATACACTGCCTTTGCATAGATAATGCGTGTATCTTTTTTCTTCTTACAAAAAGGATACATGCTACGGTTTCCAGAATCAACATAACAGCACAATAACATAAGAACAAATCTATGTGTTTTGGAAGAAAAACAAAGTTTATGAACCCAAGACCTGAGTAACGTGACTTAGAGAAGGAGACTTGTGGAGGAGTGTGAGGCTCCCCAGCCTGCCCAAGTGGAGACACAGCAGAGACTGTCTTCCTGGACTGCTAGACACACGGACAAGTGTTCTGAGAGCAGGGTGCTCCACTCAGTGGTGGAACAGGAAGATAGAACCTCAACTTCCCGACATGCTCTCAGGTCTCTGGGGTTTTAGGAGAGTGGCATAGAAAAGGGAGCAGTGACTGGGGGATCATCGTGTGAGAGCTGAGTCGCTTTTAGTGAAGATGCCAGTCAAGCAGTGTCTAGTGTGAAGACGCAGGGGGACACAGAAAGGGCTTCCATCCACAGCCTGCAATGCACGCTCCTCTCTTCTCTTACACACACACACACACACACACACACACACACACACACACACACACACACACGTGGTGCTTGTGTATGTCTGTGCACGTACCTTCATATTGACGTGTACTAGGTTCCTATTACTGTATCTGATTTGTGTTGATTTTGGAATGCTGTTTCCACATTCTCAGAACATTTATAAAGGTTAGAAAGCTCCTCTTACTACCTGATTTCATTTCTGGTAAACAGCTGAATTAAAACAAGCAAGGGGGTGGTGAGCAGCGAGATAGTTCAGCAGGTGAAGATGTTTTCTGCCAACGCTGGCGACCTGAGTCAGAGCCCCCTGGGTCCACATGGTGGAAGAGAGAACTGATTCCTTCCTTTTTTCTTTCCTTCCTTCCTTCCTTCCTTCCTTCCTTCCTTCCTTCCTTCCTTCCTTCCTTCCTTCACTCCTTCCTCCCTCCCTTGCTTCCTTCCCTTCCTTCCCTTGCTTCCTTCCCTTCCTACCCTCCCTCCCTTCCTTCCTTCCCTCCCTCCCTCCCTTTATTGAAAATAGATTATTCTTTCATACAATACATCCAGACCACAGTTGCCCCTCCCTCCATTCCTTCCAGCTTGCCCCACTTCCCATTTTCACCAGTTCCATCGCCGCTCTGTTTCAGAAAAGAGCCAGCCTCCAAGACACAACAGTCAATCATGAAAATTCAAGACAATAAGACAAGGCAAAAGATGACCAGTTTAGACGCCATATCTTCCATTGCAAGGATTCCTTAGAAGGGTCACCCTCACAGGTTCCAGGGGGTTTTCACTACGATAGATAGATTTCCACACAGCCCCCAAGTGCCCCCTAATTCCAGGCGTCTCTCTGCATTTTCCTCTGTCTCTTTCCCGCTAACTGATCCCTCTTGTTTCCATCCCAACTTGCCATTCACCCACTATATCTTTCCTATTTCACCTTACCCACTAGACCTCTCTCTCCTCTTTACCTAACCTTTCTGGTTCTGTAGATTATAGTTGAGCCAGTATCCTTGATGAGCATCCTTTTGGTATATGTCCAAAAGTGGTATAGCTGGGTCTTGAGATAGATCAATTCACAATTTTCTGAGAAACCATAATATTGGTTTCCAAGGTGAGTATACAAGTTTTTACTCTCACTGGCAATGGAGGGGTGTTCCCCTTGCTCTACATCCTCTCCAGAATGAGCTGTCTTTGTGTTATTTTTTTTAGTCATTTTGACATGTGTAAGATGGAATTTCAAAGTCATTTTGATTTGCATTTTCCTGATGGCTAAGGATGTTGAGCATTTCTTTAAGTGACTCTTGACCATTTGAAATTATTCTATTGAGAATTCTGTTTAGACTTGTACCCCACTTTTAAATTTTATTAATTGCTTTTTGATGTCCAGTTTATTGAGTTCTTTATATATTTTGGATACTAGCCCTCTGTCAGATGTGAAGTCCATGAAAATATTTTTTATTCTATAGGCTGTCATTTTGTCTTTTTGAGTGTTCTTTACCTTACAGAAAGTGTTTCAGTTTCATGATGTACCATTCATTAACTGTTGATTTTAGAGCCTCCATAGGTGTGTGGATTTATGTCTTAGTCTTCAATTCTGTTCCGTTGATCAAATGTCTGCTTTTTGCTAATATAGTGCAGGTTTTTTTTGTCACTATAGCTGAGTAGTACAACTTGAAATCCTGGATGGTGATACCTGTAGGACTTCGTTTATTGCTGACAGTTGTTTTAACTATCCAGAGTTCTTTTGTTTTTCCATATGAATTTGAGAATTGTCCTTTCAAAGTCTGTAAAGAATTGTGTTGGAATTTTGATGAGAACTACATTAAATCTGTAGATTGTAGGATGGCCATATTTACTATGTTAATCTACTGATCCATAAACATGGGAAATCTTTCCATATTCTGATATCAATTTTAATTTCTTTTTTCAAAGACTATAATATTTTTATTATATAAGTATTTTACTTGCTTAGTTATAGTTACCCCAAGATATTTTATATCATTTGAAGCTATTGTGGAGGGTGTTGGTTCCCTGATTTCTTTCTCAGATCTTTGATTATAGGAGGGCTACTGATTTTTTTGAGCTAATCATGTATTCACTCACTTAACTAAAGGTGTTTATCAGCAGTAGAATTTCTCTGGTAGAATTTTTGGCATTGCTTATGTATACTATCTGCAAATATTGATACTTCGACTTCTTTCTTTCCATTGTATATTTCCTTGATCTCCTTCAGTTGTCTCATTGCTTTAGTTAGAAATTCAAGTACTAAATTGCATGGACATGGACCTTGTCTTGTTCCTTATTTTAGTGGAATTGCTTTAAGTTTGTGTCTATTTAATTTGATGTTGGTTATAGGTTTACTCTAAATTGACTCTATTATCTTTAGGCACATCCATTGTATTCCTAATCTCTTCAGGACTTTTACAAGAAGAGGTGATGAATTTTATCAAAGGATTTTTTCCGCAACTAATGTGATGATCATGTGGAGTTATATTTTAGTTTATCTATATAATGGATGATGTTTATTTATTTTCATATGTTGAACCATCCCCGCATCTCTGGAATGAAGCTATTTGTTCATGGTGGATGATCTTTTTGATGTGTTCTTGAATTCAGTTTGCAAGTATTTTATTGGGTATTTTTGTTGAATTCTATGTTCATAAGGAAATTGCTCTGTAATTTTCTTTCTTTATGGTTTGGGTATCAGGGTGACTGTGGCCTCACAAAAGGAATTGGGCAATGTTCCTTCTGTTTTTAATTTTGGAATAATTTGAGAAGCATTGGTATTAAATATTCTTTGAACGTCTAGTAGAATTCTGAACTTAAACTGTCTGGCTCTGGAATATTTTTTTTTGTGGGGGAGGCATTTAGTGACTGCTTCTATTTCCTTAGAGGCTATGAGTCCTTCTAAATTGTTTATCTGATCATGATTTAACTTTGGTAAGTGGTATCTATTGAGAAAATTATTCATTTCTTTTAGATTTTCTAATTTGGTGAGTGCCAGTTTTTAAAGTATGTCCTTATTATCCTTTAGATTTCCTCAGTGTCTGTCATTATATTCCACTTTTGTTTCTGTTTTTATTAATTTGGATTTTCTCTTTCTCTGTCTTTTGGTTAGTTTGGATAATGGTTTGTCTTTCTTTTTGATTTTCTCAAAGAACCAACTCTTTGTTTCATTGACTCTTTGTATTGTTCTCTTTGTTTCTATTTTATACATTTTGTTCCTCAGTTTTATTAGTTTTTTCCATGTACTCCTCTAACCTCTGATTGCTTCTATTTGTTCTAGAGTTTTCACGTGTGTTGTTTTAGTTGCTAGTGTGAGATCTTTCCAGTGTCTTTATGAAGGTTCTTAGTGCTATGAACTTTCCTCTTATCATTGATTTCATTGTGGCCCATAAGCTTGGGTATATTGTGTATTTATATTCATTGGATTCTAGAAAGTCTTGAATTCCTCTCCTATTTCTGTCTTGACCCATCTTTTCATTTAGTAGAGAGTTGTTCAATTTTCATGAGTTTGTAAGTTTACTGTTGTTGTTGATCTAGCTTTAATCCACCCTAGTCTGATAAGATACAGAATGTTCTTTCAATTTTCTTCTATCCATTGACTTGTGACCAGGAATCTTAGCAATTCTGGTCAAAGTTCCATGCAGTGCTAAGAAGAAGGTTTATTCTCTCATGTTTGGCTGGAACAATCTGTAAAGATTGGTTAGGTTCCTTGGGTTTATAATGTCTGTTAGCTCCAGCATTTCTCTGTTTAGCTTTCGTCTTGATGACCTGCTCGGTGGTGAGATTGGCATAGGAAAGTCTCCCACTAGAAGCACAGGAAAGTCAATATGTGATTTATGCTGTAGCAGTCTTTCTTTTACAATAGTCAGTGCTCTTGTGTTTGGGGCATAGATGTTAAGAATTGAAATGTCAGCGTGGCGGATCATTCCTTTGATGAATAAGTAGTATCTTTCCCCAGAGAGAATTAATTTTGACAAGTTGTTCTCTGATCTTGAGATGTGCACCATGCCACATGCCCACATGCTTGTACAAACATATGGAATGTTTTAAAAAATCAAATTAAGTAGAGAAAGGATAAAACAGCTAGATACAGCACAATGCTTTCTCTGAGTAAATGGGATAATTATTAAACACACGAGTCCACATAAATGTGTATATAGAAATCTTAGAAAAATCAAAGCAAGGACCAGGAGGCTCGTGAATCTGGCTAGCATCCCTCTAGAGTGCCAGCCTTTGCTAACATGACTTTTTTCCCCCTAATCATTGGTCACCAATGTCAAACAGTGTTAACGTTAGGGTTCATCTATCTCTCCTCTCTCTGTTCCTCCCTGCCTCTCTGTCTAGTAGAGATTCAGAGTGAAGAAAAAGTTCCCAGGTCTTCCCTAGAAGGAGCAGCTCCATAGGGATCTTGGTGGAGTTTCTCTTTCTTCTGCTTCATTTATGGTTTTCCCTTGTTAGCATGCCACTGCTGACAGAGTCTTCCTCAGCAGTTTGCCTTCCACAGAATATGCTGAATTTGCCTGGCAGCTTCCAAGATGAGAGCAATCAGCCTCACAGACAGCAGCCTGCGCACCTGCACCGGCTCCAGCAGGCATGGTGGGCGTAGTGGCTCCATGGCCAGGGTCCTCCTCCTGGCTCACAGAATTCAGAGGACAGCTTCTGAGGGGTGTGCTACGAGCACCTTGGGAAATAGGCTATACAAGTATAGAAACATAAGACTTTGCTACCTACAGAGGTGTTGCCTATAATATGCTGAGCCCCTGGGAGTGTGTGAAGGATTCTTATATCGATGGTAATGATGTAACTTACACAGCACCCAGCTTTCTAGTAAAGGCCACAGTTTGAGTCAACAGTGTGCGGTAAGGCAGTTTTGAATCCAGCACTAACAGTGAGTTCTGAAGGAATGTTCTCAAACATCACCAACTTTTTTTTTCCAAACAGGGAACTTGGTTGTTACCTGAAATCTGAAAACATCACTGCCATGGAACAAAAGAGCTCACAAGTGAACCAAATGTGGTCCAGCCCCGCTGGCCAGCAGGGGAAACCGAGTGCTGGCTTTAGGAATCTTCAAGAAAGATGCCATCACGCAAGCACTGTCTTTCTATTGCCACAAAGAGTACACTCTGTAGAAACATGTATGAGGAATTAAGATTGGAAAGAAGAGCTCTGGGAAAGGTGTCGGAATGGTGTGGTCTCTGTATCTGGAAGGCAAGGTGGTATATACACAGATGAAAGAGAAGAGAAAATAAGGCAAAGCGGGGAGTTCTTCCAGCAATTGGAGGTTTTGTTGCAACTCTGAACCACTGCCACGCTCTGTTTCCTACATGTAAATCACACAGGGTCCTCGGAAATAAGAAGGGAACGGGAGAAGTGACTACCACTGGAGAATTACTAGGGAATGCATTTCCTTAAATAAAGACTAGCTGAGGGGATGGGAGCAACTATAGAAAGAAGGGCGGAAGTAGAAGAGGAGGAGCTGGAAGAGGAAGAAGAGAAAGAAACAACAGCAGAACGAGGAGAGGGGACTTGAAAGGGAAGAGACGGGAGGAAGGAGGAAAAACAGAGGCAGAGGTCTATAGCACAGGATGAAATTCTGGGAAGAGCACAATTACTCTAAAAAGGACAAAGGAGAAACCTTCAGGTTTGAAGAGTTGAAACACCCATTCTCACAGGGCTGCAAAATGTCAGTTGGGTGTTTGTTGGGTAATGTTCCACTTGGCCAAGAAGAGCACAGATCCCCACTGAAGGGGCGCCTCCAGCAGGCTGCCGCAAGGAGGAAAGCAGAGAGGTGGCCATGGGAACGGCAGCCCTACGTCACTGGCCCATTTGTCCTCCGACTCCTCAGTTGAATGTTTAAATAGGTGCCTGTGGTACACTATCTGGAATTTAGAAAAGTTTCCTAAGCTGGTCATAAGGTTTGTTTCCGGCAAGACACTTTTCTTCCTATTGAAAACTCTAGTGAACAGACTGTTTGGTATAGATTTGTTGTTGTTGTTGTTTGGTTAAAAAATTTCCATTTCTGGGATTTTGTAAGGTAACGGCACTTGCAATTGTTCCCTGAGACCCTAGCATTCACGCTCTCCTTCCTGCCCTCTCCACCACCCCGCCATGTTGGACAGAGTCTCTCTGTTCATGCGGCTCCTCACTGTGCCTATGGCAACCCGGCCTTTTACCTGAGGCTCTCCACCGTGGCAAACGCCACGAATTGTGCACAGAGGTAGGAGTGTGGATTGTGGCTGTGGATAAGACACCATCCCTGCTTGTCGGTTGCTTGGGGTCTAATAAAGGGATGGGACGCGGAGACTGACAGCCCGCACGCTGCTTCACAGTGAAGGAGCCGGGTGGTTCCAACCCACACAAGAGTCACTCGCCCCAGGCAGAGGGGCAGGGGGACTTCCCTGAAGAAGAAAGGATAACTGTGCCACTGGATTAGAGGAAAACAACAGGGAAGAGTGACATAGGCACAGTACAGAGGTTTTAGTGAGCTCAGCCTAGATCAGGGGGAGGACCTTGGTCCTGTCTTAAAGTGATATGACAGACTTTGTTGACTCCCCATGGGAGTCCCCACCCTCTATGAGGAGAAGATGAGGGGGTGGAGAAGGGGGAAGGTGGGGGGAGTTGGAGAAGGGGAGGGAGGGGGAACTGGGATTGGTATGTAAAATAAAAAAGATTGATTTTTAAAAAATGGAAAATAAATAAAAAACAAGAAAGATAGAGGGCACAGGTGAGCCTCAGAAAGGATCAAGATGCAGACCAGAGAACCGGGGACAGTTGATTTGTGTTCTGGCCAGGGTGTCCTCATGCCCCTGTCGCCTACAGACCTCACTGCCAGGACACCAGCAGCTAAATGTCTAGTTAATGTTGCTTCCTCTTTGACTGAAATATAAATAAAGATGATGGGGCATTCAGCAGCGAGGAAATGAGTCAGGGACTTAGCTGGATGGTTGAGCAATTTCCTTAAATGAGATATGAAAGGAGAATGTTGAAAAGGAGTGGGTTTGGACTAGACTTTATAGTTAGCACCGATACAAAATGCCAGCCGTGAGCACCCGGTAGAGCGTTACCGCATTAGGAACCATGATCTGGTGGAGTTTCTACAAAGTAACTCCAGCCTAGAAATGAAAAATGAGGGTGTTTGAATTCTGCAGAATCAATTTCCGGAAAAAGAAATGTTGTAGTGAATAATGGACACGGTAAGATGGAATAAGTGAGTAAGTAATATATAGGGAACCAATTAGGGAGAATCGGGAAAGCGCCCAGAGTCACGTGACCGATGGCAAAGGGTACGTGGTAAAGAGTTCAGTAGCAAAGGTACTGTTAAGAAAAACTGTTTAAGGTTGGGGAAGAAATATTAAATACCTTGGGTCATTCAATATTTTAAAAGACAACAGCCGAGCAGTGGTGGAGCATCTGTTAATCCCAGCACTTGGGAGGCAGAGGCAGGCAGATCCCGGTGAGTTCGAGACCAGCCTGGTCTACAGAGAGAGTTCCAGGAGAGCCAGAGTGGAAACACAGATAAACCCTGTCTCAAAAAACAAAACAAAATAAACAAACAAAACCCAACAACAACAAAATTTAAAAATACTGATCGTGTGTGTGTTTAAGTTACGTTTTCTCAGCCTGGTAGAGCGCTGCCTGGCCTATGGCAGGGGACAGAGAGCCTCCAAGTCTGCTGCGTCTCTGCAGCTTGCTTTCCTCCCCAGCTCTGTGCTCAACCTTGCTGTCGGGAGAGCAGCTGTTAACATTTTGCGTTCAACTCCTTGGTCTGGGGTTCTGTGGGGAAGACAGCACTTCAAGTCAGGATGGCCGAGGTTCCTGATGCCACCTAAGAAACTGAGGGAAGAAGCTGGCTCTTTCCAACAACGTAGTATGGAGCCGATACAGGGATACAGTCTCTTCTCGCTTTGCCCTTCCACTCCGGCGGTTTCTCTTCCTTAGGGTCCACCAGGTGTGCCTCCTGGATCAATAGCCTCAGAATCACTTGGGAACTTAACAGAAGTTTAGATTTTCAAGCCTTCTCCCATGGCTCTAAGCTTTGGAACTGAGTATCAACTCGTGGTGAGGTGTAGGAATCTGGGCCTAGACAGGCTTCGGCCTCATCCTCTGGTCCAGCTATCTTATCATCTGGATTTCTTCCTCTTGGAAGCCCAGGGAAGAACTAGGAAGCATTGCACACACTCTCTCGTTCCATGTGGGAAGCGACCTTATGAAATAGCTGTTTATTGCTTATCAGATCCACAAAAGAAGAAACTGAGCCGTGACTAGAAATAGGGTGTACCCAGGTCATAGACATAATCCGTGTGTAAACAGGTTTGAATCCAGAGCTGCTGTGAATCCCTGGCTCTGATTCAGCCATGCCCTCACATTCTCTGAACATCACGTTGTTTGTAATCCAATTTTGTAGACTTCTGTTTCATGCTTTTGGAAGTCTACTGGATTCTTAACTGAATTCTGTTTGCCTCCAATTTTTTTAAACTGTCTCCTGCTGAAAGTTGTGTGTGAAAGAGAATGGCGAGAGGGAGAGGGAGCGGGAGGAGGAGGAGAGAGGGGAGAGACAAGAGAGGGAGGGGAGAGATGAGGAAGTGGGAGGAGGAGAGGAAGGTGAGGAAGAGAGGAGGACAGGGAGGGGGAGGAGAAGAGGGAGAGAGGAGAAGGGGGAGAAGAAGGAGGAGAAGAGAGGAGAGGGGAAGGAGAGGAGAGATCTTTGAAAACTAACACTTGAAATTCGCAACCTGTGCATTATTTGACAAAAAGTCTGAGGCTTATTTCTTCAATCTCTGACATTTTATGGCCAGTCTATTTGCTATGTATCTTCTCAACACTATTTCTTTCTGTCAACAACTTCCTTAGGTGACCCTTCCCGTGTTTTATTGTTGGTTGCCAGCCATTTACCACTGCCTTTCTTCTCTTCCCATCGTCCTGTTCTCTTACTCACAGCAGGTTCCTCTTCTGATGAATTCCAAGCCCTATCTTTAGTCCAGGACGCTCCTCGAGTTCCAGGCTCATGGCTTAGGCTCATTAATGGATATTTAACGCCACCATAACTCACACAGTGCCCCAGAGTTCATTATTCCTGCCTTGACTTCCCAGGACAATGACCTTTTCCAACTCTAGTCCTCCCAGAGGAACCTGGGCCTCTTCCTTTCTCTCTCTTTCACACTCTCTGTCCAATTAGTCCTCTGAGCCCTAGAATTCTTACTGTATCCCTAGATCTGGTCTTTGGTGCTGTTCT
Source organism: Microtus pennsylvanicus (assembly GCF_037038515.1). Classification (NCBI taxonomy): domain Eukaryota; kingdom Metazoa; phylum Chordata; class Mammalia; order Rodentia; family Cricetidae; genus Microtus; species Microtus pennsylvanicus. Next base: position 119,487,635 of record NC_134581.1, on the reverse strand, counting down.
CCAGTTATATCAAAGTGTTTTGATGAATAAGCTAGACCACGCTCTTTTAAATCTTTTCACCTACCTCATTGTTTTGCACATTACAGATGCTAAACAACTGTTTAGTAAATACATAGAGAAATTATGGGGAATAAAAGGTAGGTAACAATAGCTATTCTCATAGGAAGAGGAAAGCAATAACATATACTCTAAAGGTAAGTTAAAATAATTTATTGACAGTCAAGGTGACTATTAAAATGCTGGCTGAATTATTAGCCCCAGAGGAGCAAGAGAATGGGAACCAGGAAGACTTATCAAATAACAAATCAAAGAATGGTCCCTGTAGCCGCCTGTTAAGAGGCAGAGATATTTCAACATCTCAAGAATCAAGTACTACAATCTTTTATGAGACTGGAAAATCATTGCAGGTCTCATAAATTTCCCACTTCTCATTGTTCCAAAGGCTTAATTTAGGATGAGTTACTCCATAAATCTAGGCAAAGATGACTAATGATTATAATAACAATATCATAAATTATATAGTGCTTTCTTCCCCAGAAAAACTGTATCTAATTTATCCTCCCAACATCCCTTATTGGATACAAGGACCAGAGATCATTGCTTTCATGCTTCAGGCACCTGGGTAGAGAGGGGTGTCTGTAGGTTGACCTCTATGCCACACTGGATGCTGTACTGCATCTTCCTGTCCAAAGGACTGGCTTCCAAGCAGACCCCCCCCACTTCCTCTTGGTCAGGTATCAGGCATTGCTATGGTGTCTTTCAATACAACTGCTACCCACATCCCATCTTGTACGTTACAATCAGAAACTTCTATAATTTACTCACTGTACATCTTGTTATAGAAATACATTGATCCTAATCAAAGAGGAATAAGAAGATAGAAAAACATGATAGTTCATTCTTGATCTATTTCCTGATAATAATTGTAGTGATCCGTCACTTTTCTCATACTGTAGCTATGTGTTTTCTTTCATATGTGATGTCTATTTCTGATAGTTCAGTCTATGCTCTTATATTGGCTGTTAGCTGCAATGAAAGAGGAAATGTGTGCTATTGATGTGGTCTCAGTTATTGTTTATCAGATTATAGTAATAGATATTAAACACAAAGTGAGTGGTTAACTAAAATCCTCAGGTAAATGACGGGGTAACATATTTATAATTTTGTATTACATTTATTGCTTGCTTTTTAAATCTTGTGAAAATGTAAACAGAATTTCTGAAAATGTTTTAGAACTCTATCAAAGAGTTATTAACCTCTAAACAATTATTTTAAGAATTAACACAAAGGGGAGGGACTTGGTCCTGCCCCAACTGAATGTGCCAGACTTCATTGACTCCCCATTGGAGCCCTTTCCCATTGGGAGGAGTGGATGGGAGGTGGGCTAGGGGGAAGGGAAAGGGGGATGGGAAGAGGGGTAGGAAGGAGAACTGTGGTTGGAATTTAAAATGAAATTAAAAATAAATAAATTAAAAAATTATTTAAGAATGTAAAAACTATAATTCAGATTTAACATATATGTACATATATATTATGTGCATGATTTAACAAGACTGCCAGGTGGTAAAGAAGAGAGCACTAATATTCTTGCCTTCCCTTCACAGACAAAACTGTTAATGGTCTTCATTCATCCATTCCTTCTTCCTATAACATTTACTGGGTGTCAGAAGTGCTATCAGTAGCTGTGGGGTGCTGGGTAGACAGTAACGAGTAAATCAAACACATTTCCACAGGATGTTAAGAAGAGCTAGAACCCAGATCAAAGAGGCGCACAAACCAAGGCACACCCTCAGATTCTGAATGACTGCAAAGTGCAAGAACAGAGAGGGGCACAGGGAGGAGTGTGAGATGCTGCACCGAGACAGCGACCATGAGATGGGAGGAGGAAGAGTCAGACTAGTCAACACAGGTGAGCCACCAGCTTGCAGAGTGATGGGGCCACATTGAGGGGAGAGCCTTTACAAGCTGAAGGGAGGTATGTTCGCCTGCAGGTGACCTGAAACACTGTTGAGCCAGAGGAAAACCTGTTGTCTGAGGCTGCTCGTGGTTTACTGGTAAGGTTTCTGGTGTTCTGACCAGAAATAATCACTCAGAAACTATATTATTCGTGATGCTGTTTGGCCAATAACTTAAGAGTATTTCTGGCTAAGTCTTATATCTTAAATTAACTCATTTCTATTAATCTGTGCATCCCCTTGAGGTCATGGCCTACTGGCAAGGTTCCTGTGGGCTCCTGTGGGTGTCTTCCTCCTTGGGTTGCTCCATAGCTTCTTTTAGACTCTGCCTACTTTCTCTCTATATCTCTTCCAGCCTGGCTTTACTCTGTTAAGTCATTGGCTGAAAGCAGCCCCTTTATTAACCAATGACAATAAGACATATTCACAGTATCCATCACCTTCCACAGCAGAGAAATGGTGGAGACAGATCTTTGTTTTAGGAGGGTGGAGCACTGAATTTAGGGAGTCCCTGAGCACCTCCTGCTGGGAATCTCTCAGGGCAGTCGCCATGGAGGAGGGTATCTCTGAAATTCAAGTTAGAGTCACATCAGGACTGAGCAATGGACTGCAACAGCTCCATTGGGGTGGAGATTGGGGTGTTCTTCATGACTGGGTCCATGATAACCCTCAGGTCCACTCCTTGAACCAAAGAAATAAAATGTATTTCATTCACATTTAGTTCTTACCTGTAAGGGAAGAAAATAGTTATGGGGATTATCATCAGACACTACGATTTGTCTCACCTGACAAATACTCATCATGTGTTTGTATATAGAGAGTATATAGGTATATATGTGTGTATATATACATTGTGTATATATAGGAAAAAAATAGCATTTCATTTTCCTAAAGATTTAAGGGTCTCATCGTTTGGAAGACTCCTATTCCATCTGGTTGGCTTCAGACTTCCACTAGAGTAATCCCTTGATGGGTATTCAACCCACGTTTCACTTGCTCGATGTCAGTCATTATATTTTCTTTGGAAATTTAACAGAAATCAATATTTCTCAGCATTATTCTCAAGTGAGGGTTGGAATCTCTATTCTTTAAAAAATTGGATACAATTTTACTTATTTATTTTTGTTTTTCACTGCTGGGGAAAAACTGATGAGAAAGGAATTACAGTGCTTAGTTATATTTTCATTATTCTTTTGGGAGACTTAAACTTATATTCAATAATAATATTATAACAATGATAGCTAAAATATACAGAGCCATTTTTCTGTCTGCTAATCATTGCAGCAAAACACTTAACATGCACTAATTGCTAGAGGCAGAAAGCCTGTGGCCAAAGATCTGAAACACTCGCTCACGTTCATGGTCAAAGTTATTCCCCTATACATTCTTTCATGCGGTTAAGAGTTATGGGTCAGGACTGGTCTGGGACCTGTGTGCATAGTACTGAACAAAACAGCAAAAATCCCTGCCTTCGTGAGTCATAGTCTCCTTTGGGGGGCCCTGAGTAAAGTGATAAAGAGAAACAGATAAATACGTAGTGTTCTAGAATATGATATACACTGTGGGGAAATCTGATTTTACCCAGTGAACATTTCTAGGGAGATGGTCCAAAGGCTCTCCTCCAGAGCAGCCAGGCCTGTGTGAGGTCAGACAGGGACAACAGTGGTGAGAGTGCAAGGGAGTGTTGGGGTTCAGGTAGCAAAAAGCAGAAGGCCAGACAAGCCCACAGCATCCTTCAAGGACAGCTAAAGCCCTTGCTTATTTTATCAATTGTTGTCCCCCCCATTTTATATTTTTTGAGAATTTTGTACATGAATAGTATATTTATCTCACATCTACTACAACCTCTCCCGCTTCAACTTCTGCCATGTTCCCTTCACTCCCTCTCAAACTTGTGACCCTTTCTTCTTTATTACTGTCATCTCTTTCTTGCTCTTGTGCCCCGCCATGTGTGATGTGTGTGTGTGTGCGCACACACGTATGTGTTGACACACCACTGCTGAGCCCATGGAGTGTTACTCAGATGTGTGTGTGGTTTGGGGTGATGCCTTGGCCACTGATGAAGGCTGATTCCCTTCTGCAGCCATTAGCTCTCTCTCTGTAACTCTTCATCTAGGGGGTGGGACCTTCTGCCATTTCCCCCACCCACTGTGGAATGTCAACTTGTGTTGTCAGCCCTCAAGTCTGGTTTAGGGGATCGTACTGTTAAGAGTTCATGGGTGACACTTCCTGTCATTTAGAGAGGATGTATCCGGGTCTTCTGGCTTTTACAGCCTCTCTTTCGCAGTGTAACAGGTTGCTATAGATAAGTCAGTCGGAGTTGGGCTCCCGTGGTCAGTTGTTGTCTCCATTTTAACCAGTTGTGGATTTCTATGATGGTTTCTGTCTGCTGAGAAAAGAGGCTTCTGTGGTGAGGAATGAGAGCTACATTCATTTGTGGATATAAGGATAGGCTTTTGTTAAATAGCCCAGGCTGGTCTCGAACACAATATCCTCCTGCCTTAGTCACCCCTGTTCTGCATGAACTGTTATGCCAAAATTCAAATATTAAAAAAATACATTTAAATAAATATGTTTTAATATAAAACCTGCAAAGCGATAACTCTTGTAGAAGAAAGCTATTTTCCATGTATGATGGTCAGTATTGATGGCCAACTTGACGGGATTTAGAATTCCCTAGCAGACAAACTTCTGACTGGGTCTGTGGTGGAGTTTCTCATTTGGGCTGAGGTGAGAAGATCTGCCCTAAGTGTGGGTTGTGCTGTCTCCTGGGCTGGGCCCCAGGCTGTATGAAACAGGGAAGGTGAGAGGAACACGGGCGTTCATCACGCTCTGATTTCTGGTTGTGGATGTAACATGACCAGCTGCTCAAGCTTCTACCACCTCTCCTTCTCTCATGCGATGGACTGTCCCAGAGCCAAGCAGCCCTCCTCTCCTCAGCTGTTTCCAAAACTAGGTTCTTTTTCACAGAAAAGGAAAAGTAACCAATCCCTGTGCTATGGGGACACAAGTCTGAGCCCCACTGTACCCAGTGTCTCTGTGATGACAAATGATGTTCTCTCTGAGAATGTCTGTGGAAGTGACTGGAAAGGTCAAGGAATCAGGGCAGTGGCTGAAATACTGGTAAAACAGGTTTATCGGTTTGGTGTTCCTTCAGCTGGTCCCTAAATCCGTTTTTATAGTGCTTTCAGGCATTTCTTCTGAAACGTGAATTTGCATTATTAACCCTGGGATGGGTTAAATACAGGATTCCGCTGGTGAAGGGGAGTGGGGTGACATGCACCTGCATCTCTGACAGGTATCCAGCGACACCAGGGCCTCTGGCTCCTTCTCCTTATCTCGGGAAGCAGTGCCACAGAGGTAGTTAGAGATTCCCCTATCTGATTCCCACTGTAGCCTGGATCTTCATACGAATTGGCTCAGATATCATTATATCCACTGAAAAAGGATGCAATCACAACTCGGAGGGGTGAGGTGACCTTCTTATGTGCCCAAATCACAGAGCTGTGACTTCAATTTCGTTCCTTGGCTTCTGGACAGCAACTGTTCCATGGTCTTTAAACCTTCATACATAAAAGCACATGCTAATTAGTGTACACACACACACACACACACACACACACACACACACACACACGGTTACAGTCAGGGAGGGGGAGGGGAGGCCCCCTGAAGCTGCAGCCGCCTGGGGGCCAGCTTGGCAGCAGTCTCTGGAAATGATCCAGACGTTGCAAACATGCTTTGGAAAGTTGCCTGTCTTCCACGCTTTGCCCATCCTACCTCAGAAATGAGCTTCTTCTTTACATTCCCCTGCACATGAGTTAAACCAGGATTCACCCACCTCTGAGATAATATGCTCCTGCCTTGCCACCCAAGGCAGAGAGTTATTGATGGTGAGGCCGGAAAAGATTTTTCTTCTCACTCAAGAAGAGCATTGCTCTCAGAGAAAGCCTGAGCATTCTGGGAACAGAAAAAAAAAAAAATCTTTGAAGCGTTTCCAACCAAGTCCTTGGAGAGGTTAGCATATTTCCAGCCGCAGGACTCCAGGTTAAAGAAGTGTGTCCCCCCTTGTTTACAAAGCATCACAGCAGCTGTTAGGAGCTTTCCGCCCCCACTGGACAGAAGAGGCATTTGGAAGATGTGCTGGGCCTCCCATCCAGTCTGCTCCTGTGCAGCCCTCGGGGAAGAGCTCGTCACCGGCAGCCACCACAGCGCAGGGAATGTGGGGGTACTAGGATGGCAGCCGAGACGAGCCTGGCTTCTCTGGTTCCATTTTGTTGTGCTCTTCTTATTAACGTTTAAAAAACCAGGCTGTGTCTCCATTTTTGTGCAGAGGTGAAGAAAGTCACCGCTCCTACCCACTTCCTGGTGGTACACCTGCTGGGGGATGCGTTGTCCTCATGAATTTCATATCTGCTCCTATGTAAAAAGTTAGCATGTACCCTGTGTGCCCGTGTGCATGCCAGGGCACAGTGATTGCCTGCTTTCCTAATCCTGTAATGCAAAGTGTTTTCACACAAGGAACTGCATGCTTGAGAATGCTATTGGTGGTTGAAAGACCTATGTGGCATTTAAGGAATGTTAGCTGTTCTGTACTGTGAAGAGCATGTCAATGAGTTACCCCGTTATCCTCAAGAAGGACCTTGCACAGTAGTTGTGACCGTGTGAAGTTAGACAACTGCACAGTCCAGGGAGGTGCTGAACTGGTGATGTGTTTGTTCTGGAATCATGAAGTCCTGAGTTCAGATGCCCAATACCAGTGTAGAAAAAGCCATGAATGACAGCCCATGTTTGATGGCGTAAGTCACAAACAATGCCACACTAGTTTGGAATTATGATTAATAGGGTGGTATTTATTTAAAGGGGGGAAAACTTACAGATCACCGTCCCAGACAACAGCCCTCTGCACAACCAGGAAGGAAATCTAGTCGCCAGCTGAGGAGGAAGTGAAGAGAGCGAGGAGAGGGAAGTGGCCGCTTTTTTAAAGGGAGAGAGACCACGCCCCAATGGGCGGGGTGGGGGGAAGGGGTGTAAGCAGAATCAGAAGGTTTCTTGGGGCTTAGCAAGCAGGAAGTATAGCTGATTCATGATCCTAAATTCACGGAGACATTTTACCATGATGCATGAGGTGGGGGGTGATAGAGGAAGCCATGCAATGTCAACTTTGGTTCTCTGCGCTCGTACACACACACACACACACACACACACACACACACACACTTGTGAAAACTGTGGCATAGAAGAATAAGACAGCGCCAAAGATCATACAGCTGAAATGAGGTAACCAGGTCTGTAGGGGCTTCTGTGATCTTTAAATAGGTAATGGAAATTCCTCTTCTATTACTGAGGTCAAAGGGAGCCTGTGAGGCATAAATAAAGAATTATTTTAATTAACACCATCATATAGTTCATGGCCAAGGCAACATGGGACTGATTGCAAGCCACATATATAACAGTAATACTCAGGCCCATCTTTGCCTTGATGTGATCAATCTTGTCTAATAAGAAAGGAGTGGAGCTGAAATATGAGAATACTGAATTCTGATGGTGGATCTGGGCCTTGGATCCAGGGGGGCTTTGTCACTAGATTTTCTTTTTCTAAGGACAGATGTATCTATTTTGTACTCTAGGTTAACGTTAGACACGTTTCTTCTTGTGATTGGATGAGTTCTGATGATTGTAACTCATCAGAAAACTCTTAACAACCAACATTAAAGAAGGAATAGATGACCCTAATTTGAAATAGCAGTTGCTTGAGCAAGATTTTGCAATAACTCAAGAGGAAAAACTACAGGAAACTAATTTCTTCTACTTCAACAGATATTTGTTGAGTTGCATGACCCAAGAATTGCATGTTGTCGTGTGACTAGCAGCGCACACTCCCTTGGCTTATGTCATCCTCATTCTCTTCCTTTGCAGGAAGTACAGGTGTCTCCCCTATGGAGAAGAATAGATTGACCCTAGAGATTAGTGGACAGATAAATCCTCATTTCTGAGCTAGAGCCCTCATTTCTGTGGTAATGAACTAATTGGAAGCGGCATTGTATAGCAGATCCCAGTGACGTTCAGAGGGTGAGATGAACCAAAGCAGGCTGAAGAGCATGGCTGTGGGCCAGTTCCCAGCCTTCTCTCCCTGCGCAGAACACGGAGAGACCAGCTAAGCGTCTGGCTTACAAGGTCATTTCGTTCATGAGGTTAGAGAGAATCTGAGACCGAGGGACAGCACAGCCAGGGAGTGGGGCTTTGGGAGACAGCAGGAAGTGAGGAGAGGTCAGGATAGAGTCTTTCCTTGGCCACAAGTTAGGCGATGACCTGAAGTGGGCCCTTTGGGCATCTAGAACAAGATGGGATGAGAGATGCTAAGAATCCTCTTGGCCCAGTTCCTCGATTCATGGACCTCTGTAGGTCAGAAAGGATGATTATTTGATTTTATTATTTCTTAACCTGGTTATGGTGTGAAATTTAGCCTGATAATGATTTCCACATTTTTCAGCCACTTTAGCTTGAAGCATCTTTATTTCACAGGAAGGAAAAAAAGCCAATGCCTTGATTCGAATCTGTTCAGAAGTCATAACCCTTGGGCGCGGGCTCAGGGCCCACGCTATCCTGTTTATTCCTGCTGGCGTGTCACAAGCCCTGGATGCCGGAGCTGTGCGGTCTGAAGTGTGAGCGGAGTCAGATGAGCTCAGGGGAAACAGTCTGGCTGCCTCACGACAGATTCCCAGCTCTCTTGGCTGTCCTCCAGAAATCAGGTCTGCTCGCATTTCTGCAACAGATCTGATCGTCGCTGACTTGGAGAACTTGTAAGCTGTTTGTGGATGCACGGCCAGGGTGCTGATGCCAGACACAGATTCCCACTGACAGCCGAAGAGTGTAAACGTGCAGAGAAGGTCCTGCGAGCTCCTCTGTGAACTGCGTGTGTTTGCACGTGTGCAGATATGCTTGTGAATGTGTGCGAGAAAGAAAGAGAAAGGGGAGGGGAGAGCAAGGAAGGAGCCCTGTGGGACGTGAAAAGACACGAAGGTGAGCTTCCCATGGCAGACTCTGGATGGCCTGCAGTGGGCTCTCCATGAGCCTGGTTACACAAGGAAAGAAGATGGACTGGAATGATAGCATAGGACACAACGTGACCTCATACGACATTTCACTAAAACATAGCATACTGTCCCCAAAGTCTAGTTTTTGACTTGGAAACAGAGCAGTGCATTAGGCAGACAGATATGAGACTCGGGACAGCCAATAAAAGCTACATATTGGGCCGTAGAAAATCAGGTAAACTTCTTCTGGTAGATGGAGATTGTTTTAACGCTCTTTCTGCTTTCTGAAGGGGGAATATCTTCTCTACCTTTAACTTATTCAATGGTGCAAATTTCACAGGGCTCCCTCTAACACAGGGGTTTTCATTTGTGTTTGCACCAGCAGGCATACGACAGAGGGGCCGTCCTGTGGATCTGAGGCCACGTGTTACTGGGAGGCACAACAGCCTTTAGGAGGTGTGGCCTAGTGGAAGGAAAAGATGTCATTGTGGGGGATGTGCCCTTGAAGGGGACAGTGACACACTGGTTCCTTCTCTGACTCCTCTTTCTGACTGTTAGGAGGTAAGTCACACTCTCCCACTCTCTCCCTACCAAGCTGTCCTGCTTCAGCACAAATCCAAGTGACTAGGTGATCCGATCATGGATGGAGACTTCTGAAACCATGAGTCAGTGTAATTTTTCTCCTTATGATTTCACTAGCTCAGGTATTTTTCACAGTGACTGAAACCTGATTGACAAAAGAAGGGGATTTGTGAAGTAGGGGATTGGAAAGTGGCTGTTTGTAGTCCTACAACACTGGAACTGAAGTCACAGGTGCTTGTCAGCTGCCTGGGTAGCAGTGCCTGCTCTAATGGCTGAGCCATTTCTCCAGACCCTACACTATTTTTTTTTTTGCAAGTTTAATGCTTATTTGTTTAGTGACAATTTCAAAGGAACACAGGAGAACCAATATCAATCCCTAGTAATTAATTCGTGAGGCCTAGTGAAAATGGAGCTCTCTTTTTAAACTTCACAAGAGTTGTTGGTGGCAGCACAGAGAAAGCGATCAAGCACGAGCCCCTTCCAAGCATACACAAGACTGTGTGACTGTGGACTCACACCCCAGTGAAGCAGGGTCATGCCCTGCTGAGTCCAGCCATGTCTTCAAGTTGAGGATGACCTTCCTGACCTTCCCAATAGCAAACTTGAAGGGATGCTCTGTGACAGTGTGTGCTGAGCTCATCAAACTGTTTCTCAAGTTCACTGAATACCAGGTAAGTGCCTGAATCAAGATCATAAATGATAAATTATTTGGATGACTTATATCAAAATCATTCTATTTTGTTTTGATGAAGACAGGCAACCTGTTCTGTCACTCTATCTTTGTTTTTTGATTTTTTTCTTTCAAATTTATAGGTCTCTATTAATTTTCTGTGAAGACACAAGAACACACTTGCAGAACATGTGTGTGTGTGTGTGTAAACATCAGTCCCTGTAAATGTAAGAAATTGAGAGAAATAATTGACTCACATGCTTAGTGTCTCACATTGCAATATTTGTGACCATAACAATGCTTTTCTGATGCTAAGCAATTATAATAGATTATCTTCTTCATACACTATCGAAGATAGGCAGAATTTCAGGTTCTAATTTAATTCTTGCATGCATTACTTTAGCAACCGAAAAGAGTTTTATATCCAAGGCAACAGCCTGTGTATTTCCCTTTAATATTTAACAACTGAAATGACTTCAGCTTAGACCTCATCTTTAAACCCCTAAGATGGTTTTGAGAAGAAAGAAAGATGAACTCTTTTAATCCATGAAGGGTGTTTTAAAAATGATGTTAATACAAATTCTGGCCTTTCGCTTTTTTTGTTTGTTTGTTTGTTTTTTGAGAGAGAGAAAGAACTTCTTTGAGATATTTTACTTACCTGAAAAACAGAATTAGGCTTAAATCATAGCTAAGTAGCTTGAAGATTATGTATCTGTTATATCTTCATTACTTTTAGTGACTGAATGTTTAAGATAATTGAAAATTTTATATTTTATTCTACTTAAGTGAAGTGGTAGAAAGGGAAAACCATATAAGATTGTATTGCCTTGCATTGCAACATTTTCCCACTTAGAAAGATGTTTGAAAACCATCTCAAGCGGGACTGTCAAATATCTCTATGATAGTATCACCCCGAAGTCATCACTGTACCTCCAAAATCCATCTTTTTCCTTCTACTCAGAAAGGGCAAGAGGATGAAGAAAATCCTGAAGGTCTGAGCACATCCTACTCAGTTTCTGGAAGATCAGAGGAGCTAGTAGAATCCTCATCATCCCCAAGTGCTGAGTAGATGGTCTCATGGCCCCTGTATCTGAATAGGTATAGCCTATAAATGTCTAAATAAAGGAATCTTGGCTGAGTCTAAATTCTCTTCGTTTTCCCTAAAGGTTCCTTACATCTTCTTTATCTCTTCAGTTTCTCAGCCAAGGTCATCTATTCACACTCTCTAGAGCCTGCCAGGCAGTTTCCCATTCCTATAACAAATGCCAGAGACAGTCAACTTACAAGAAAAAAGGATTTCTTTCAAAGGCCCACAGTTTTGGAAATTTTAGCTCATGATTGGTTTGGTCTCTTACTTTGGGCACATCATGACAGGAATATGTGCTTAAATGTAGCAAGAAGACCAGGAAGGCCAGGGTCCCACTAACCTTGGTAACGGCATGCCCCCAGTCACTTGGAGACTTTTAACTTGGTCCCTTTTCTTAAAGTTCCCAGTCCCACATCAGACAGAGGTCTGATCTCCTAAATATACAAAGAACTCAAGAAATTGGTCACCAAAAAAACACATAATCCAATAAAAAAAATGGAGTACAGACCTAAACAGAGAACTCTCAACAGAGGAATCTAAAATGACTGAAAGACACTTAAGGAAATGTTCAATATCCTTAGTCATCAGAGAAATGCAAATTAAAACAACTCTGAGATTCCATCTGTAAGAATGGCCAAGATCAAAAACACTGATGACAACTTATGCTAGAGAGATTGTGGGGAAAAAGGAACACTTCTGCATTGCTGGTGGGAATGCAAGCTGGTACAACCCCTTTGGATGTCAATGTGGCGATTTCTCAGAAAATTAGAAAACAACCTTCCTCAAGACCCAGTAATATCACTTTTGGGTATATATCCAAAGGATGCTCAATCTTACCACAAGGATATGTGCTCAACTATGTTCATAGCATCTTTGTTTGTCATAGCCAGAACCTGGAAACAACCTAAGAATGAATAAGGAAAGGGGGTACATTTACACAATGGAGTATTACACAGCAGAAAAAAAAACAACATCTTGAATTTGCAGGAAAATGGATGGATCTAGAAAACATTATTTTCAGTGAGGTAACCCAGACATAGAAAGACAATTATCACATGTACTCACTCATAGGTGGTTTATAAACATAAAGCAAAGAAAGCCAGCCTACAAACCAAAATCTCAGAGAACTTAGACAACAATTAGGACACTAAGAGAGACTTGCATAGATCTAATCTACATGGGAAGTAGAAAGTTGTAGAAGAAGACAAGATCTCCTGAATAAATTGGGAGCATGGGGACCTTCAGGGAAGGCTGAAGCGGGGAGGGGAGAGGCAAGGATGGGAGCAGAGAAAAATGTAGAGCTCAATAAAAATCAATAAAAAAAGTTGCCAGTCCCTTCCCAAATCACCAAAATGGGGACAATATTTCTAACATTTAGGCTTTCAGAGAACATTCCACTTTCAAACTCTCAAGGTCTCTCTTTGAGTCCTTTGGTCCTTTCTCCAAAGCTGATTTCTTGGGTCCCATTCTGAAGGAATTCCTGGACTGGTGACAGCCCCTGTAGCCTTTTCTTAAAGTACAAACTATTTGTTAATTTCTCCTGGTTTCTTCCTGACTGGGTGGGTGAAAGTCCACAGCCGCCGATTCCCCACCAGTGAGGGTATTTGCCAGTCTTCCCTCTTCATCATAGATGGTGACAGTTGGCCAGTTGTGCCATGCGGACCACCAATCAAATGCAGCTGACTCCTGGAAGTCAGATACAATATTGTTCTCTCTGCCCTCCTTACAAGCAAGTGGTCAGAGCCGTAATTACTCCTGATACCAGGTGGCAGGTCTACATCACACCTTGACATTAGCTTTTAGCTATTTTTTTTATAGCTGTCAGTGTGCTCAGTCAAACGCCTGTCTGTCATCCCAACCAGACAGGTCTTAATGTCTCCGCATCACAGAGGAGGACCTTGGTTGCCTTGCGGCCCCGTTTATTATGGTCCCAGTGTAGCATTTTATCACACATTCCTTACACAGAGCCTCCTCTCCACCACCACGGAAATCTTCCAAGTTGGCAGCTTTAGTGTCTCCTGCCATTAATCTTCACTAGGCTGGGCTCACAGGGCAGGGAATGATTTATTGCAATTACCTGTTATAGTGCAGAGCTCAGGTGAGCTGGGCTCAGATGCACTTACTGGGCTCTCTTCCCTTCTTCCTCAGCCAAGGAGTAAAACACGTGTCTGCTGTTTCTAGGTAGATTTGCTTTCACTCAGCCCCTCGACTGTTAGTTAATTAACGAGGAAGTGGAGAAATAGATTTAGATAGCACTAGGGTTGTGCGTTTACTTGGTGACGGCTGGCTGTTCAAAGCCAGGAGTGACACCGACATGTGACAGTCCATTTAATTTCTTTGTTGTTGCTGCAGTTTAAGAAGCATCCAAAGGAAATTCGAAATTGCTCTTACCTCACGCTTTCTGCACCATCTGTTCCAGGTGATTAAAACCAATCTGCATAGAGCCTTGTGTTTCATTTCCAATTTCTTGCTCCCTGGGACGGCGGGGGCACTGCATGACGTGGGGCTAATGCTTGCTTCAGTTCTGCAAGTGAGGGGGGAAGAAGGGGAATTGTGGGGGGGCAAAGAGGTGAAGAAAGCTCCGAGGTAAACTCTGAAGCAGAAAGGAGTGCGTTCCTAAGCAGGGCCATTGTTCGGCCATGGCTTGCATGGATGGCAACTTCCTGTATACTTGGCTTAAAAAGCTCCACGATTCTTACATCCTTGCTCTGGTGGGAAGGTGATAGTTTTCAGGAGAGATGAGCGGAATTAAAACCCTTTAGGTTTTGGTGATCGCATCTGGGACCCAATTCGCTCTTGAATTTGGACCAGTCTCTGGAAGCCACTATTTGGTGTCAATTATTAACAATAAATCATTTATTTACTCCTGGATGGGAGAGAGTTGGGATGCATAAATTTTGAAGTTTTTTTTGTTTTATTTTGAATTCCTGTGATTCAAAGAAAAAGTAATGTGGGGATTGTGGTCTCCAAAGGAGAGAGCAGCATTAGAGACACCCGCTCCGCCATGGTTCCTCTAAGTGTATCTAAAACCTTAGTTTTTATTTCCATCTCTGCCTCCAGTTTTGCAGTAAGTCTGCCAGTGGGCATGGGAGAACGTGGACACCGGCATTTAGTATCATTTATGCCCAGTACACCTTCATCTCAGTATTGATGGGCATCTATTCACCTTGCACTCTGCTACCACCATGGCCTTTCTGGGATTTCACACAGCCGTTGATAAGGCTGAAAGGAGTCTGAAGTTTGCCGGAGAACCTAAATTTAGCAGACGATCCATCCTCCTGGGTCTTCCTGACGGCCGGATCAGCATTTTGGCAGTACATCTTTAAGGAAATATCTGGGAAAGAAAGTGGTTTTGAAAATGTGTGGCTCGGGATGATTGATTGCCTGGCAAACTTGCATCACTGAAATTAAAGTTTTATACAAAGACTTTTCTTTCATGTATTCTTGGGGCATGGTAGTGGGGGGGCACATTTCCATGGAGCTTTCTAATTAGTTAGGGATCCCTAGGTTCTGTGGGAAGGAAAAGGCTGCTATGCTGGGAGGAAGGTTCTATACTAAGCTTGGGAGATGGAGGTTTTGCAGAATTAACTAATTTGGTCTAGATTGCTGAACTAAGAAGAAATGTTGGTGTGTGACACTAATAGCTGGTTAGGCTGCATTGAGTGTGTGTGTGTGTGTGTCTGCGTATGTGTGTATCTGTATGTCTATGTATTGTGTATGTGCATGTCTGTGTGTGAGTGTCTGTGTATGTGTACGTGTCTGTGTGTTTGTGCGTGTCTGTGTGTGTGTGTGTGTGTGTGTGTGTTGGGAGCTCCTTTCTAGTTCTGGTATTGCAAGCATGCATACCACCACTTCAGACCTTTTAAAATGTGGGTTCTGAAGGAACCTCAAATACTATGGTTACAAGGTAACTACCTTCTGACAGAACTATCACCCCAGACCTGGACTGTTTTAAAAATGAGTCCCTGTGACCCCTGACTCTTTGAAATACTCCCTTTCCTGGTTGGCTAGACCCAGAATGAACAGAATTGAAGGCAAGTGAGGAGTCTGTTCTAAGATGAGGAACTTCCATCACCCCCACCCCACTCCTTGTTCTGCTGTATTTCGAGCTGCACTCTGTGTGGGCCATGACTTGAGGATGGTCTCTGCTAACAACCTAGAGGAAAGCAAAGTTAGGGAAGAGGTGATTTCTGTGATGGAGGAAGGTCACTGGTTAAATAAAAAGAAACTGCTTGGCCCTCATTGGTTAGAAGATAGGTGGGAGGAGTAAACAGAACAGAATGCTGGGAGGAAGAGGAAGTGAGCTCAGACTCCACAGCTCTCCTCTTGGGAGCAGATGCCTCAGAGAGACGCCATGCTCCCGCGATGAAGCTCCAACCCAGGATGGATGTAGGCTAGAATCTTCCCGGTAAGCGAACCTAGCTGTGCTACATAGAATATTAGAAATGGGCTAGTCCAGGTGCGAGAGTTAGCCTAGAAGAGGCTAGATAGAAATGGGCCAAGCAGTGATTAAAAGAATACAGTGTCCGTGTAATTATTTCAGGGCATAAGCTAGCCAGGCAGCCGGGGTGCTGGGGACGCAGCCCCGCCGCTCATATCACTACATTTCTGTTAACAGTGGGAACTTGGAAATGCATCAGCCTCGGCTCATCTGCTGAAGCGTTCTGAGAGACCCCAGGACCAGAGCATCTAATTAACCTGTGCCTGACAGGAGCCGTGGGGGGTGGAGATGTCTACTTTAACATTAAAAGCATTCGGCCATTGTATTCTGAGAGTGTTTAGTTATGCAACTCTGGGGTGGCTAATATAACAAGGAAACCTCAGCCACAGTCTTTCTATAAGTCTGCTTTCTATGGAGAGGAATTTGGGGAAAAGTTCATTTGTCTTAGCCCTCTGTGAGAAGTGCACAAGGAGATTTAGGAGGTGGTGATAATAAAGGCATCTGGATGGCAAGGACACAGACCATAATATACTGGCCATATCCCTTTTCTGGGTGCCAGCTCTTAATTACTGAATTGGGGAAGCTTCTAGGTGATTCTGAGAAAGAGGGCAGAGCAACCTGCAGACATAGGAGCAGCTCAGGGAAGAGGTTACCTGACTGGAATATTCAGCAAGGTCACACAGCCCCTGATATCAGGCTTAAGTTAGTCCAAAGGGTCCTCTGAGTCAGAACCCACAAACACCATGCTTTTGTGAGAGGTCAGTATTGGGATTCCAGCATCCTCAGTGAAGGAGACCCCCTCACGGTGAGGGTTCCCTCTTGTCTCCCAAGTTAGGCACAGAGCACACCCAAACACAGGGAGATCCTTTATTAAGCAGGGAAGAAAAAGTGACTCAGGAAGGAAAATAGCAGCAAATGACCTTGCAGGTGTAACTGGTTTTCCTTTCCTTTCCTTTCCTTTCCTTTCCTTTCCTTTCCTTTCCTTTCCTTTCCTTTCCTTTCCTTTCCTTTCCTTTCCTTTCCCTCCTTCCCTCCCTTCCTCCCTTCCTCCCTTCCTTCCTTCCTCTCTTCCCAGATGGGGTTTCTCCATGTAGCCCTGGATGTCCTGGAATTCACTTTGGAGACCACACTGACTCCAAACTCAGAGATCCTCCTGCCTCTACCTGATTAAAGGCACCTCCCAGTGCAGGTGTAATTTTTAAAAAAGAGGAAAAGGGGAGATCTGTGCTAGATTGAGCTAGGATGTGGCAGTATGTTTTGATTGGGTATGTTAATTAGGTGAGCCAAAGGTGACTTTTGATTGCTTACTTTAATACTTTGCTTGCTAGACCTTGGTAGTCAGTATCAGGAGGAGGGATTGGACAAATAAGGGGGCCAACCTTGGGGCTAGTTTTAGGAATGTAATCTAATGGTTTTTAAGAAGGCAGAGGGGATGGGGAGAAGGGTAAGGCCTGTCAGAACCAAGCTAGAACTGGCCAGAGTCCCTTCACTGAGGCCACGTGCAGCTGGATTTCCATTTGTTGGTTGGGCTCGATTGTGAGCTCTAAGGCTGTGTAGAGCGGCTCTCCCACAGCTGATAGCCAGGTTGTGTGTCTGCGCTCTTGTTTTCCTTTGCATGCATTCGTGAGTATCACTCTTCACTAAGCAGGGCCTTGAGAGGTGAGGTATTCAAACATTCTGCCGCACACTTGAGCCAGGGAAACTACAGCTGCTCCCTGCTTTAATAATGCCAGGGAAGCTGGTAAACAAATAATAACGGGCCCAGGGTTCACTTACTGAGTATCCCAATATGTGCATACAAGCTGTATGGTCACATCAGAGGAAAAGAAAAGCATAGTTTAGTGATAACCCCTCCAGCTTCCTGCTTAACTTAAATACTAAGTTAAAAGAAGTAAATTGGGGGGCAGGAGGGAATAAAACAATTTTCTGCTTGTTTTTTTTTTTTCTTTTCTCTTTTGAAAAATAAAACAGAGGACAAAACAAAACAAAACAAAACCAGAATCTGGGCCTACTTTGGAGGATTTGGCATTGTGTTCTGTGAGAAGGGTAACTTTAAAAAGCTGTTTTCTTGGAGCAGCTGCTTCTGTCCCCCACCAACTGTAACATTTGGGAGAGCAGGCCCTGCACCTTGCATGAGCAGCACAATAGAGCCAATCCTATGGGCAGAGGTGCGCGTGAGCCAACCCCAAAGCTGTGACACGGGAGAACTGTCCCAATTGCTCATCTGTCATGTGATGGCATGGCCAGGGGAGAGATGCCTTCTCCCACCCCACTCCACCTCCTCCCACCAACGCCTGAGGCGTGTGAGGGAGCTGGTGTCACCTGGAAAAGTGATTCCTTCACCAAGCCTGGGTAAACAGTAGAGCTGGCCCTGAAGGTTTAGGTGTGGTAGAACCAGCCCTGAGGACCTGAAAGAACGAGAACTGGCCCCGCCCCTTGCTCATCCCTGCAAGGGGTGAGCTAGCCAGGGCAGTGCTGGAGAGCGCACCCTGGTGGTGAGGACAGGGGAGAGCTGGGGGGCTGACCAGCCCTGCAAAAAACCCAGGCCCAGAACCAGGGTTGTGTGTTGGCCCACCCCGACATCCACCCCATAGGTGATCTGCTGGGTATGTGAAGGGACCATGCTCCAGCCTTTTACTGTTGCTTAGCATCCCATTGAGCATCGCCGATTCCTTTGGGCAACTGAATTTTGACCTCAATTTTGCTACAGGAAAACAAAACAAGCAAACACAAAACCAGGAACTCAAGAAATCAAATCCTTTTGCTTTGTAAATAATGACACCACAGGAAAAAGTCAGGCACAAACAGGGAACCAAGGAGCAATAGAAGTAAAAGAAGCCAAAGTGGGGGCTTCCTGCAGGACGTGGTTCACACTCAGAGTTGCTGCTTGCTCAGGAGTAGCCTCTGTCATGTGTGAAACTCGCAAACTAGAACATGCAGATACGGTGTGGTCTCGGCTTTTTTTGTGCAGGTTCGTAAGCCTCTTGGGAGGTCTGAATCTAGAATCTTCTCTGGTGCCTTAAGCAGGCTAATGGTTCAGATAGCCTCAAATATAACTTTGAATTTCATTGCTGATAGCTACTAATTGGGAGATTTTATATAAAAGTTATAGTTTTGCTTTTGCTTAAAAATTGGAAATTCGGGGAACAACAAACCTGCATTTCTACCCGTAGCAGTCACAGCTGAGTACCAGATCATTCTTCAGGGGTGGACTCTGCAGCTGCCTCTAGTCTTTCACAGGGCAGGCAATTCCTCGTCTCCCCACCCTCAGCAAGGGTCATTTGTTATTCACCTTGCTACTGATTTCTTTTTTATTGATTTTCTGTTATATTGTTTTATATTACTTTTCTTATACACTAATCATGAATATTACTGGGGGCTTGTTAACTTGCAAATATCAAATACATATCCTGCAGAAGTTTAGAGATGATGTATCCAGCAGGAAGAAGAGCCATTCTATAAAGTGTGTGTTTTGGGGATACCAGGAAAATAGCAATAAATGTCATTTCGTTGTGTCCAGTTTGATTATGTCTTCTAAACTCTGGAGGGATTCAAAACAGAGGGACACCACACGTAACTGGATAAACCTAAGCATGTTACATACGATAAAATGACTATATTGCCTATCTGAATATTTGTCTAAATATACATTTTGATTTTAGGTATAAAACTGAAAAACACTTGTTATCTTAGAATCATGGCAATGATTCTAATCATGGCAATAATCTATCAAGTCTGAGATATACTTCTTCAAAAACACACTTTTGTATAATCTTTCCAGCTTTTATATCTGAAGGAAGGAGTTTCTCTTTCGACTTCACCCTTGCCTGTTCTCTTACAAAGTATTTCATGTTCACTTTCCATGAGGCTTTCCACTCTGGGCTTGGGCAGGAGGGAGGGGGCCCTTCCTAGTTGTGAACACTTGGGCAGTCACTGTTTCCTCCCTGGTGCTCACTTCTCCACCTCCTAGCATCGCTGAGAGAGTTAGAGACGATGACATAAACAAGTCACCCAACCTTATGCCTTCCACTGAAAGAAACCCAATGTATTCCTGTCTGCTTCCTCTTGCTTTCACACGACAGACTGTGTGCGACATGAATTAGATCTAAATGACTTGTGCATGCAGGAAGTGGCATGGGACGACATGGAACATTTCTGAGTAAAGTAAAGATGGAGCCGCTAAGAATTCTCAGTCTGTGTATTTAACCAGCACTCATTGTGCAATGAACAACAACGTGACAAGCTTGCTGCACAGTCCCATGTCAGTGATGCTACCCTGTGGAGTAGAGCCCGGGAATGTATTTCTGGGGGAGTGTACCCGGGGTCAGAAGACAGGCTCCGCTGAGAAACCCATCATTGCCCTGAGATGAGAAGACAAGGACCACAGGCCAAAGCGGGCGTGAGAAAAGGCTCTCCTGCCTTCTAAAGCCTGAGAGTTTTCAGGCACTTGTATTCATTTGTTCAACCTCTGCTTTTTTTGTTTTGTTTTGTTTTGTTTTGTTTTGTTTTGTTTTTCGAGACAGGGTTTCTCTGTAGCTTTGGAGCCTGTCCTGGAACTCGCTCTGTAGACCAGGCTGGTCTCGAACTCACAGAGATCCGCCTGCCTCTGCCTCCCGAGTGCTGGGATTAAAGGCGTGCACTACCACCATCACCCGCCAACCTCTGCTTTTTAAACCTGCTTGGTTCTGACTTTGTTCCCCTGTATAATTCCTGTTGATACTTAGTTGCCAAAGTGTCTGCGTTTAGTCGAAGACTGCTCATGACAGTGAGGTTATTGCCCTTAAGGAATGGGAGCAAATTTGTATCTTGTCCCTTCAGTCATGGGACAACAAGAAAGATCATCTTGGAGCAAATCACACTCTCCCCAGATGCTAAATTTGCTGGCACCTTGATTTCAGAATTCCAAGTTTCTAGAAATATAAATCCATTAATGTTGCTTAGAAATTAGTGTTAGGTATTTTGGCATGGAGCCCCAAAGAAACAAGCAAATCTTTTCTGGTGACATGCTGGGTGACATACTAGGCTAAATATTTACTGGGACTTAGGAGAGATGTGTGGAAGTTGGAGTATTAAATGGACGGACAATAAACCAGAACTTTTAGAGCTCACACACGTGCACACGCACACACATACAGAGAGATACAAACACAGAGATACATACACACGAGCTATATGTGCCATGGCCAACAAGGCTCATCCTATTGAGTATGTGAAGGGCAAGAAGGCTCTCCTATAACCAGAGGCAGGCAAGCACTTGTTAGATCAGGTATTCCACAGGAAGAGTCGACACTAGACACCGTCCATGCAGATGGAAGAAGCTGGGCAGGGAAGAGGATGGAATTCTGAGTAGAGGGTGGAAGTGAGCCTAGCCATATGGTCAGCGCCACACCAGGCGAGCCTGTCAGGGGCAGGCTCTTTGGGAATGCAGGCGAAAGGGAATTGTCCTGAAAGAAGCACATGCATTCCGCCACAAGGAAACGAGGGCAGAGGGCTGTGGGCAAGACTGTGCTCCGTGACTGACACTTGTGCTGATTGAAGCCAACACTGGATGCGGAATCGTGACTACACACAGTTGATTAGGATGGATAGGAGCCTTCTAATGCCCTAAAAGCATTCCGTTCAGGGCAATCCTTATTTATCCAAAGTGCCATGTACAAGATTGGCTTCTGTTTAGCGATGCCTGTCGCTAAATGTATGCAGCTGATTAGAGGCATATAAATAGATCTTGCAAGAGAGTCTTCTTTCTCTAACCAAACATCTCTGTATCTATTAAAGGTACACTGCTTATGTAAAAGTGAGAAGCTGGCTGGATTCAATGGAAAGAAAATGTAACATCAGAACGTTGCCTCTGCCTGTGTATTCTGTGAATCTCATTGTTAGGAAGACATAGGGTCTGCCAAGAACCATGAAGAAAGACACGGCCATCCTTTTCTCATTCTCTCAGCAAGGTATGAGCATGGCATTGCGATAGTGACTTGGTCACTGTTTATCTCTCAGTTGTCTGTCATGCTGTCTGTGTGTAGTACTGGTGGCAACGTAGCCAATTAACCGCACAACTATAAAGGAATGTGCGTCCTAGGTTTGCCAAGCCATGCCACTTACTTGTAGTAAGGGTTGCACATCAGGGGTGAAGCAGTCCATTCTGACTTTTAACATCAAACGCAGGAAAATGAATCTAGGTCATTCAGGGTTTGCTGCCACCGCCTTCCTCAGCTCACTGTGCCAGACAACAGCCTTTTCAAGACAAATCACCAAGCTAATCCGAAAGGCCTAGCAGGGCAAGTGAATTAGTCTCTCTTACTCACATGCAATTATGGATATACATTATAATCTTTTAATGTTCTATTGCAAAGATTACTTGAAATTTTTTTGAATAGAAGAGTAATTACCACAGTTATGGTAATATTTTAACATATACAAATGACCTTAATGTCATGTAAATCTAAGGATTCCAAGAAACTTTTGTCTCCAACACTAGTAGCAAAATTCATATTATGAAGCAAGGTATTTTATGACATAGGAGTTGACTAATTTTCCACAGCATCTTATAAACACTTGCTAAAATTAAATCATCCCTTCACTAGTATACTGGTTTAAAATAACTTGCCTAAATATATTTTGTTATATTAGAATATGTAATCTCTGGTATAGCTTCCTAGAGACCTAGTTTGTTTCATACATAGATAGCAATGAAAAGATTTAAATAAAAATCCAGTCCTCTTTTTCCACTTAGACTTTTTGCCACAATGGCCTTTGATGGTGGAGCATCTATTGCACTGTGATCTTCTTCTGTCTTCTCAGCTGTCTTTCAGAAGTCCATGCAAGAGGGATTAATGTGGTGTGAGGTACTCAGAGTGGCGGGGGCTGGGACTCTGGCTTCCTAGCCTCGGGATACTATTTGGTAGAATGAATCATGTTTCTGTTCTGTGTTCTGAGCCCAGGGTGTGGGTTGATGCTTGGTAGTCTTGGACGGCAAACAGTAGTTGACTCTCGCTTATTTTATGTACATTTTCCTTCTAGTTAAGAAGATATCTCTCATAATTGTTTTTTGTATTTATTCTTTTGCAGTGCTAGGTCTAACCCAGGGTCATGCTATAGAAGTATTTTGTCACTGTGTGTGTGTGTGTGTGTGTGTGTGTGTGTGTATGTGTATGTGTGTGTGTGTGTATGTGTGTGTGTGTGTGTGTGTGTATGTGTATGTGTATGTGTATGTGTGTGTGTGTGTGTATGTGTGTGTGTGTATGTGTGTGTGTGTGTGTATGTGTGTGTGTATGTGTGTGTGTGTGTGTGTGTGTGTGTATGTGTGTGTGTGAAAACATGTGACGGGTCCCCAGGCTGACCTCAGGAGTCTTCCTCATTGATTTCCTTCATATTCAGAGAGGCAAAGCTGATTGAACACACATACTTTTCAAGTTTGTCCAGTCTAGCTAGTCAGCTTGCTCTGTGATCCGTGTCTTCATCCAAGCACGGGGATTATGAGTGGGCTATCTCACACACGCAGCATCTACACGAGTGCTGCCGTCCCCACATTTGTGAGACAAACACTTTATGCACCAAGCCATCCTGGAAGGTCTGGGTTCTCTCTCTGGTTTTAGTTATTGCATTTTGAGGCAAAGCCTTGTTTCCTAGGCTGTCTTGGTCCTGGCTGTGCAGTCCACACTGGCCTCAGACTCGAGACCCACACAGCTCTTCTTTGCAGGCATGGGGATTTGTAAGAGAGAGCATAATTGCCTGCTCTCAACATCCCTTTGCTGTTTTGGTTTTTATCAAGCGTCTCCTGATTCCCCTAACACCGATGCGGTCATTTAATCCTAACACTGGTACATTGGTAGTCACGTTCAGTGCATTATTTCCTAAGTGTGTAGTCACTTTCAATTCCATGGCTCAAAGGCAAAAAATACTAAATTTGTAAAAAAAATATACATGGTTCTTCTTAAATAAAAAGAGAGATATCTATTTATTTTATTTTATGTGTATGAATGTTTTGCCTTCATGTGTGTAAGCACATTACATGCATGCCTATGCCCAAGAGGCCAGAAATTCTCAATCCTCTTGAGCTGGAGTTAGACACAGCGCCACTGTAAACCCATGTGGGTGCTGGGAACTGAACTCGTGTCCTTCTGAAGAGTAGGGAACTCTTTTAACCACTGATTCATTTCTCTAGCTCTAAAGAAACCCATGTCTATTCTAAGTTACTGAAGCTATACATTTTTTTTTTTAAAAAAAGATGGGTCTTATAATGTAACTCTGGCTAGTCTAGATATTGTATCAGTCTGCCTGCCTCAGTCTACCAGATGCTGAGACTGCAGACATGAGCTGCAACATCGCATGTTCGTCCCTCCATCCCTCCGTCCCTCTGTCCCTCCGTCCCTCCGTCCCTCCCTCCGTCCCTCCCTTCTTTTTTTGTAATTTTTAAAGTTTTGATATTTTTCTATGATTTTCTTTTTATTTACTCTTCTCTCACATAACACATCCCAGCTTCATCCCCTCTCCCTCCATCCTTTCCCATCCCCCACCTCCCTTCTACCCCAGATCCTCTGCTCCTCCATTTCTCTACAGAAAAGAGCAGGTCCCCCAGGGATATCAACTGAACACGGCATCACAAGTTACAAGGCACAAACCCTTACCTCAAGGTTGGCTAGGGTAACCCGGCAGGAGGAAAAGAGTCCCAAAAGCAGGCCAAAGAGGTAGAGACACCCCATCTTCTGTCATTAGGAGTTCCACAGAAAAACCCAAGGTAAGCAATCACAACTTATTTGCAGGGGGTCTAGTGCAGACCCATGCAGGCTCGTGATTGTTGCTTCTCTCTCTAGGCCCCTTCAGCCATGCTTGGTTCATTCTGTGAACTGTGTTTCTTTGGCATCCCAATCCCTCTGGCTCCAATGTAGGCTTCTCAGGGTATTGGCTCTTGGATGCTCAAATGAGCATTTTTTTTTTTCTGTTTGCTGTTCTGTTTAGCTTTAGGGAAGTTCCTGCTGGGAAGAATATTTCAGAATTATTTATTTTAGGGGTGGTTCGCTGCATAGTTTTATGTCAACTTGATACAAGTTAATGTCATCTGAGAAAAGGAAACCTCAGTTAAGAAAATGCCTACAAAGATCAAGCTGTGAGGCATTTTCTTAATTAGTGATTGATTGGAGAATAGTGGTGGGTGGTGCCGTCCCTGGGCTGGTTGTCTTTGGTTCTGTAAGAAAGCAGGCTGAGCAAGCCATGAAGAGCAGTGCTAGTGAGCAGTGCCCCTCCATGGCTGCTGCTAGTTCTTGCCCTGAATGAGTTCACATTCTAACTTCCTTCAGTGATGATCTAAAATATGCAAGTACGTGCAAAAAAATCTTTTCTTCCAGTTGCTTTGGGTCATGATGTTTCATCATAGCAATAGTACCTCTAACTAGGACAGAAGTTGGTACCCAGAGTGGTACATTGCTATGGAAGACCTGACCATGTCACCTTTGAGGGGACTGTGAAAGGACTTTGGAACTTTGGACTAGAATGCCATTGAGTGTTGAGATCTCAGTGAGCTATTCTGTAGGAGCCTAGAACATATGTCAAAAGCAATGTAGTTGATGGAGGCCTGGTTTATAGTTTCAGAGGGAAGTTTGAGAGTCTTCCAATGACTCTATCAGAGCCGTTTTCTATTTCAGTTAAGAATCCATGGTTCTGTGAGCTGGGGCGGAATAATCATCTGTGATTAACAAGAGACAAGAGCCACTGAAGTAAAATCTTTGCTTTACTGTGACAATTGATGCTGGTTAGCTGGAACCAAGAAACTGGTGGTGATTAAGAAGAGACCAGCATCATTGAGGTGAAATTCTGGGAAGTGTTTCCTGAGAGTCAGCACATGGAAACTGTGTTCCAGAGGTGGCCAGCTTTGTACCTTGTGCTGGCAGCCAAACTTGGTAGTGTAAGCATCACCCAGGTGGTACTGGTTTTCAAGGAATGAAGGTCGTGGAGTTCAGTTAAGGCTTGGTACTATGAGAGATTGGGAGAGGCCATTGGTGAAGGTGCAGCCTCAGTGGCGGTTGGAGGTCTAGGTTTAAAGGTTTGGCACCAAGAAGAGAGGTCAGGAGAGGCTACTGGTGAAAGCACAGCCCCATTGTAAGAGAGACCCCGGCAATTTTGGAGATGCCAGTACCATGGAATGACAGTTGTTTAAAAGGTCTTTGCTTCTCTTCTCTCTACACTCATTTTCTGAATCTAAGCCTGATAAGGAAGCTAGGAAAATGTGTTTTTAGCAACACCACCTAGAGTCTTTCTATGTGAAGTTGATATTTACAAATGTAGATAAAAGAGCCTACAAGCAGGATCTTGGAAAGCACAGTTGCTGAGGCCATGTTAACTTTGTTGTCTGTTTCATCCTTATTTTTCTTGTTCTGGTCATTTCTCAGAAGCTTCCATTTAGAGTTTTTCTCCTTAGCATTGCTGAATGGAACTCTGTGAAAACAAATCTAAACATGTCTTCCCAGTTAGGAAACCCTTCTGTGGCCTCAAGCCAGAATCTCTGTGTCATAGTGTGTCATTTGAACAGGCATGGCCTCATGCTTCTCTCTCTCACCAGGCAGCACTTGAATCATGTGACTACCCAAGTCCATGTGAAAGAAGATCACTTCTAGAAACACCCAAGGGCCTTTCCCCACCAGAATGCATTCAGCTGGAACTGGTTTCTTCATGCTTGGTTTCTTCATCCTTCTCAGCCCTCATCCTGAATAGGGCATTAGGCTTGGGTATTTTACACAGGTCAGGATACACTGACCACATTAGTCTTGAAGGAACCCACAGGTTCTCATCCTCTGTGGAAATAAAGCAACATATCCTTAGACCCAAATTTTGAAGTCAAGATACCTTTAAAACATATATGTTGGTTTAGCTTAGTAGCCTATACAATGAAATGTCTCTATTCGATGGAACAAGACCCCCAAAAGGTCTCCATGAAACACTCCCCCCAAAAATACTTCACCCAACAAAAATCAGGAAGCAGTTTGGAGAGAACTACACCCAAATTCCCAATTATTGTTTATAAATGTTTCTTTACATTTAAAGAGGGATAGGTTATAGAGATGAATACTTTGTATTGGTATTGTATGGATCTTGGTTTATTGATACAAATTGAAGGTCAGTTTTGTTACCTATATATTTCCGCTCTTGTTTGTGCAGTTTATTTAAAACGTAATGTATAATTAAGAAATATAGGTTAATAGATAATCATCTATAATAGTCAAGCTTGTAGTCATGTTAGTTTTTCTAGATATATAGACATATATTTTAGTTAGATAGGTATTCTTCAAATCTTTCAGAGATCTTCAGAATATGGGATTTAAAATGTTTTAGGAATTTAGGACTTTTCATAACAATGAGACACATCTGCTCCTGGCAGCACCAATCTACTTCAAGAGGAAGATGGGCATTGAAGAGGCTCCTTATTGAGTTTGTTAGCCATTACTCTTGCTTGGACTGCTTGATGTTATGCTGTATGAACTGGACATGCAGGACCCATAGAAAAATAACTGCTGAATTTGCCTAAAGGTGAGACAGTCCTTTGGGGTTCCTGCTTCATGAAAGAGTCTATCAGACATTCTGCAGGATACAGAAAAGGGCAACTGATAGACTTTACATTACAAGGAGAACAGATCTTCAAATTTTCTGCTTCATGGAAAAGTCTGCCAGATACTGTGGGCCTGCAGGCTGAAGACTGGATGCTCCAAGGTTGCAGAGGAACTTTGGGTGACTGTCCAGGCAGCAAGAGCTATCTAGCAATATGCTTAAGTGATTGGCCAAGTAGTGATTTAATTAATATAGTTTCTGAGTAATTATTTGGGTTCTGGGTTGCCAGAAACAAATGAACAGCCTCCTACTTCAGTAGTCCTTGGCAAGCTAATTTGCATGGTTTTGGAAGTTCTGTGTTCTACTTCATAATGACAGCACATCCATGTGTTCCCCGCTAGTTCAGTGAGATATCTCTATGATGTGTTCTACTTCACAATGACCAAACATCCATGCATTCTCTGATAGTCCAGTCAGATATCTTTGTGATGTTGATGTCTTCATTCTTTGTGAATGACATTTTGTACATGCAAACAAAGTGCACAGATGTTTCTGAAGTCTCAAAACATGGCATTTCCCTCTGATTTTGTTTTTCCTAATGTGGCTACCATTCCTCTGTGTCTCGTTTTCTACTCTTTATTTGTCTCATTGACATTTTTGTCCATGCCACAAGATTCTTGTCCCCTTTAGGAATTAACACAGTTTTACATTTGTAATTAAAATTGTCATGCTGATTTCTAAATTCCAGTCTTTGATTTGATTAAAAAAGCTCTCTCCTCTCTGGCACAGAAGTTTTCCCGGCAGGGGTCTAGAGCAGAATTAAGGGTTGTCATTTTTCTGGGTCTCCTTTCTTTTACACGAGTTCTTTAGGGTGAGATAGGGAGGATTGAGAGGAGCATTGGCTGTCATTTTGTCTACCTGTGGGCTATTTCTGTTCCAATAGCAAAACAAGTGCAATTATGATGGTTGATTCTGTGTATCAATGTGATTAGACAATATTGACTAGCTGTTTGGTGAATCCCAAGTCTAGACAGCACTGTAAAAGTCTTTTAATGATTGGTTTAACACCTTCAACCAGTTGGCTTCAAATAAGCAGGCTACCCTGCACTATGTGGTTTGAAGCCTTAAAGGCAATCATGAACATTCTCAAAAGGAGCAGTTCTGCCTGGAGATTTTGAACCAGAAATTGGGCTTGGGTATCAAGGCCTCAGGCTCAAGACAGAAACATTGACTTTTACCTGAACCCCCAGCCTGCTGACCTGCTCTACAGGTCTAGATTCATCTGCCTCAACCTCACAACCTAAGAAAAGTTCTCTCTCTCTCTCTCTCTCTCTCTCTCTCTCTCTCTCTCTCTCTCTCTCTCTCTCTCTTAGTCATATATTTTTTAGCCATATATTGCTTATTGACACATGCATTAGTCTATTTTATTGTGGCATGGACATCATAATATGTATTTGGACAAACTACGATGGCCATGAAGTCACTGAACAATATAGCATTAGGGGATCTCCATTGTGTGTATGATTGAAATGTTCCAAGGTGAGATGAACATCCTATTGGTTAATATCTTGCCATTTCTATTTCTCTGGAGAACGCTGACTAATGCCTGTCTCAGATGGTGTGTAGACACCCAGGAGAGCTGCTGGGTACTCCGCTGGGATGCTGCGAGAAAATATTAGCATTTCTACCTACTTATAGAGTTTTATTAACAAGAAAACTAAAACAATTTATAGCATCACTAGTGTTTGATTGACACCAGAAACTTCCCTAGACCCATGTATCACATGGTCACATATTTTGCAAGAGCTCTGATGATTTATGTGCCAGAAAGAGAGATCACCCCCTCTCTCAGTATTTACCAGTGATACTTTGTTCCAATATTTTGCTGTTTGCCTGTGGAAGGCCAAATGTACTGATGTCTAGTATCTAATTTTATTTGTTTTGTTGCTGGGGAATGGATCTAAAGTTTTATAAGTGTGTTCTGCCACTGGATCACAGCCTCAATTCATGTTATTATTATTTTAAGTTTATATAAGCCAATCCTGATGGACATACCATTTTCATGATTTTTGCCAAGAATCTGTGAGCTGGAGTGAGTGAGCATAGTGTAATAACAACAACCCCGTGAGCATTTTTTTTATAAACCGTTGGTGTGTCTCTTGTTCTTCCTGTCTAAGTAAGAGATCAGATCTAAGACTAAGAAGGACTGACAAAAGGCTTTCTTTTTAAAATATTGGTTTATTTTTATTTTATTTTATTTGCACGAGTGTTTGTCTGCATGTATGTATGAGCACCACAAGAATGCCTGATACCCACAGAAGGCAGAAGAGGACATTGCTCCATAGAACTTGGGTTACAGCAGGTTGTGAGCTACTTTGTAGGTGTCGGGAGAAAAATCTGGGTCTTTTGTGAGACCAGCAAATACTCTTACAACTAAATGATCTCCCTAGCACCTCCACTTCTAACTTTCTAATTGTCAGGACCAATTGGTGTGTGATTGTATTCATACCTTAATTTAAGTGTGTTTTACTGTGTAGTCTCCTTTTCCATATGCTGAAGGAAAGAGTGGAAATAATATCTTTGAGTCTCCTTCTTAGTCCGCCTGCTTTACTGTTTGTAAGTAGGAGGAGGGAAGGAAGGACCATGATGACATTAGAGTGTCCTAATGCTACACGAATACATGAGTTGTGATCTGAGAAGCCAAGAGGTAACTTGAAGATGATTCTTCCGTGGGGACCAGGTAGATATGAGCTCCAAGAAAAAGCTGACTACTCAGCTACGCCCTCAAGACAGCATGCGTGAAAATATATGAAGAGCTTGAAAACATAAATTTGTAATCTTAGATTGTATAAACTGAGACACATTGCCATGGTATGTAGAAGGAATTCATTATGCTACATTCAGAATGCTCGCATTAATCATTTAACGTGCTTATAAATAATAACACATTGTGAAGGGAATTGTGGTGTTTGATCCAAAGGGGAGAAAAGTGCAACACACTATGTCAGTCAAACACTTCCCAGATATAACCACACTTGGAAATTATGTTGCTGCTCGCTTACGGACTTCACAAACCTGATTTCTTTTTTCTGGGTGATTTCTCACTAGAGCACTTGAATGGATGAGATTCCCTAATGGCAGTGCCATTGTCAGGGTCTCATTATCCTGCAATCTTCGAGCATATAATAGAGGAACGCTATGCAGCTGAAACCAACGCCCTCTTTCATCTTTCGTCCATCTACCCCTGCCAAGACTCCTAACCATACACCACTTGTTTCCATGGAGGGCACGGAGGACTCCAAAGCTGAGTGACTGGAAGATGAGTCCAGTCAGGCTGAGGTGAGGGTTTGACCCCATGGCCTCCAATCAGTATGAGTTCAGCTTGCTCATTAGTCAAAATTCTCCAGATGTCACTCACTAATAGTGTAGTGTCATTCGGAGCCTTGAAATGTGGAGTGTGTGTGTGTGAGAGAGAGAGAGAGAGAGAGAGAGGGGGGGGGGGAGGGGGAGGGGGAGGGAGAGGGGGAGGGAGAGAGAGGGGAGAGGGAGGGAGGGAGGGAGAGAGAGGGAGGGGGAGGGGGAGAGGGGGAGGGGGAGGGGGAGAGAGGGGGGGAGAGGGAGAGAGAGAGGGGGGAGAGGGAGGGAGGGAGGGAGAGAGAGAGAGGGAGGGGGAGGGGGAGAGGGGGAGGGGGAGAGAGGGAGGGAGGGAGAGAGATAGGGAGGGGGAGGGGGAGAGGGGGAGGGGGAGGGGGAGAGGGAGAGAGAGGGAGAGAGGGAGGGAGAGAGAGACAGAGAGAGATATCCAAATCTCATACTACTGTGAGGCAAAATATCTGATTCCAGAGTCCAAAACTGCTTTTTTATATGTAATTTTTGAAGAGAAGAAATCACAAGCCAGCAGCAGCTAAGTGCTTAGTGGGGGATTTCTGCTCCACCCATGCAGCTATTACATTTCAATCCAAGCAGCAGGGAGATTCTGCTGATCCTAAGCTAATGAATGTCAAGAAGGGAATGGCTTGCTTCTTTCTTTTAGTGGGGGGTTATTGTTTTAAAAATGAAGACCCTTAAGCTTGGCTGAAATCCAAGGCATGTCACAGATCCCTGATCTAGAGATATGCAGTGAGAATCCCCAGTCCCCAAATATTTGATTAGAGCATATGTAAATTGTCCCATGTTCTTGGCATGGGCTGAATCAGGAATGACAATGTAGATTATGATGTTCTTGTACAATCACAGGTTATTATTACTATTTTCCCCAAAGGAAGTAAAACTTATTTAGTCAAGACATCTGAAGCTTCTTGGTACATCAGATAATTTGCACTTATAGTCTGTAAGGAAACAAACAATGAACAGTGAATAGAGCATTCCCGACATTCTATAAATATCACTTAGATCTTTCTGAGAAGTTAATAACATAGTTAACGTTGGAATGCATATTCGCAGAAAAACTATTAGCCACTTTATTTTGTCTCAACTTTGGAGGGCTATAATGAGTGACCCTGAGCCCCAGATTAGAAAAAAAATCACATTAAATGTGTTTGAAACACCTTGAGAAATATAGTAGCTAAGCCATTAAGGAGACACAGGGTCTCCTTAAAGTTCGTTGTTGTAAAGTTCGTTGATCAGGAATTTCGGCATTTTTATCTAATATGTAATTAGTACTGAAGAGATAAAAATCACATTGCTCCTATGCCCAGATAAAAGGCTTTGCTGAAAATTCCTTCACCCTCCTGTGAGTGTGCCCTGCCTGATCTCTGGTCTATCACTATCCCAAACGGGGTGGGGGGTGGTAAGCGATGCTGGGAATACAGTGTTAAAGATACACAGGAGACATGTGTCTACCAAGCAAGTGACATGGTTGTGATTTAACACAACTGAAAAATGGCATAGCAGATTTGCTGTAGCTTCTCGTCCACGCAAACTCACTGTACATTTAGAGAGCAAATCCAGGGTGCAGGCATTTCGTACATGTCTGCCTCAAAAGTGTCAGTTCTCAAAATAAAAATGTCAGTGAAGTATTTTCTATTTGGCTACAGAAGTATTTAAATTCCTGAATTAAAAGCTCTCCTTATCTGTAAGAATAAAGAGGGGGGAAGGGACAGAAGCCAAAGGCAGACAAGAGCCAGCCTTGCCTGAAGAGGGAGATGCTCAGATTGCCTCTGAGCAGACAATAGAAAACTAATGAGGTAAGAAGTCTGGCAGGATTGTGATCTGACTGTCACAGATTATACTAACATCAACGAGGACCTAAGAACAGCAAAGGAGTCCGGATGGCTTTGAGACACCTGCGGATAACTGTCTTCCCAGGGATGGATTCACTGGACATTGTTTTAGGCTGCGTTTTACAACAGAGGGGACAACATGGGGTCTGGGGAAAGGTGACATTTTTGCTCCCACCTCCTCCCCACTCCAGGACTGTTCTTACAGTCTTAAGCTCCCTTCTTGCTGAATGTCCTAGGAAGCAGCTGTCCACAGATCCGGCTTTAAATCGTACAATTCTATTAGTGAGAATATGAAATCACGGAGGCTTAATTCTGATCTTTAGGAGAAGGCTTTGGCACAAAGCATTTTGCAGCATGTTATCCATGCACTGTACGGGCTGCAATTCTTGGCAGAATTCAAGGAGCTATTTTTGATTCATTCATTTTCTCTTCGTTGGGACCTTGATCTGATATTTCTGGGCACAGAGTTTACTCACAGTTCAAGTGAGGTCCTTTTGTAGCCGACTGTAGATCTTGATTCGTCCCATATGCGGGGCGTATCCCTATTCCTATGGGGTGCATCTGTAAAACAAAGTGATAAATAACCTCTCCAGGGTGAGAGAGGCAGAAGAGAGGCAAGCTCTGTGGGACTCTGCTAGGGTCTGACATTTTTGTTACCATTTGGGATATGATAATGCCTATTATTGTTATAATTTGTTTATGTCTTTTGTACCATCTGGAAATTATACACACAGATAAACATTTACCAAAAAACTTTACGTTTGATCGTATTCAGATAAGTCTTTAATAACAATTTAATGCCAAGCAGAGATCTATAATCTGAGCAGGATAACAAATGCTGACATTTCTTTCATTCTTTAAGAAAACGTAGATTGCTAAACTAATTTGCATATAGTACCCGTCATTCAGTGATGTAGCTACACCATCATCATGGCAGGGCTTGGCTCCTACCTCTGCGCCTTTCTTCTTGCCTGGCATTCATTGCTCTGCTTCTCTCCTCCAGCCCCTGGGAGTGGCTGCTCTGTCCTCAGCAGTAGTTTTATGATTTACCCTTTCCAGGGTGTGGCCCACATGGTACTGCGTGCAGCCCTGGAGTCTGGGTTTCTGCAGGTAGCGTTGTGCATTTGAGCTTCACTTACGGTGTTTGTGAATCACTAGTTCATTTCCATAGTCACGTTACCTTCTCATCCAGATGCGTTCGCCTTTTACAAAGGAATATCCAGACTAGGCATGGTGGCTCATGTCTGTCACCCCATCATTGGGAGTGACAAGTTCTATGCCGTTCTGATCTACAGAGTAATATACTGTCTAAAAACAATCAAATAATGCAGCAAAACTAAACAATAAATTCCACACGTTCTTCGTTTTGGTTATGATGAACTTGAAGACAAGCACAGCCTCCCTTTGGTGCCACTGGGGCAAAATCTCCCAGGAAAAAAAATCCTTGGATGACACTTGAGTCTTAAAGAACCCAAACCAAGGAGGAACAATGCTTACATACGTAACAACTTTGATTTTCTTACACTGTTTGGGGATAATCCCGACTTGAGAAGTGACTGAAATGGAATTCAAAGTCAAAATTCTAATGATACCAGAAATAGATTTTATTTTAAAATAAATGTCTTTTAATAAGCTCTAACATTTACTGTTTTCCTGGACAAGAAGAGAAAGACACAATCATATATAGGTTTGGAAATGGACTTAAAAAGTGAATATCAGGTTATTGATTATTAACTGATTAAAATACTATATTTCAGGGACTAAGGAAATGGTTTAGTAGACAAATACGTGCAAACATGAGGTCCTGAGTTTTGATCTCCAGCACCCACGTAAAAGCAAAATACAGCAATGAGCATCTTTAACTCGAGCGCAGTGCTGGGAGGCATCTCAAGGGTTCACTGGCTAGCCACTGTACTAGAAATGGTGAGTTCCAGGTTCAGTGAGAGACCCTGTCTCTAAACAGAAGCTGGAAGAACATACAAGAAGATGACCAGTGTTTGCCTGTGGTGCACACACACACATGCATAGAAGAAGATGCCTGATGTTTGCCTGTGGCACACACACACACACACAAGCACACACGCACACACACCACATTCACATAGACACACACACATGCACACACGCGCATGCACACACACCACATTCACACACGCACATTTTCACACACATACAAACCTACGTGCACACTTTAAAAATAATGCTTTAAAAACAGTAAGCACTTTAAGTTACTGAAAGTATTCAACACACATACTAATGCTAATTTCTCCATCACACTGTAAGGGTAGCAGGGTAGGGCAGTTCTTGTTCATCACGTAGGAGACCGAAAATCCAAGGACAGTGTGGAGTCTCAAAATCAGATGTAATTGTCAACCAAAGCCTGAGTGAGACTCCCCATTTCCAACCTAGTGTAACTGACAGGCCCGGATTCTGATTAATGAAGTTGAGCAGCAGTAAAAATCATCAGAGTTTAATATGGAGGGATGTAATAGCTAAACTCATATGAATATTCAGTCTCTTGTTAATTTATGAAGAATTAGGACTTTAAAAAGGATGCAATCTCACCACGTTAT
The DNA here is from genome assembly GCF_037038515.1 of Microtus pennsylvanicus. NCBI lineage: Eukaryota > Metazoa > Chordata > Mammalia > Rodentia > Cricetidae > Microtus > Microtus pennsylvanicus. The sequence goes on along the minus strand of NC_134581.1, from coordinate 119,452,530 downwards.
TAGGTTAAGCTCGCCTAAAACAAACCAGCAAACAACAACGTATTGTAAATTAGGCCATTTTGGAATTTGTGCAATTTAAATGGTTGAGTTATTTTATGTTAGGAAAGTGACTGCACAATATTCATTAGCTAATTTTCATGATGTTTTGTTGTTGTTGTTGCTTTTTTTTTTAAACACATCGGGCCAAATTACACTTTCAGAGATGCCGACAGAATTTTAATTAACATAATAGGTCTAAATTCAGTTCTTTCTATGGTGGCTTCATTTTGATTCAGGGAGGTGTTGAACATTATAATTTTCCTTTTTGTAAGGGAAAAAAGCCAGTGTTTGCAGGCTCAATCACGTCCCCACAACCTGACAGGGAATAAGCCCAGTACAGGTGTGATTTTACAGAAGTGAAGCCCCAGCCCTAACCGTGTGGTCAAGGGTAGGGAAGCTGATGACAGCCACACCTGTCCTGCTGAGTGGCTTGGCTCTTCTTTCTTCCCTAGCCACAACCTAGTCTTTTTGTTGTTGCTGTTTTGCAGAAGTTTTAGAACCATGGAAAAGACAAATATTTGAACATGTTAAATGAATTTGTCAAATATGTCATTTAAAAAATATTACAAGATAAAAATTTTATTGTGTGTCTTTCCATGGCAGCGTGTCCCTCGAAAGCTTGGCAAAAACTGACATTGTTACCAGCTCCTAGGGGAAGAGAGCTGTAGTGTTCATAAGAGGGAGGGTCCCAGTGAACCCGGTGTTTCCAGCAGATGCTCCTCACTCAAAGCAGCTCCGACACACAAACAACACGCTAAGCATCACCTGTGTGCGCCATTTTGCTGTCTGCTGGCTTCAAGGATCATATGTGATTGTGTAGCAGCACACAAACGTAATTCTAAGGTTTCTTTAACATCTTACAGCTATTGTATCTCATGATCGGTGGTTTCAGAAAAAAATATATTAGCGGGAACAAAGGGACATTAGGTACTTAACATACGCAGCTGTTAATTATAAAACTACACTCACATGTATTTTACTAAAAATATTGACATGACTCTCAAGGAATTTTTAGGAAGACATTAAATCCCTTTCATTTCTGCACTTTCTTCCCCTTAAATATTGCCAATTCTCCCTTTTGAGTCCTATTAAGGATCATAAAATATCTTTTTGGAGAAAGCCAAAATGTATTTCAGGGAATTAGGGTTGATTAGAGAGATGCAATGCTGAATATTACATCAAATTAGTTCTGTTAACTATGAGGAGGTAGCACGTTCTGTACATCTCTCTGCAGTAGAATCCAAGGGCATGTGTGTCCACACGGGGTCCACTTACACGGAGAGCTGCTGCCACCTTTCCCTACGTGTTTAATCACAGCCCTGTTGCAGCAGAAAGAGCAAGCTGGCCAAAGACAGGAAGATTTCCTGCAGAAGCCGGAGACATCAATGCAGTATAAGATATATTTCTTGCGTTCGAGCCCGTCTTTTATTTTGTTTACACAACAAAGTTATTATGCTAATTACATAGTAATATACCGCCCCTGAGGATGTTCCACGTTGATAGCATCTACTTTAGGATGCAGATTGGGAGCCAATATGTGATTATTGCTATTTCAAAATGATTTGATCAGTATGACATTTTTTTTTCCTTCAGAGGGAGTTCTCTCTGCCTGTACTGCTTGATAAAGATTTAACAGCACAGTGTAGAAAAAAAATTCTTAGGAGAATTTGGGGGATTTTTTAAATGCTCTCCTCAAAGAATATCAGTTGATAATATTTTGGAGTAATGTGTGAAGACTAAGGTGGTGTGTGTGTGTGTGTGTGTGTGTGTGTGTGTGTGTACACGTGAGAGTGGCTGAGAGCTCAGGTTAATACTGTACGACCTCACTAGGGGGAGCTCTTGGCTGGCTGTTCAGTAGCCTGACCATTGTCTGTAAGAGACAATTTTTCTTTGTTTGAAAATTTACAAGTCATCAACGAAAATGCCATGAATACAGTAGGTGTTTAGGGTGTAGGCACACCACTGGCTCCCAGTTCTGCATTCGGGCTAGGGCAGAATGGCCTTTTCTTTCTCGGTCCCTTTATCCAGCAATTCCATTCCTAGCTATATCTCATCATTTACTAGATTTGAGAGCTACTGTAAGTATCTCTCTTTTTGCCATAGGGCTTTCTGCAGCCTGCTCCTTCTGGGAGTCCCTTTCACTGACGCTTGGCAACGACAATGAAGAATTTTCAAATGCCAGGCACTCAGATCAATTAATTAAGCAATGATACAAATGTGATCCCAGTACCTGAGATTGCAATGCTGGTTTAAAACTGGGAAACTTCACAGTCAGAGATGGACTCATTCCAAACAATTATGGGGTTGGGGGCTTTAATCAACCGAAGAAACGCAAATATCTGTAAAATCTTCATAAGGCAATCTATTTAAGAAGCAAAGCAGAATTGGCCAGACCTAAGGCAGTGGTGTGATTGGCTTGGACAATTCTCATTTTATTGTATTTACTCTGAAAAACTCCAATCTTTCACGTGTGTGTGTGTGTGTGTGTGTGTGTGTGTGTGCGCTCTCTCTCTCTCTCTCTCTCTCTCTCTCTCTCTCTCTCTCTCTTTCTGTGTGTGTGTGTACATGTGCTTCTCTGTGTGTGTGTGTGTTCTTCTCTCTCTCTTTTTCTGTGTGTGTATGTTTAAATTGGAAGAAAAGAAATAAAGCCCAGCGCCTCTTTCCCTCCCATGTTCCTTTCCTTTTTCCTTCACTCTAATGACATTTGGCAGGCTCGGCTGTGTAATGGTTGACTGGTTTTATTGTTGTCTGTTCCCAGTGGGGAATAGTTGACACTGCTCTCTGTTTTCAATTGATATCCATTTTCAACAATATTGCTTTCTATTAGATTCCTGCACAGTTTGTGCCAAGCAAACTGAATATTTACTGGGCTGACCTCAAAGCCTTCAAATCAACAAACACTAGAATAAGCAAAAGTGTGCATTTTTAAGATCAAATGTTGCTGAATGCTCTTTTCAAAATTATTATTTTTAAATGCACTATAAACTGCAGATTAAATAATATTATAGAATTGCTTCTGTCAGCCCACCTTATTTATTTATTTTCAAGTGTTAAATAATGGTATTAAATGTTAGAAAAATAGTTGTATATATTACTTAGTCAGGGATGAAAGCAATTCAATTTTTCTATATTTAGCAGCTCCTCCTTTTAAGCAATCAAGCATTTCTGGCCCATTACCTTTTAGTGTAGACATAGTTTATAATATCATATTGCACAGAACAACTGAGTTTGACAAAACAGAAGATAGACAACCACTTCAAGGCTTCTTTACTGCCAGGGGGTTCTCAGTTAAAACTGAAGGGCAGAAGATTGAATTTAACCACCGAAAACCAAATAGCTGGTGAGCGACAGCATTATGTCCGACGTCTTTGCTTTAGTGTGCCAAGGGAAGCTGTCACGAAGCTGCCAGAGTCTTAACCATACACTCTACCCATATATGCAGTGCACCAGGCTGTGCATGAGAGAGGCAGGGAATTTCAATTTTGAAGAAAATCAAGGAAAGAATCTGAAAAGAAAAAAGGGATTTGATATTTTGAGAAGTAAGCAGAAGCTATTACAATTTAGCCAAGTATGCCCAGTTCTTTAGAAGACAGAGCTTGTTCTTTCACAGCGAGAATAAAGTTAACACTAATAGAACATATCTGCATAAAGTTCCCCGGGTGAGCTGAAGTAACTAATGGCAAGGAATTCAGGCAAGGAACACTGAACAGTGGAGGGACCTTCACTTACAGAAAGGACAATGCTAAGGGCGACTGAGGGGGTTGGGAGAGCCCCATAGACGAGGACACAAGCATGGGGACTAGAGTCTATGTTCACCAGTACCTGTGTAAAGTTTGGGTGATGTGGTGCACACTTGTAACCCCATCCCTGGGACAGAGGAGGCCAGAAGATTCTGGGAGCCTGCTAGCCAACCCAGATAGCTGAAATAGCAAGAGAGGCAGCTTCAGTAAGAGAAACCCTGGCTCAAAAAACAAGGCGAGGAGAGGCAGAAGAATCTGAAGACAATCTCTGGCCTCTTCGCGCGCGCACACACACACACACACACACGTGCGTTGGCACGCGCACACACACACACATACACACACACACAGACACGTGCGTGGGCATGCACACACACATACACACATGCACATGCACACATGCACACATACACACACGCACACATACACACACGTACACATACACGTGCGTGCACATGCACACACACATACACACATGCACATGCACACATACACACACACACGCACATTCACACACACACGGGGGGCTAAAATACATTTTCTAATAATGTTTGGATGGTCACACCCCTCTATTACTAGTCTGACTCATAAGGAAAAAGGATAATTTGCCAGTTTCTAATTCACGGTCTCTTTCCCAGCTTCCTTAATTTCTTCCCTTTCACCCCATATTTATTGAGTCTGGGTTGGCATCCCCATTTCTTTTAAGGCAAAGGCTGATGACTCTCTTAGCACTTCCTGAGCCCACAGTGCCTTCCAGTGCTCTAGAACCAAGCACTTTCCAGTTCACATTGTTTACCCCCAACACAAGCCTGTGCCCCTCTCTCGCCACACAGCCATTCCAAGTCCTGAGCACTGCGGAATACACACAGCAGGGTCTAGTGCTCAGCAGCTCTGTGGGGCATCTCGTTCAGAAAATGTGGCCACCTAGACGTTGTGTAGGCTTGGCAAGCAGTGATCTGCCGAGGGTTCTGGGAGAACCCCTTACTCAGCTCTGTGTTCACCATCTGTGAATCAGTTCTTCTATTTATAAATCAAGCGTAATTAAAACTGCCCACTGGGCCTTTCCCAGGCATGTTGGGGGACTTAGCAAGAAGCTGCTAGCGTTCCTCAGCTCTTTGAAGGAGTGCTAGAAGACATTTGAGGCAGGAGCCTCACACGTGAGGCATGGGGCACATTTGCATTTAAACCTCCACTTTCATGAATTGAGTATGGCATTCTTTGGCATGGACACAGAACACAATTAATCAGGAGAGCTTCAATCAAAAATATTATTTTCATGGATTCCAGGAATGCCTGGAAGCCCATGGCCAGGATGGGTTGATGTATGGCTGAGTGTTGATGGCTGTTCAACAAACTTGGGATCGGGTCCAACTCTGTCACTAACTAGCTGTGTCAATCTTGGCAAGTGGCTTCCCCTTCCTCCACCTCCTTGTTTGCAAGATGAAAGAACTTTCTGATTGCCTTACAGGAATAAGAGTAAGTTTCAGTGTGATGGAGTATCTAGAAAGATGTCAAGGGTCTTTTGTGTGTCACACAGGCTATGGGCTAGTGCTGATTTCAAAGACAGGCTGTGACTATACCCACACAAACAGGCATGCAGGCACACATCCAAGCACACACACACAAGCACACACACATGCAGACATGCAGGCATACACACAGGCACACACACAAACACACACACATACAAGCAAACACATATGCAGGCATACACACAGGCACACACACAGAGACACACCACATACAGGCACATACAGGCTCTCTATCTCTCTCTACATTATACTGTAAGCTGTTAAATGGGGGAAAGAACCCCATTCTCCCTATTGCTTCTTGTGTGATTTTCTTATCATTGGGTGCTGATTGTCTTCCTGGCTCAGTCTGGAGGCAGCTTCATCATGAGTATTTCTCCAACATTTTGCCTGAAAGGCACCCTTGGTTGACAGCCATTTCCTTCCTATGAAAACTGCAGGATGCAATCTGAAAGTGTTTGGAAACCTTGTCCAGGAAACTTCAGGTAAGATAGAGTACACTGCACAAATGATTTTCTTAGTCTCTCTTACAACATCTTAATGTTCCCACACCTACGCCTGTATTTCCCAAGTGTCATCAAAATTCAATCATGTTTTACTTGATTTTTCCTTCTGCAAATCTGAATGATTGTTTATCAAGGCGGCGAGCACACAAATGACAAAAAGAGAGGAGAAATCTCATGCGATCTGTTACATGGGAGACCGTGATTTAAATTGGATTAGTGAGATAAAAGGTCCATCTTCTCAGCGTAAATTGCAGACTACCTTTAGAAATTACACTTGAAATAGTTACCTGGAAAGAGAGAGGTCCCACAGTACCTGGGATCAGCTTGGTGATGGAGGGCACAGGTGCGTTTGCATAAGGACAAAGGAGAGGTGTCAGGCAAGGAAATAAAGATTGGGACAAATCACGATTCACTTCCTTAACTCCATTTGGGTGAAATTCAGATTAAAATGGACCCCTGCATTCTAAGGAGACATAATGTTGAAAAATATCAGATCAAAATCAAGGGTGGGGGCAGACCAGGGGGAGATGGAGAGAGACAGAGAGATGGAAGAAGACCCCCTCTCATCTCTGCATATGCCATGGGACTGTATAATTCTAGTGTGCTAAAGTATAGAGATATAGCCAAGCCATGGAGGCTGTTGCCTTGTTGTGTCTTGGTGACATCGAGGATTCCAGAAACCTCTAGGGAAGTTGGGGATAGCAAATGCTATGGAATACGTGGGCTCACTTTATATTTATCGTTCAGTAGTATGGCTATGTCTGGTAATGAAGCGTTGCGTTTGACAATTGCAGGTACTTGGAAGGGCAGCCCAGAAGGGCTTTAGGTCAGCATTGAGGGGGCTCTCCTTGTCCTTGGCCATCAGGCTGTTCTGTGAGCATTTGATGTGGGTGTCTAGGCTGAACCTCTTCTAGCTTCCCTCTGGCAGGCGCAGATAGGACAGTGTACCCAAAGGAGAGAGAGAGAGACAGAGGAAGAAAATATCACCAGTCTAGGGACAGGTCATGGAACCCCAAAAGTTAGTGTCTGTGGCTGGCTGGATTTTATAAAATAAAGACAAGAGAACTAGAGGTCTGTGCTTCGAGTTGAGGTGAGGCTGTGTTTTCAGTTGTCTTAAGTGAATAAATCCATCCGTGGACAAAGAGAGGAGTGCAGTGTGTTAGACAGAGATGGCATGATTGAAGACTCTTAGGCAGGGTCAACTTGCGACCCATTGATCATAGTCTCCTTAGGCCTGGAACGGAAGCAGAAATGAATTTGACATGTGGGGAGAGCAAGCGGAGGTGGGGAGAGGGAGGGGACCAAAGGGAAAATATTGGTGAGTTTTCCAACAGTGTGATTCATAACCCATGCCTGAACCTAGACCCCGGGAGACAGAATTCATGTGTCACCTCCCTGACAGACACTGTGCCAGGGCCAGCAGTTCTCTTCTTTAGTAAAATGCTCCTGAATAATTTTTGTAGCATAGAAAAGGGCTTCTTCTCCACAAAAAGGTTGCTAATGTAGTTCTGACCAATTTATCCCAAGTAAAGCCAAATAAAGGAAGAGAGCGGGGAGAAACCCCAGCAGGATCCCAGGCTCTTTGTTCCTTCTCACGGCTTCTCTCTCTGATTTAGATAGTGAGAGGCATGTATTAGCACTAAAGAGATCTATAAAAGGGCTGATTGCGTATTTTATTAAATTGGAAGTGAAGCTGATAATAAAACTTAATATTAGAAGGGAGAGGGATAATTGGAGCAAAATTAAAGTAACTATTATTAAAAACTTAAATTTAGTCTTCCCGGCCCTCCATCAGCTGTTCCCTCACCAAGCTCCGGTCTTCAGTGTCTTCCTTCCCTTGGCAAGCTTAGCTCTGTCTCAGACATCTTCCTTCACCGCTGTGTCTTTTCTTTCTGCATGCTTTTTCCTTGGCCTGACTTCTCATTTTTCTCTTTTTCTACCCTCTTCATCATCATCATCAGGAATGTGCAGAATCCTTCCTTCCTTCCTTCCTTCCTTCCTTCCTTCCTTCCTTCCTTCCTTCCTTCCTTCCTTCTTTCCTTCTTTCTTTCTTTCTTTCTTTCTTTCTTTCTTTCTTTCTTTCTCTCTTTCTTTCTTTCTCTCTTTCTTTCTTCATGCCTGCAGGATAGAAGAGGGCGCCAGATCTCATTACAGGTTAGAAGCCATCATGTGGTTGCTGGGAATTGGACTCAGGACTTTTAGAATATCAGGCAGTGATCTTAACCACCGAGCCATCACTCCTTTCGGAACAAACTGGAATCTTCATACCACCTCTTATACTCTCCCATGTTCATATCACCCGGACCAATTTCCATCAGTTTGGCCTGAGCCACCTTCATAATACTGATAGATCTCTCATCGTAACTAAGGTTTCTATCCTCAAACTGTTCCAGAAGGGAACTGCCCTTTGGGTGCTTCACTTTGGAAGCACTGAAGTGCTGAAGGCAAGGGTCACTGTGAGAGGTGGGGGGTCTCTTTGGCAAGCTGATAGAGCCTGGAGTATTCTTCGTGAAATGCCTCACTCAAGGCTGCTTCTACTCCGCTCTCCTCAGAGGCACGGGCTGTGTTTGCAATAGCTTGGGCAGTCTGCTCTTTTGCAATCACAGCGTGTTCAGAGGACAGAGGACAAGCATTGAACGCTGTGAGAGGAAGCTGCTGGAGTCTCTTGAGATGTGGAGAAATCCTGTGGCGAGGAGTTTGGGGAGGACTCCATTTGTGGGATCTTACAGGACTGCTCTTCTTCCCATCCCTCCACCTCTCGCTCAAACCTCCAGTTACCTTCCTGAATGTACTGCCTGGGTTCCACGGACAGGGCTTCCACGTCTCCAGCCCTTTGATCAGATTCGTTAGGAGCTGCCTCTGCATCAAAGTGGGGTAGCTTGTCATTGACATACATCAAGCAATATGCACTGACATTTCTCAGAATGCTTTCTTTTTTGTTCTTTTTTTAAATTGATTTTTATTGCGATCTTCATTTTTCTCTGCTCCCCTCCCTGCCTCTCCCCTCCCCTTCAACCCTCTCCCAAGGTCCCCATGCTCCCAATTTACTCAGGAGATCTTGTGTTTTTCTACTTCCCATGTAGATTAGATCTATGTAAGTCTCTCTTAGGATCCCCATTATTGTCTAGGTTCTCTGGGATTGTGGTTTGTAGGCTGGTTTTCTTTGCTTTATGTTTAAAAACCACTTAGGAGTGAGTATATGTGATAATTGTCTTTTTGGGTCTGTGTTACCTCTCTCAAAATGATGTTTTCTAGCTCCATTCATTTGCCTGCAAAATTCAAGATGTTGTTATTTTTTTCTTATGTGGGCCTTCTTGAGTAAGCCTCTCAGGGGTTCAAGGGAGCTCTGCAATGAATATTGTTCATCCCCGCTTGAATTGTAAAACAGCTGACAAATAGACAGATTAAGACCAGACTGTGAACTTAATTCTGACAAGCCTAACATTGAAAATCTTATGCAATATAGAGGAAGGATACGCCTGGTCCCAGGGAAGGCATGAGCGTGTCAGGGATTGGCCCTTGAGAGAAGTTGAATAAGGGCCCATGGTAGTCATGGTCACTCTCAAGGAAGGGAAACCACTTAAGATCAACTTTCTTATTTAAAACTCATCAATAAAGCAGTTAGACCTGGGTGAGAAGATGGCCAGAGAGTTCACTCCCAGAGTACACACCCCATGGAAGGAAACCCAGCAGCAAGAATAACAACTGTTTCTGCAATAACGACCTTGGTTAACAACACAGAATCAGGGGCTTCTTCGGTCATGTTTTTATGTCCTTGATTCAGTTATAGCTCAGCCAGGGGAGAAGAGCATCATGGCTACCAAGGGATAGGGGACTTGCGTAGTGATGGGAAACAGCAGGGTGTAAAATCTCAGGAGATGCTGAGGCTTGGAGGAGAATCCCTAACTGCTCACCCACAAGTACCAGGGGAGTGCGTGGTCAGTCTGAGAAGCTTGGACATCTTGTGCCAAAGTAGGGTCACAAGAGCTGTGCACAGAAGACCCCGAGAAGCTCTTGTCTCTGGTGGGTGCCACCTCTGCAGTTCTGTCTCGCTGTGTCAAGTGGGGGACCTGGTTTCCCTGTGTAAGAGTCCTAGCTCTTGTAGACCAGGCTGGCCTCGAACTCACAGAGATCCGCCTCTGCCTCTGCCTCCCAAGTGCTGGAATTAAAGGCCCGCGCCATCACCGCCTGGCCTCTCTGTTGTTTTAAACTCTTGTGTTCTCCCATGTTTCCAAGAAGAAACCTTTGGTTTCTATCTGTCAGCTTCTCAACCAAAAGGAAGAGCGGTCCAGTATTGAGGGAGGAAAATTTAAAACAAACAAACAAAAATAAAAATAAACTACAAAAGAGATAAGGCAAGATCCAAGCTTTTCTGGAGTGGTGGAGAACAGGGTGCCATTCTGGAGTCGGGGAGCACAGGGTGCCACTCTGGAGTCGGGGTGTATAGGGTGCTGCTTTAAACCTTTTAGCCAATACTCCCACCGTCACTGGCATTAGTAATCAAATCACCAAAACAACCCGAGGGAGCAGAGAAGGCCAAGACAATTACTGGGATTCATTCTGTTTCCTTCCTGACCTGCTACTCCTATGTCCTCCTGGCTCCTGACGTCTGACTTCATGTCTGACTTGCAGAGTGCACCTTCCTTTTGTACTCGGTGTTGATGCTAAGGGTTCTGGCTTGGACCTCTAATGGTTGGTGCAGCCCTTCGATTGCTTTTGATTTGTCTCAGATAGGTCCCCCTAACCTCATTTCACTCCTCATTGATTTCCCTCAGCAATGAAGATGAATTGAGACGGCCGGCGCACAGTTCTTACAAACTGGGTGTGTCAGAGGGAGTGGAGTCCCTGCCTGTGGCCTCTGACAAGGCCCAGCTCCTTCACTCGGACTCCAGAAAAAATGTGTTGGGTACCAGCTTGAGGCGAGAATAGTAACAAGATGGGTGTAATTTAAACCTGTTTCCTGTCTCTTCTTCCAGAGCCTGGTGAAGCACCTTGGTAAGACATTGCCTCCTCTTGGCTCTGTCTTGCTGACTCTGGAGAGGCCCCTGGAGAGATGCTGAGAAGGAACATCCCAGGATTGATTTCCTAGGCTTCCAGGTTTTCAGTTATCTGCCTCTAGTGAAGCTGGCCAACCAGATGCAGAGAAGTAAAGCACTCCGCTAACACATCACAGTCAGGAAGTGGCGAGTCCACTTCCTGTGACATTATCCACAGGGCCCGGCATTTGCAATGAATGCTGTCTCCATCGAGAGCGGCTCAAGTCCAGAGAACTATTTTTCTGGCCCCTGGAACAGTAGGTGTCTGCAGAGATGTGCACGGAGCTCCTGTCCCCATGGAACAGACAGCGGTGCGGCAGTCTGCTTCGAACACGAGAAACGCATTAAAGGTCCCCGCGAAAGGATTCTGCTGGCCTGGAGTGTCCAGAGAGAGGTCCAAGGCCCACGTCTCCAACTGTTTCAACCCTCAAGGCCGGGGAAAGAGTTCAGAGAAGCCTCGCGCAGCAAATATTTGTGGACCACCTGCGTTAGGGTCTTCCCACTAAAATGGCAGAGCTTCTTGAAAGGCCACCCTATAATTTTTAATTTCGTAATAATTTGGAGGGTGGTTCATTAGCTTCCCGCTTGGCTGTAAGAGTCATACATGAATCTCTAAAGTTAGAGTTACCAAAGCTGTGGGTGGGCACAATAAGTAAACGACAATGCGGCCTTTCTGTGCGCCAGACTTCCCAAGGAGAGAAAGGTGTGTGTCCCGGCAATCCCCTGCCTCCCATTAAGCTCCCACTTGATGACTGCAGGTGTGTGAACGCCTTTTCTGCGAGAGACCCACGTGCCTCTGCACAGGAGCTCCGGGCTTGGGAGCGCATTTATCAAATGCATGCCAACTCCAGCAAACTCCCTGAGAAAATTGTCGAGCACCTGCGTACTAATGTTTTTTACTGTGGAAATTATTTCATTGCACGGTGAAAAACCTCCAGCCGTACCGCAGAAACATGCTCCGTGACTCCAAGTACAGAAGCCGACTGTGAACTTCGCTGCTGACATTTTATTTCTTATAATTAAACTTTTACTTTTATTTCACCTATTTTATCCCATAAACAGGGAAAGCCAATAAAACATATGGTGGGAACTGCAGGATACGGTGGTTTATTCCACATTTTGGCATTATCAGCCATTCCCAGCAAAACTATAGGCCTTAAGGTTGTGTTGAAAATATATCAAAAATCAGCTATTTGTTAAGGAATATCGAGGAGCTGTTTTATTTGGAGGTTTCCTTTTCCATTTCTTGCTCCTGCAAAAAGCAACTGCTCGCATTTACCTACATTTCTTTGCTCTTTGGAAGTTCTGCTCTGAAGATCATGAACCCGAACCAAAGAAGCGACTCCTTCCTGCTGGTGTGAGATAATTCAGTCGCCATGATGTCTTAATCCGGAGCCTCCCTTAATTGACTTCTAACTGTGCTGAACCAGAGCTGCTCAGGACTGTGATGAGGATTGCAATTTACAAGGTGCCAGAGTTGGTTCTCATCTTCAGCTTAGTCCTGAGCTATAGTCCAGGGAGGAAGAACGTGGCAGGAGGTGTCCCACCTCAAGCAAGACTTTCTTACCAGCCCAGAATGATCGTCTTCTAAAAACGAGGGGTGGAAGGCAAAAATGTTAGGCTGCCAATATCTGGTCAATCTAATCTTAATAAAGTTTTCTCACATGGTTTATCTCATCCTGAGGAACTGAAGAGGTCCTAGTGCTTTTAAGACTCTTGCTAGAAACTCTTGTTCTCTAGAGGATCCCATAGAGAGTAAGGATCATTACATTCTCCTTCTCCATGATGCCTACAGGATATATTTAGTAATTGAGATACTTCTAGTTCTAAGAAGAAACCAGTGAAAGGAATAGATTTCTTTTATGGCTGGTTATGGCAATTTACCATTCATTTCTGTCTACATTCCCTAATTTCCTTTCCTCTGTCTTGGGAGTTCAACTCTGACGACTTCTGTTTACATACTTAGATACAGATGCTCATTTATCTCTGTGTGATAAGATCTGACAGAACCCTCCAGCAAGTCAATATAGCTGGGGACATAAACACATCCTTGCCAATCAATGATGGTACAGTTGGAAATATTCATGTGAAGAAGAGTTTGGCGGCACCAAGAGTAGTCTGGTAGAGCAGGTCACGTCTCCCATTGCTTTGCACACAAGTCCTCTTACTGTGCCTCACGTCTCTTCAGTTTTAGACCTCTGCTGGTATCGCTCCTATTTCTGAAATTCTCTCCCATGTATTGTCATATAAATACCTTTCACTTACCTTCAAAAAAAAAAAACCCATGTTTTTTTCAGAATCTTTTCCCAAAGCCCCTAAGTTGTAAAATAATAAAGATGTGTTACATTTGTTTATGCTGTGGGATATTTGTTTAAGGATGCAAAGATGTGTTGCACTCTTTTATGCTGCATTTTTTAACTCTGTGAAGCTGTGTTACTTGTCTGCCTAAAAGACCTGTTTGGTCTAATTAAAAAGCTGAAAGACCAATAGCTAGAGGGAGAAAGAAAGAGGCGGGGCTGCCAGGCAGAGAGAAAAAATAGAAGGGGAAAAAGAATAAGGAGTAAGTAAAGGAGACATAAAGGAGGACCCCAGGGGCAGTCACCCAGCCACACAGTCAGCTACAAAGTAAGACGTAAAGAAATGTGTATAGAATAGAGATAAATGTTCAGAAGTGAAAGGTAGACAAGATAAGTTAAGAAATAAGACAACCTAAGGCCAGGCATTCATAAGAAAGAATAAGTCTCTCTGTGTTAATTGGGAACTGGGTGGTGGGTTCCCAAAGAGCAAAACAAAACAAAACAAACAAATAAAAAAAACTCCACCCTGAGTCTGATTTATTTCTTCAGCTCCATGCTGGATTTGTTCCACAGCATTGTGCCTTTTGCTCTTTTCCTCTTGGTACTATTATGTATAAAGGGCTTTGAGGAAGAGAGCTGTGTTCGTACGCTTCTCAGTATGTGTGTGCTGGTATGTATGCATGAATTCTCAGGGCTGGCAAACATGTGTGAACAAGACGTTCCTTTTGTTATGTGAGGCCTGTGTTGCCAAGGTGATATAAATCATAAGCGTAAGTTAAAACACTCAGCCACAAAAATCCATAGAGAAAATGAATATGTACTTTTAAAGAATGTAAAAAGTAAACTACTGAGGTGTGTTACATTGTAACGAATGTCATGCTATCCACGCTCTCATTTAGTTCATTCTTTATTGGTAGAGGAACTAAGCAAAACAAATATAAAACAGGCCCTGTATGTTTCGCAGACTTGCTGATTGAAGTCCAGGCCTTAGGAGAACTATGAGGCCAGGTGTGATATTATCTGGCTGGTTTGGGAGTCTTGTGCAGTATCTAACTTGGTAGGAGTTCTGAGCTCAGCCTAGCTGATGGACTAGGACTGAAATCTTTCTGAGATTTAGTGTCCTCGTGTGTTCTGAACATCTGGGGTTATTGCCCAATTCTGGGGAAGAGGAGGGCAGATGTGAGTGGAAATACAGCTGCCCTCAGTTAAGTTTTGGGGGTGAGCTGGACGGGTGCACTAAACAGGGCCTACCTTTGGTGCAGCCTTTGCTTCAGCCTCTTGAAATTCTTTGTATTTTTGAGGAAAGGGTCTTACATAGCCGATTGGCTTGTCCCTCTTAAATTCTGAAGTCAGTTTTACAGATTCATTGGAAGCATTAAACAGTGATTTCAAGGGAGTCCAGTATTCTAAACCTGTTGTTCACAGGGAAGCAAAGTAGCCTCTTCGAATGAGCGTTGGACTTGAATTATTTTGCCTTTCCATAGAAAGTAGCTCCGTCCCTTCCCACACCTGCTTCTTGTAAAGCTTATCAGTTTTCAATTCTATCACCCACTTTCTCTTGTTTATTTAAAATCTCCACGTGGATATCATTGTTGAACCTTAATTGCTATTTTATCCCCATCCCTCCTTCTTTACAGCCAGCAGTCAGCATCTGTGCTTAACATCAAAACAGAAATTCCTTCCTGATTCTACCAAAGTCTAAATCACAGTTTTTTTTTTTAAAGATGTTACAATACAGTTTTAAATTATGGTGGCTTTTTAAAGAAGATGACAAAGTCATTGGGATAGCTTGAATTTTGCCCCTAGCATATAACCGAGATTTTAGTACCTTCTCGGTCGTATGTTGACTTTGTTTTGCTCTGATGAAAATGACCTGTGCCAGAAAGCTATAGTGGATTGAAACATTCTGCTGCAGCAATCCCTATGGATTAGAACACACGAAGCACAGCCATGGGAAATAGAAGGCTTCTTTTAGGCCATTGAGCCAACAAATTAGGTCATTTGGTGCTGAGAGAGGCGCGTCTGCAAAGGGGGTGGGTCACCAGGACTGTTCGGTGGGTTGGCTGACACATCCCTTGGTTGGCAATGGGTACTGCAGTTCATCTTCCTGTCAACCCTCTTTCGCTTTCCTGTCCTTCTGAATAAGTCTCGCTAACAAACTTATACAGCAGTAAAATGGCTGGCTGGATCTATATACATTTAAAAGCAAGCCAGTCTTCCATAGAGATTGTTTTCTTACAGACTTTCTGGAGTCGGAAAGGCAGAACATGAACCGTGCTGGTGGAGATTTCTAAAGGACAATTTGGAAATATTTACTCGGTATTTGTCTTAATGCTCAGAGATGGGAAATTGAATGAAAAGAAAAATGGGGAAACAAAACAAATTGGAGTCGTGCCCGGTGTGTTTACCTTAGGAAAGCTCCCAACACTCATTTTAATCAATTGAGAAGCAATGGTTCATCAGATCATAGCATTTTAGAGCTGAGAGGAGCCTCAGAGGCTATTCCATCCGAAGCGCTCATTTTCTGGATGAGGAGATGGGATCCGGGGAGGGGAATAGGTCTCCTTAGTGCTCTGTGCCCAATTAGTAGCTGGGCAGAGAACACAGGTCTCTAAATTCCCAGCTGAAAGATGCTTCGTTTTTATATCTATTTAAAGACTTTTATTTAATTTTTTCCAAATTCAAAAGTCTGGTAAAAGCAAAGCAGGAAGTATAGGTAGGACACATTTTTCTGTTCAATGAAAGCTTTCAAGTGTGTTTCAGAGTACTGTCCATACTCGGTATTAAGCTGCTGGTAAACCCTCCATAAATATTT
The DNA here is from genome assembly GCF_037038515.1 of Microtus pennsylvanicus. Classification (NCBI taxonomy): domain Eukaryota; kingdom Metazoa; phylum Chordata; class Mammalia; order Rodentia; family Cricetidae; genus Microtus; species Microtus pennsylvanicus. Next base: position 119,436,568 of record NC_134581.1, on the reverse strand, counting down.
TTCAACTAATATACCTGCTCAGCAAAAGCTTATTTATTTGGAATGCTTCGGAATCAAATTCAAAATGCAAAATAACACCAGACCAGCACTCTACCACTGAGTCACACCCCAGCACAAAGCTAACTTAGTTTAAAGAAGGAAGACCCCACGCAAATAAGTCTAGCATCACCCACGCGAAGAAAAAGTCCTCACGTTTACTATAAAAGAAAATCTCAAAGGAATTTAAATCCCAGAGGCCATTTTAGATGACCCTAAATGGGATAAAACTGCTGAGTGCCTGTAGGTTTAATTTGTTGATCCCACTGGGCCATGTTTTGAGTGAAAACCGTCCGTGCATATATTATTGTTGAAAGAAAATGTGAACTGAAGTTGTTTAGGGAACCAGGCATTCACCAGGTAACTGAGCAAATGAAAGGAAAATGGTTCCATTGATAAAGTCATTACTACGCTAAGCAAGGCCTTGGTGATGTCCGTGTTTCAGTGGCTCTTCTGGCCGGGCAGATGTCATTGGTTTTTATAACAATATAAAATGGTCAATGACTACATTGAGCCAGGATGTAGAATCTCGTAATTGTCACTTCTGACAATAAAAGGCCTAGAAATCTTTTGTTTCCCCAGGTAGACATCAGTGAAGGTTTTCTGTGTGGCTCACCTCCTATCCCATGACAATTTCTTGAGCAAGTCCTCTGTTTGTACTTCTATAAGTGACAGAATTCAAACAGGATTATCAGGTAAGGACAAGGACAGTTTCCAGAACATGTCCAAAATCCAGGTTCATTAACAGTTATTCAGTTTCGTTGTGTTAGCTTGTCGTTGCTTCCTATAGCCATACAGCCAATCAGCTAGTGATGGTGACTTCCTCACCCACCTTCATCTTTTCCCTCTTTATTTTTTATGCGCAGGAGAACAAGACCCATCTCCAGAAAACAAACGCTTAGAAGGGCTGACTTAGAAACAGTACATTTCTAGACTGGCTGGAAGACAAGCTTCAATACTTCCCTTTGCTTATTTTTCCACCGACTCTGGGGGAGCTGGGGGCATGCCACCATAGTGCTTTAGTGATTAGATAGTAATTATGGGCTGTAGTCTGAGGCACTTTCTCCCCTCCTCCTCATTTTCCTCTTTCCTTTTGAGACAGCATCTCATGTAGTCCAGGCTGTGTTTGAACATGTGATATAGCTAAGAATGAACTTGTCTGCCTCTTCCTTCCTTCCTTCCTTCCTTCCTTCCTTCCTTCCTTCCTTCCTTCCTTCCTTCCTTCCTTCTTTCCCTCCCTCCCTCCCTCCCTCCCTCCCTCCCCCCCCCCCCCCCCCCCCTCTCTCTCTCTCTCTCTCTCTCTTTCTCTCTCTCTCTCTCTCTCTCTCTCTCTGTTCTGGTGGAAGGAAAGACATTGAGACCTCTTAGTGAGCCTAGACTACTACATGGCCAGAATTTAGCCCCAATATCTTATTTTTTCTTACTCTATCTTCACAGCAACGTTCTGAATACGTAAACCACTGTCCACTCCAATTTGCAGACTGAGGATGCTGAGACTCAGAGGTGGCACCAGAATCCAGCAGCGCTGTGACTTGCAGCCATATTGTAGACTGCAGGACTGGATTCTAGCTTGTTAATTCATCACCCTGCTAGGCTCTATTTGAATAGAAAACAACAACAACAACTCCAGAGTTTATTTCCGTTTTTGAAGGGCGTGCCTCCAGCTATTCAGTGATCAGAATGTGGCATTTGACTATGAATTTGGTTGACTTGTGAATCTTATGTGTTGATGTGAGAACTCCAATATCTCCAAATGTGGCTTTATTTGTGAAGGGGATTTATGGGATCATTTGTATGAGTCTTATCTAAGGAGACTGGCATATTCATAAGAAGGAGACAATGAGAGAAGCAACAGATGAAGAAGGTGTCAACTGTGAGTCAAAGGGAACCAAGAAAGAATCCTGGGATGGATTCTTCCCACCACCCTCAGAGGTAGTCTAGTACTGCAGACATGCTGAGTTTATTTAGAATGACATGTAATCCGTCTCTGATTTTCAGTCCGCGGGATCTGTTACACCATGACATGACAATCTTAGGGAACTACACATGAGTTTTCTAAACTCTCACTGACTGTGACTTGCTTCTGGGTGGGTGGCTACAACTCTGACTCCCCTCCTGGATGGTTGGTGGAGCAGGGTGGAGCCGGGGTCCAGGCTGGCTATCACACACACGTGATCAGGGTAGCAGCATCCATCTATCCTCCCGGTTGTAGCACTGAGGGGACTTCTGCACCCACAGCCCAACCAATGGACGGGAGGAGAGGAGGTGGTCTGTGTGCTCTTCTCAATAGTCCCTCTCAGAGGTTGTTCCAAGATTCCCTCTTTTCTTTCCTACCCCAAGTGGCTTCTAACACTCCCTGCAGTGACACTAATCGATGGGGGATGACGGGCGCAGCTGAATAATGCAACCCTGATGATTTCTTAATAACTTAAAAGCCCACATGATGGGCCGAGGAGAAGGAAGTCAACCCGGGCCAACCTGCTCCAGAGGGAACCAAAGGAAAGCTTTCATTCCTCGCTGGGGAGAGTCCCTGGTGCTGCCAGGTGGGATGTGGTCATCAGCTTCAGGGGAGGTGACCTGGTTTTATGCAGCTCACCACCACGGCTAAGCACTGCCTGAAACACAATGCGACTATTAGTTGGAAATAATAAAATGCCCAATAAACCCAAAATTATGAGGGCTCAGCCAGGAAGCTTCCAGACGCTCATGTTTACAGCACACCTGGCAAGCATTTTAACAAGCAAATGTTACCCCCACACACCCCTGCCAAACAGCGCAACAGCCCTGGCCTGGCACAGCTGTCCTCTGAGCGATAAGCTAGAACCTCCAGCACTTCCAGGCTCCTTGGAACCCTTGGTTGTCACAAGAAAGCTTGTGAAAAGACAGGGATTTGTGTATGAGTGTGTTTAGGATGGTGGATGTCAAAGCACCTATTTCTCCAAAGAGAGCAAAGCGGAAGGCACGTCACCATTTCCTCCATTACTTCTGACATTAGAGAGACAGCGTGTGATGGTGATCGTAGTGAGAAAAATTCTGTATTCTCTTTTCTTCTCCTGGGGGGCTGAGGACAAGAACGCATGAACTTCTAATTCTAAAGAACTTCTCTTGTTGTTTGAGGTACTAAATGAATGGTGGCCCTGGGCAGACAGCACTGCATCCTGTCTAATATAGTTTCTGCCATACACGCTTCCTGTTCTTGGGCACGTTTTCCCTTCCCGATTTCTGACATTCCTGAGTTCAAAGGAAGCCTGGTCCTGCTGACATCTTGATTTTGGTCTTTGTTCTCTACATTGACATGCTAATAGGTTTCTTATTTTTAAAGCACTGATTAGTGGTGCTGTGTTGTGGACATCTTGAAGGACCACACACGCGCACTCTCTCACCTTTAAGGAACTGGGATTTGCCTTTGGCTGGCTACAACTTTGACTCTGCTCCTGGCTTGGTGGTGGTGGGGCAGGGGGCAGGGTGGAGGCTGGGCCAGTTCCACCTTCTGTCCTCATTTTCCAGCCTGCTTCCAATTTCCTCAGAATGTTTGCTGTTACTGTCACTGAGTCAGGGAGCATGCTCTGCATCCCCAATCTCTTTCTTCTTCTCCAGAACACTGGTGTTTCCTTGTTAGTTTTCACTTCTTTTCTTTGTTGATTTCACACGTGTGCTACGTATTTCGGTCATTCTCATCCCCAGTTACCCTCTCTAGCCCCTTCATACTCCGGAACCCTTATCCCCCTTGAGTTCCCATCCTACTTGCTGTCAGGTCATTTTCTTTGTTTTTGTACCCATTGGATTGGCTCGCATGAGCGTGGGTCGGGGCTTATTTTCTGGAAATGGGGACAGCTCAACAGTGGGTCCACGACTGAAGAGAATGACTCCTTCCCAAAGCAGCCAAGAGTTCTTGAGGGTGGGGTCTCATGGACGTCTCTTCTGTTCATGACAGAACTTTAATGGGGTCATCCTGTGCAGGTCCTGTGTACCAGGAAGTTCTCTGGTAATGGTAAAATATTTTTCATGAACTCTCTCTTTTAATTTGGTCCTGGAAAACAGCTTGAAGTGTGTAGGCAGAGTTTTCTCATCTTAGGAACCACATCTAATTTACCACGCTGAGGCTTATATTAATTATAGATGCTCAGCCAATTGCTTAGGCTTGTTGCTAACTAACTCTTACACTTAAATCAATCCATATTTCTTTAACCCTCTGCCACATAACTCATATCTTGTTACTTCATTTTCTACAGGTCCCTTTGGGGCTAGCTGGCACCTCCTGACTCCACCTTCTCCTTCTCTGCCTCCTCAGTTTGATTGTCCCACCTAACTTTATCCTTCCTTGCTATAGGCATTATTATTAACCAATGAGAGAGACACAAATTCACAGTGTATAGGATTATTCCACTGCAGAGATGGAGACATGGTCCAACCCTCTGGGGAATAAAGGAAGCAAGATGTAGTCACAGGAAGGGAGGTGATTGGGGTGTATTGCAACTAAAGGCTCTGGGATTCAATGGAGGACCCTTAAGAGTTTCCCCCCCAAAGAGGCAAGGGACCAGATTTTAACCCCGCATCAAACTGCACTAAAGGGGAACAGTCTTGGTCAAGAGGGTGAGGCAGCCACCTTGGCTGATGGGGGCCCATTCTTGGGAGAGACGCTCCCGTGGGAGCCGTTTGTTACTGACACACCTTATCCCAGAAAAGATGAGTTCTTGGTTTTTCGTCTGTGGGTCTCATGTGGAAGCTCTTTGCCACCAACACACCTTGCCCTGGGGAGATGAGTTTTTGGTATCATGAAGACGAATCTAGGCGGGAACCACAGTGTTGACTACACTCACTCAGCTTCTGTCAACTGGGCACGTGTTAGAGTTCAGATGGTTACTGTTCTGTGTAGTCAACACTGTGGTCTGTGACCTCAGTGGTGTGGAGAGGAGGCAGGCAGATTATACAAGTTTGATAGCTAGTTAGTCTGGTCAAACAGTGAGCTTCAGGTTTAGGGAGAGACCCTGTGTCAAGAGAAGGGCATGGGGAGTAAGGAAGGAGAGCACCCACCTTCTTCCTATGGCCTCTGTTTGCTTATGTACATTTATGTACATACCACACACTTGATCATGTGATATACACATATGCACACACAAAGAAGAAAACAAAGAAATTTGAAGTTAAATACAAATACAGAAAAGTATTTCGATACATATTTCCACATAAATATGAATTTATTTAAAATAAATTATATATTATATTTGTCAAATCCATACAAAATGTTTATAATAACAAAGTGAATCTCATCGAACTGACAGTATCTTAAATTAAACTTTATCATGTGAGTTTTAGTGAAGAAGTAAGAAAGGGGTTCCTAGACAAGACCTTTTAAATACTGGAAGAGTAGAATTACAATCTCGCTCTTTGAAATAAGAAAGAGTAGATTTTCATCTGCCTGAGATAATTTGCTAGAACCTACCTGGAGGCAGAGAAGAGCAGAGCAAATGCTTCTTCCAGACATTTCTTCTCTGTAATTACGTTTTCAGAGGGTGAGAATAAAGACTCCCGCTGCTCCGCATATTATTATACATTTTGAAGAGGATACAAAGTTTAATATTTGTCATTCAGCCACTTTTCTAATTTTATGTTTAATTAGCCAAGAAATTGAACTTTCAAAAACATTCTCGAGCTTCTAAATTCCCATATGTATTTCCGTTCAACAAACATTTATTACCTCGGTCTAGATGTGACAGTCAAAAGGAGGAAGCCATGGGGGAGGAGGGAATCTAATGACGAGGAGGTGTGTTCCCAGCACGCGGGGTGCACTGAGCGCTTAAGGGAAACCCAGATGTAGGCTCTTAGGAGTCTGTGCGACTGAGATCAGAAAACGTTTCCCAGGGAGTTGCTGGAATTGGGCAGAGACCAATGCCTTCTCCTCTTAGATAGAAAAAGGGCAGGTACTATTCTGGGGGGCACCGACGCGTAAGCTCGCCTCTCTTGAGGGCCTAGGTCCCCATACCCCACACCGTGGAGCGAGTTGCTCCTGAATGTTGGCGAGACCCGCAGTGGATTTGGTGGCTGTAAGCAGGGAATTTTGCTGGACGAAAGCACACTAGTTTGGGTTCATTGTTGTTACTGAAGATGCGCGAGCCTATTTTAGAATTATTATAAGAGAATTGTGCCCTTGCCATTGCTCCGCTTCCAAAGCGCGTGGAATTAAGAGGCTGCACCTGGGTAGGTGGAAATGGCTTCCTTCCAGGGCCAGGCTGGCAAGCTGCTTTGGCCTCTGACAAGGAGGGGGTGTCCCTTTGTCTCGGCTTTCTGATTGTCTCCCCGCTTTTAATTAGCAGTTTTTGTTATTGTACTTGTGGTAAGAGGCTTTAGGAGCAAAGGCCATGGCTTTCATGATAAATGCCTCTTCAAACATTCCCAACCTGAAAATAAAATAACGTAAAACCTAGCAAATGAACATGGCAGCGCGCTGCAAATGTCACTGTGGCCATTGGCTGCCCTTAAACTCAAATGTAAACAACGCTGGAGGAGGACCCTGACCTGGATCGGGTGTTTCCACAGGTAATTAGTTCTCCTGCAGTAGCTCTGAGGAAAACCGGGTCAGCGCCCCTCACCCAGGAAGCAGGGCAGTTTTCACTGCTGCCAACAGTGAGGTGGGAGCCCTGGGGACAGTCTGCCACTCTGCCCACTTCTGGTGGGGGGCAGGTTTTGGTAAGTGCCATTATACCGGCACTGGAGGAACAAGTATGGGAATTACTAAAACAGAGAGGCTGCAGGAGGGTGTGGAGATGGGACCCTGCGTCAGCTGAAATGCTAGAAATCAGAAAGCAGATTTCCCCAGGGTTGGGAATAGCAACGCTTAAAAAAACTAGTTTAGATCAGAAACCCATTGGCATTGTTCTTGAGTTGTCAGTAGTCCTCATTGTCCACTATGTTCAGAGAGTCCGGTTTTATCCCAGGCTTTTCCAGACCCAGGCCAGCTGGTCTTGGTGAGTTCCCAGTAGAACATCCCCATTGTCTCTGATCCTACTGCACGCACTGGCTTTGTGGGAGCCTAGGCAGTTTGGATGCTCAACTTACTAGACCTGGATGGAGGTGGGGGTTCCTTGGACTTCCCACAGGACAGGGAACCCTGATTGTTTTTCGGGCTGAGGTGGGGGGACTTAATTGGGGGAGGGGGAGGGAAATGGGAGGCGGTGGCGGGGAAGAGACAGAAATCTTTAATAAATAAATAAATTTTAAAAAAAGAAATTAAAAAAAATAAAGTAAAAAGAAAAAAAATTAGTTTAGAAACAGTCTGTGGGATCATGTAATCATATATATTTTTAAGTTGAATGCTGTAGGAATTAGACAAACTGAAGGTTTCTTATTTTGATTTTCATTGTACAGGTTCTTCAGCCATGACATCTGACAGAAGAACATTCTCCTGGTTCCTAAACAATAGGCAAGGATAAATCTCTCTCTCCTCTCTCTCTCTCTCTCTCTCTCTCTCTCTCTCTCTCTCTCTCTCTCTCTCTCTCTCTCCTAATTAAATTCCCTTCTTGGAATTTTCCATGGAGATCCCTGTCACTGGAGCACTGGAGGCCTGGAAAACACAAGTTAAATTGTGTGTAAAAAGCCCAGACCTGTAAAGAAATGAGAGCCTGCTCCCCAGAACTGTTTTTCAGAATTGTGTGCAGACTCAGGCCGGTCCCTGTGGAAGGTCAGGGCATTTCAGAGCTTATTTTGAGAGGCTTGGGTCATGAGAATACTCTCAGTCTGTCAAGATTTTCCTCCCTGTTTCTCACTCAAAGAATATAAGAATAGTTAACAAGGTGGAAAAATCATTCAAAAATCAGATAAATACTGAAGACTTGAGCGTGAACAACTTGTTATTGTAGTAGTCACTATCCTTAGGCAGGCGGTCTAGGGCTGCTCCATAATGCGCCAAGCAAAGAGAAATTAATGATTTCAGTTTAATTCTCCGCTGTATCGAAGTCAAATCTGGAGAAAATAAAAACCCATCAACATCCATTATGCTAATGGTCTGAGTCTCAAAAGCAAATTTGCTCTTTAGCTGGAAAGCTACAGTAACCCAGTATGTGTCCGAAGCTCATGTGAACATCAGGGCTGAGCAAGATGGGTGTCGCCAACAGCAGGCTCTTGTGTGGGACAGTACACTAAAATGCTCCTCCCCTCTTTAACAACGCAAATACACGTAAACAGCAACAGTCAAATCTTCGTGTTTTCATCCTTTCTTAAACCGAGGGCGCTAGTACACCAGCCCCCAGACGGGTAGGGCAGAGGAGACAATGGCTCTTACCTGTGTGTTGCTTTTCCCTCTTCTAATCTCGTGGGACTTGACTCATCATTTGTTTTTCAGGTCATTACATCCGTTCTGGATTAATTTCACTCATATCCCACTGGCTGGGCTGCCAGACTCATTTCTTTATTTCGGCACTTCGCTTAAGGATGGCGGTTGCTGTGTCCTCTGTCATATGCCCCTTGATCTGTCTTGGATCTATCTTTTTTTAAATTATTTATTTTTGACTCTATGTTTTTCTTTGTTCACCCCAGTGGCAGAAAGGGAGGATGACTTATTTCTACGAAGCTGTGAGCCGGTCAGTGGCATCACTATAAGCAAAGGGAAGAGTTCCACGCCTCTGTAGGTCCTAAAGCCAAGTCCTATAAACGAGGAGTCTGTGTTCCCATGTGCCTCCATCCTCACCCCAGAACTGTCTTCCCTATGCACAGATGACACTGTGGCACGTCTAGATCCCATGTTTTCTGGACTCTGATGCCGTCAGGGCAAGCCCCAACTCTTTGGCATAGCTTCTGCTCTATGCTGTCTGGGATTGCTTTATTTCATCCCTTTTGGACTCGCTCCCTTTTTGCCTAGTTGGCAGAATATCTACAGTCCTTAAGAAGAGGTGTAAACAGAGACTGTGCTTTCGTTTCCTGGCTGTTCAGACCTGAATAAACACATAGAAACTTTCTTAATTACAACACTGTTTGGCCAATAGCTCAGGTGTATTCCTAGCTAGCTCTTACATCTTAAATTTACCCATTTCTATTAATCTGTATGTCACCACAAGACTGTGGTCTACTGGTAAGGTTCCAGCATCTTTCTTCTTGGGCAGGTATGTGAGTGTCCCTGACTTTACCTTCTTTCCTCCTCTATCTCTGCTTGGACTTCCCACCTAGCTTTATTCTGCACTGCCATAGGCCAAAGCAGCTTCTTTATTAACCAATGATAATAAAACATATCCCCAGCATACAGAAGGGAATCCCACATCAGAGACATTGAGCCCCTCCTTGAACTTACCTACACCCCCATTGCTCTAGTCCTGTGTTAAGCCCAGGTCTGCTCATCATATCAATGGTACTATTTGTTTGCCTCCATTGCCCAGGTTTTGAGCTGCACAGGGAAAAAATCTCTGTCTCATTGAACTTTGGGGGTCTCTTTACCCTATTAAAAACCCTGGTATATTACCATGCCTCAAAAATCTCGAGCCCTCACTAAGTAATAAGTAAATGAATGGGCTGCAAAGTAATTCGGTGTGTCTCATTAGTTGCAAGGCATAAATTATGAATCACTCTAGTTTTATTTTCCATTTTGGGAGACAATAAAACCATCCTCAAATTCAGGTACTTAATGGTTGTTATTGCTATTATTCTAATTAATTGATTCTCGGGTTTGAATAACATGTATTGATTGTTTTCATTGCCTGATTTTTCCCCCTGTATTTTGTGACTTACTTTTTATAAATTTGTAGACCCTATTTCTACTGGATTTCTGAAGGTCAGTAGAGTTTGAACTCTTCTCATTTTAACAAAGTCCTTTTGTCTTCAAAGCCCTAAAGGGAGAGAAAGGAAACGGTCTTCCTTCATCACAATAAGTTTGGGTTAAAAGTTCAGCCTTCCACAATTGTTGCTCTTACAGAAGATCAGAATTCAACTCCCAGTATCCACACAATGATATACAAGCATTCAAAAGCCCATTTCTGGAGTCCAGTGCCCTCTTCTTAACTCCACAGTGGTGTATAGACATATATGTAAAATAAACACTCATACATACAAAATCCATATGTCTAGAAACTTGAGCCTTGATCCACACTCTATATAATAAGAGGTCCCCTCTCCTTTTCATATACTTTGTTAATCTATTTCTGTGAGCAGTGTACCAGATTATCAAACAGGCTGGGGAAATACTGACTTCAGAGGACATCCTTCACACTCGTGCCCTTCCTTCATGTCTTTAACCTTTAGTCATGACATGCTGAAGTTAAGAATGATTTCACTGAACTTGGGCTCTTGTTCTGTTGTGAATTATTATTATTTAAAAATAGTAGCATAGTTTTGACAAATAATACAAAAAAAATCTATTGTGTTCAAATCCTTTGTCATTTATCTGTCATATGCTAAGGATATACCAGCTTTCACAGACATGGCTTAAAACCACTCCAAGTCCTGATTTTCCTCAAGAAGAAAAGTATGGTTGAAGGGGACAGGAGAGACGGCTCAGTCAGTAAAGTGTTTGCCACAGAAGCATAAAAAACCAAGTTCAAATCCCAGCACCTACTTAAAAATCTAGGAAGTAGGAGATACACCTGCAATCACAATACTGGGAAGACACAGACAAGTGGGTCCTGAGGGCATGCTAGCCAGACAGTCTAGACAAATCTGTGCACTTCAGGTTCAATGAGAGACTATCTATCAGAACAATAAAGTAGACATCAATTGAGAAAGGCACCATGTTTACTCTGGCTTCCAAATGTAATAGCACAGACACACAGAAAGAGAAAAAGATGAAAAAGAAATACTGCCAGACTTTTATTTGTCCGCTGATTCATTCTGCCTTGCAGAGTCTCTGGCTATCTCTAATCTACCACAGCAAATTAAGCAGCCCTGACAAAAGGAGCCCAAGGCAATAGACTTGGGTCCATCTTATCAAGTGTGAGTAGTTTGAGAAAACGGCCCCCAACAGGAGCGTCATTATTAGGAGGTGTGGCCTTGGAGGAAGTGTGTCACTGTGGGGTGGGCTCTGAGGTCTCTTTTCTCAAGCTTCACTCACTGCTGCCAGAAAGTCATAGCATTCCCACGTCTGTCTGTGCGCTGCCGAGCTCCCCTTCACGGTCGTAGCACACTGAACCTACGGAACTGTAAGTGAGCCCCCATAAAGAAATGTCTTCTTTAAAAGAGAGGTCGGGGTCATAGTGTCCCTTTACAGCAATACTAAGCCCTAGCTAAGATACCCAGTTTCTGCCTATCCCTCAGTCTGTACCCTCTGCTGTCCTTGCGACTGTGTGCTGCCTCAGGTTTGAACTGAGCCACGTGTCAGAGACGAGCAGCTGCAGCTGACGAGTTGAAAGTGGGGGTCTTTATCTCAAGAAATCCCTCTCTGTATTTCCTCAGAGCAATATGACCATTGATGCAGAAGATGGACATTTGCAGAACTCCTGGGTTTTACTTTCCTACGGTAACACCTGGCACACTTCACTGGTGTCTCCTCTTGGATGAGCTTTCCGCAATTCATCTTCATGGTTCATCATTCCCAGTGTTAGTAATTTACGGTAATGAACCTTAAGTTGGCACCCAGGCAGGGTGAGGCAGAAGTAACTTTCAGCAGACTTGAGGGATACATTCCCCGCTTTCTGAGAGCATCTTAATGATTCTAAGTGGTTCAGATAGTTAGAGGAAGTTCAGAGGAACTGAATCAATTGTACATCATCAAAATGCACAGTACTTAAGACGGGGGGTGAAGGCATGGTGTCTGCTTGCCTGTGTGAGGGGTCGGAGGGTGCCAGCATGTAGGACTGTGGACGTGACGCTTTTGCTGCTAGAAGCTAGTGAGTGTAGGTTGGGGTAATGGCTGTGTTCCACATTGGCTCAGAGAAGGGCGTGTGAATCCAGGAATGTTTGGGAGTCTCCAGACATCCTGACTGTGATTTTTTTTTTCAAATAGTGGGCATCTTTGTCAGAATACTATATCATCTTTAATTTTTAAATCGATGTGTATGTATCAAAAATAGAATCTATATGTTCCAAAAAGGTCTGATTTACAATAATATGGAGAATAATTTAATATGTTTAGAGCCATGTTTTTTTACTCTAAATGATTTCTTTTGAAATGATGAGAATGACTATCCAATTTATGTACATTATCATCCACACAGATTGAAACCCTGCGCACAGAGGGTCAAGCGCATTCTCTCTAACGGTAGATCATTTAATATGGCTTCATTATTGAGTGGAGTGGAGAATTGTAGTGCTGGGAAATTCCTGCAGCTATTTTTAGATCCACATTTACGTTTTTTTCTTCAGTATCCAGAAAAGACACCTGATTATGTACTTAGCAGAAGAAATATGGCCATTACTTTTAGACAGCATGGGATTTAATCTTGGTTTTTCCCCTGACTGTTGAAGTGTCTCTGGGTCCGTCACTTTACCTGTTGTTTACAGTGTCACTGTGGAAAGGGAATGACACCATCTCTGGCCGTATTCTCATGAGAAGTAGATACCTAGTGTGAGGAACCTGCCTAATACAGGCTTTGATGGGAGCAGAGTCTCGGTGAATACAGCAATTAGCTCCGGGATCTGCCCAAGTCATAGTACAGTGTGGAGAGACCAAGGGCATAGTCTGTGCTTAGCTCTGAGTCTAGAGAAGGAAGAGCTTTGCTTTCCACACACCACTGCCTTGTCTCTACTCCAAGGCTATTGTAGACGCGCCCCTCACATGTCACACAGACCTGAATCCAGTTCAAGGTCTTCTGCACCCCCTCGGTACTGGGGAGGGGCAGCATAAGAAGGTATAGAAGTTTGGGGGTGACCAAATTACATTATATACTGGGGTGAAATATCCATAAGAAGCACAATACCCGTAAGTGTACAATGGATATAGACCAATTCAAACCCTATGCCCTTTCAATGGTCCCACCACACAGCTCCTCTCTGTAGAGCCCGATCAGAAGTTTCTGCCTCCACTTTCTCTGCCCTGCTTGTTTTCCTCTATCGTTTCAGAGTCCTGATCTTGCCTCATAAAGGACATCTAGGGCTCACTTGCTTCCCTTCTGGTGTAGTGACATCCAAGAACAAAGGGGATGAGAGATGGCCACTTGAATGGAATCCCTTATTTTCTATGACTCTCTTCACCCCACACCCTGCACTCGGAACTCAGTTCCTGGCTTCCTATGTGAAAAATCCAGGAAAGAGTCTGAGCGCCCTTTCTGCCTTGAGTCTTAGCAAGCTCGGAGCCAGGTCTGTGGTCTCCTTTTCTCGAGCGTAGTATAGGCCAGCCTGCTGGACCTTGTTTGCAGTTGTCTCTATGTGGGACTTTCTGTGATCCTTTCTGTCCAGATTTGCTCTTTTCTTTGGCTCATTCAGTTATTTAGTTTGTTTTCTAATCTACTATAAACAGCAGAAAGTAAATAAAAAGAAAGCAAGCTGAATCTTTCTGTGACTATAAAATACTTAATTTCTCCATTCTATTTTCTCCCTCTGAACTTCCCATACACACCTCCTTGCTCTCTTTCAAAACCGTAGCATCTTATTTCATTCATTGTTATTGCATTCACATATACTATATATGAATATTATATATATATATATATATATATATATATATATATATATATATATATATATTACACATAGCCTGCTTGGGTTGTATAATGTTACTTGTACGTATGTTTCCTGGCTTGGCCATTTATCACTGAACAACCAAGTGGTGTGCTCTTCCCAGGGGAAGCTATCTCTCCTGCTTCCAGCTTTCCTCAGCTGCCTGCAATCTTCTGTGCATGGTTTAGTTTTCAGGAGCTTTCCCATGTCCACTTTGTCACATCCATTGGTGTCGTCTGTATTCATTCATATTTGGGCAGTCATGTTAGTGAGATTTAGCTTTGGCATTAACTGGAGACACAGTCTCATAGCAAACTCCCTGGTCCACTGGCTTTTACAGTCTTTGCCCTCTATTCTCAATGTAAGCTTGCAAAGGAGGGATGCAAACAAGATATGATGCCCATTAACTGCATCAATGACCAGCGTGGCATGTTAACCCTAAGGGTACAGTGGCATCTTGGGGGGAACCAGTAACGCTCTAATCGGACTTAAGATCTACTCAACAAAAGGGAAACATGCCAGGCAGCCCTGATGTCAGCGTGAGATAAACTGGCTGCGTTTCAGCTTAGATGAAGTCAGTGCTGTCCTGACCATCATATACATCCCCGTTTCTCACTTAAAGTATTTTGATGATACATGATACCCGGGACCACAATTTTGTAAGTCCTCAACACTTGCTGTCCTGGATCTGTCTGCTTTCTTCCTACGTCTCATGAACCTTGAGCTGGCTCTCATACAGTGGAACTGGGTTGTATTGGAACAGCCCCGAAAATGCGTATTTCCTCAGCCCAGAAAAACTCAAGACTAAAAGAAGACAAATATGTAAGCAAATAACTACACTAAAATGTGATTCATTCTCAAATCAAGTATCTATAAAATGCTGTGAACACACAGATGAGGGCCAATTAATTATACCTGGGATAGGAAGTCTCAAGGAGAGAGAGAGTTACAGAGGGGAGTGACATTTCAGCTTGATCTTGTGCATAACAAATGACTTCCTATAAGATACTTTTCACCTGCTTTGAATTAACGAAAATGATTAGGCCTTAGGTTTTTATAAAGGTCATCTCTACTAGAATGAAGAAAATGGAAAGCTCTTGTGAAAATAACCATTTAAAATACGTCAGCCTGATTGTGAATGGCTACCAGAAGAAATCAGTGCTGGAGTTCATGAGACAGTCTCAGATTGGGAGAACATTTCCAGGGATTTGATAGAAAATCACACACACACACACACACACACTTCTACCCAGTATAATTAATATAAAGCAATAGTATTAGCTTCCTCATGTACTATCCTGCCTCTTGGTCTGTGCTGTTTTCGGCTTAAGTATCACTGGGAAGGAAGGACTGACTAGGAGATAAACAGAGACTTGGTCCATTTAGCGGAAGAGACCATGCTCTATTTTCCAGACTTGCTCCCTTTGCCTTCTGTGTTTCCTTTCTATCTCCTGCTGCCCTTGCTGATGTCAACTATTGGCCTGTAAAAATCTCCACTCAATCATTTCCTCTCTTGTCTCCCTTCCCTGGGGATGTAAGTGGAGGTACCACGTTGAAGTTCTGCTCAGGAGATGGAAGGACCTTGAGTCGCTGGGGCAGCATAGAGAATTCCTTGGGACAACTGGACTGGATTTCACATTGGTGAGCAGGACTTCCGCTTGTGTCATGCAGAGTCACTGAAGTGTGAGGCTGCTTATTAGAGCACCTAGTCCACACCAGTGTAATTATCATCTATTATGTGATGAGTGTCCCCATCCATCCATGTTCATCTTCTTTGCCACCCTCTGTCTTTTCTCTAAACTGTGTAGCACATGCTTTTTGGGTTATTGAAGAGTGCTATTTTCAAAATCTACAAGTTAGGATGCCTCTTCAGATGTAGAGAAAGGGTGTTGTACCAACATACTCCATTGAGTGTGTATGAAACAGATCATAAAAACAAACACCGTTGAGTTTTCTCAGAGGAGGTTATTCACAGAGCACATGTGCAATAACCCAGATTGACCAAGGGTACACACATGTAACTCGAGGGGATCATGTTTGTATGAATGCTCGGCACAGGGCTCCCAGCATGCAAGGAAGGAATGAGGGGATTAGCCTTGGTTCTGGGAGGCCTGTATTTGATTGGTTGAAGGGTGTGGTTTTTAAACAGCTGATCCCATTGATGAGTTGTGTCTATATATCTGTGACATTTACATAGAACTGAACAATTTACTCAGCCAGAAACATTTCAGGAGCAACCCCTGCATAATAAGCAAAACAGACCTGTTTGCCTGCAAAAACCTTACATTCTAATGGGAAAAATAGGTATTTAATATGTAGTAAAGGTCAAGAAGGTGAGGCAGGCATTCTTTTCTCTTTCTAGACAAAAATACATGGCCACACTTCTGTTGTTTTTTAAACAAAAGTAACATCAAAATGAGTTTTTTGTATGTGCAAAATTAAATTTGGTGGTTAAAAAAATGCCCGTGATTTATCTCTTTGATCATAATGGATGAGATGTCGAGAGGGAGTGAGAGCAATGTTTGGGAGTGCAGGTCAAAATTATGTCACGAATGCAGTGTTTTGTGAAGGCTCTGATGGCTGTTAACATGCATTAATCTGCGAATAGGCGGCCGTATATCTCTATGTGCACTTATGCCTGAGAATTTCCTTTTTAAGCCTATTACTAGGCTTCTCACTGCCTGGGCCTTTCAAATGTCTTAATAAGGTATCAAAATTAGTAAATTATTGAGCCTATAATTATCGAACTGGTTTCTTATACTTAAATCCCCATGCCTCCAATCTGTTATTCACTGCTATGAGATTAGTTTCCTTAAGCTCTGTCCACTGCACTTAGTTACCTCGTTTAAAACACTTTTAGTGGCTCCTGGGTTGAGTGAATTGCATCTACTCATTAGAGCATTGCTACATCGGCCGGGCTCCATGTGGACCTCTAATTGCACACCAAAACACTGGTGCCCTGTCATCCCCCAAATCTTGACTCCTCCCCAAGTCTCACAGGGCACCGCATGCCTCGCCTGAGTTTTACCTCTTCCCACTCTCCCAACACTGCCCTCTGCCTCCCCACCCAGTGCACTTCCTGAACACTGGTTGGTTCTGTCTAGGACACTGTCATAGGGGTTGGAGCTGAGCATAGGGTCCTTAGGGGTTATTGTTGTAATAAGAGCGGCGGGGCTGCATCCCTGGCACCCAGCTGCCCGCACGGCTAGCTTTACCCGAAATAATTACACGGACACTATATTCTTTTAAACATTGCTTGGCCCATTTCTATCTAGCCTCTTGTAGGCTAACTCTCGCACCTGGACTAGCCCATTTCTAATAATCTGCTGTAGCCCACGAGGTGGCTTACCAGGGAGATTCTAGCCTACGTCCATCCTGGGTCGGAGCTTCATCGTGTCTGTCTGCCTGGGAGAGTGAAACATGGCGTCTCTGTCTGAGGCGTCTTACCTCACTTCCTTTTCCTCCCAGCATTCTGTTCTGTTTACTCCACTCACCTATGTTCTAAGCTATGAGCCCAAGCAGTTTGTTTATTACTTAACCAATGAAATCAACAGATTGATATATGACACTTCCCCCCGCACAATGGGCCTGTGTGGCTGAGTGTGTCTCGGACTCGGCACTGGGGCCCGAGTCACGAACTAAAAAACAGCACCCGGGAGCGTGCTGTGTTAGTTAGTGGGCTACGCGCTTGAGTCGGGGGCAAAATAGCCCCACGTTGGGCGCCAGGTTATCATCATTTTGATGGCTAAAGATCACCCTAAATGATGCTTCAGGGAGTGTCTTCCAGTCTTGGTATAGCTGTAGCACAACCTACTGTACCTCTTCTCTTCGCCTTTCTACCCAGGCTGGTTTGGAGACACAGTCTCCTCAGTCTGCTTCCTCTGCTGTGCCTTCTTTAGAAGAACAGGGGAGACTGCTCCATGGAGTCCTAAGATTCTGACTGAGAATCTTTGACTCTTTGGTAGCTGTCAATCACCCGTCATCCTACTGCTTACAAGATGCAGAATTCCAATAGCCATCCGACTACAGAGGAAACTTTATGGTGAGGATATTTGCGTTTCCAATATTACAAAATTTTGTTATAAAAATCTTACAGATAAATAAAAACCTCACACACCAAAATTAACTGGAGTTTTAAATAATTACTCTTCCTAGGCTCTTCCACTCTGAGTGCCACCACCCCATGGAGAAACAGACTGTGAGACAATCTTGGTGTCACTATTGGTCCAAAGAGCAGGGGAGTGAGGGAGAATGGTGGTCCTTTGTGGGTACAGTGTAGTCTTTGACAACTGCAAGAACAGTTAGATATTGTTGGGAGTCTGGGAACAATTAAGGAATACCTTTACTACCCATGCACTGCTTTATTGAGCATCAGGTGGACAGGCCATGATGAAATGTTTGTAGGTCCCAGTGCCCTGTCTCCCTTCCCCTCCCCCATTACCTCTACTCTCCCCCCTCTCATTTCCTTCTGTTCCTTTCCTTTTCTTTCCGTCTCTCTATCTTTTGAGATACGTAATCCAGGCTGGTCTCAGAATTTTGATCCTCCTGCCCCATCCTCAAGAGTTCTGGCATTACAGGTATGCTCACAACACTTGGTTCCAGTTCTATTTCTATAAACTTTATCCTTGTCTCTAAATCTTGATAGTATTGTGGTCACCAGTGTTAAGATCTCAGGAGGACTATTAAGGAATGTCTAACCATACTTACTCATTGTTACTCTCTAGAATCTGACTTTGGATTGTGCTTCATAATGTACAGGATATGCAGTAGAGGCTATACATGTACAAATACCAATATGGATAGATTTATTCTGAAAACTCACCTTTACTGAACTGTTCTGGTAGAACTAAAAAACAAAACCAAGCCTACTTTAAATGTCTTCACTGTGTAGAAACCTAATTCTCTAGACTTTATTCACTAACTGGCTCCTCTTGTAGCTCAGGCGTGGGAACCCTGTTTTCTGGGTGCTCTCAGGGTTTCCTGAATTTCTTTTTGATACTCCTCTGTGGAGCCAGTGGTGTGAGTTCACACTTTAAATTCTCGTTTCCTTCATTTATGTCCCATTTCATTCATCCGGTGGAGACAACACTGCCCTTTGACCTTCACCCTTTTCATTTCAGTATGTGACCTTGGAGGGTGTTGTTTTGAGGTAGCTAAACCTTGATCCCAGTCTCCTGAGCTTAACCTTGCACGCTCCTTCGCCGTGGTCATAACCAATTATGTATATATTGCAATGGATCTGAAAGCCAGACTTTTAAGTTTGGTCTTGTGCCTGTGATCTCATTTAAATTACATGGTATGCCCTTAAGAATCTAAAATACAAAATTTTATAATCTTAGTTTTTTTTAAATAAAACTACCAGTTAAATATTTCAGAAAATGTAGTAACTACTGAATAGCAAATACCCATTTCTATGGGGAAAGTGCAGTGTGCAGGGGCGCAACCCAGAGTTATTCAATTTCTTTTGTTTTTCTAAGTTGGACTCTTTTGGATTCAAGGTTTTTTTTTGTGTAATAGATCTAAACTTGTATCATCGGCTACTATTTCCAGGATAGCCTTGTCACAGTCATACCGCCTCTCATCTCAGCAGCTACAGTAGGTAATTGGGCCCATGAGACATGGTTTTCCATCTTCTCCACGGTGATGCCCTGCAACCTCTGGCTTCTCCCCTGGGTCGGCAGGGTGATGGTACTGTTGCCTCTGGCCTTTTCATTTATTATTTATTTCATTTATTGCAGGGCTCAGAACAAATTGGAATTGGCAAAAATGGAGAGTGAGGCCGTGGAATGATAATAGCCGAGGTCCACAGGACTGCTCGACACCGCGGGAGCCCAGAGAGCCAAGAAAGGCTACGGCAGCGCAACGAGAGGGTTCAAATCAGCAGACGCTTGATGCCTTCACCTGTGCCCTGTGAAGGTTTCAGATCTTCAGACAGTCGGCTAGCTGAATAAAGTTCTTTCTTTTTCTTTTCATTTCCTTTCTTTTCCTTTTTTTTCTTTTCTTTTTTCTCCCAGTCTTGTCACGCAAAATCCAGCCTTCGTTCCTGAAGACCGCACAGGAACTGACCCAGAAACAGACACATCTGTGCAGCCTGCTTCCCACAGCACGCCCCAAGCCTCTGTTTCCCTACTCACCACCTAGCGATCGCTTGCTCTTTCCAGTCCTCCAGATGAAGAAGCATCTGCTCACCGCTGTTTCCAGCGGTTTCCAGTCTCATCACACAGCACTTGTGTTGGAGCAGTTCTTCTGAATATAGGGAGATTCTTATTGTTTTGTAAATTTTAGTTTCGTGATGTTGGGAATTGAACCCAGGACCTCACACAGCTTATGCTAAGTGAGCACTCCACTACTGAGCCACTTCCCCAGCCTCAGCCGAGGGCCTTTGAAATGTGTGATCCCAGGTGACATCAAGCAAGGCATTTTATTCATAGATGAGCACATGCAAAGCGTCTGTCTCTCCCAGCAGCTAACTGAGCCAGTGCTTAGTGTAAGGGGGTATTTTGTCTTCTGATACAGATTAAATAAGCACGGGAGTACACACATAACCCCCCCCCCACTCACTCACAAGCAGGTGCACGTGTATTACGTCTCTCAGGAGTTTAGGATTTGCACATTTGTGTTGCCGTGATGTGTGATCCTGGGGAAAGTCTCATGTTATGTGTTCCCGTGATGTGTGATCCTGGGGAAAGCAACAGACAAGCACATGTATTACTATTCAGAGGAGGAGGAAACAGAGTTAGAAAGGAAACATAACTGGGGAAATAACTTACATAGGATTCAAACCCAGACCTGCCTAATTCCACCCCTAGCAACTCCATAAGACTGCCTTGTAGGTCAAACATATAACTCACACCATCTATTTGAATGTATAGTTAGAGGGGGCCATGTAACACGGCTCCTCGAAACATAATTGAACAAATAAAGAACAACAATGGCTTATTCTCTTGCCTAATATCTATGGACAAGAGAATTAGTAGTTCTAAGATTTTGAGTGTGTGTGTTTGTGCAGGTGCCTGAACAGGCCAGGAGAGCACCAAATCCCCTGGAGCTCATGCTCACATTGGCAATACATAATCTAAAATTGGAACAGTACAAAGAAGATGCATGATGCTAACATTTGTGAAGAAAAAAAAAAAAGAAGTCCCTTGGAGCTGGAGTTACAGGCCATTGTGTGCCACCTGACCCAAGGGCTGGGGATTCAATCTGAGTCCTCGGAAAGAGCAGCTTTCACTACTGACGCATCTCCCCAGTTCCCAATTCAGAAATGTCTAACCAGGCAGTTCTGGCTTAGGGTCTCCTCTTCAGCTGCTGTAGGATGCTGTCTAATACTGTAGTTATCTGAAGCCACAGTTTATGCAGGAAGATTTACTTAGGAGATAGATCACTTACATGGTTAGCCACTTGGGGCAAGGCCAAACAGAATGCTGCTGCTGCTCTCTGTGTGACTGTTGAGTGTCACTTAACATGGTGGCTGCTTTCCTCCATGCTGAGAAACACAAGGATCAAGGCTGAACCAGCAACACCTCTGATGAACCGGCCTCGGAAATGACGTCACCCATGATACCACCCAGCTTCCCTCACTGTCTTCAAACAGTCAACTTTTACTTGATGGGTGAAGATCTACGTATGTATGCTAATACTAGGAGACACACACCATTAGGGACTATTTGTAGGCTGGTATTTCCCCCTAAATGTCCCTAAAATTCTTTTAGCAAAATCTTCCACTCTTTTTTTTCATTTTTCCATTTAGTTTTCCACCCCAGAAACTATTGCCTGCATCCCCTCAAATCTGGAGCACAGTGGCTGTGTAGGGAATCTTGAAGGATGATACTAATTTCCAACGTGATAAGAAGTAGAAAGACGTGCTGGCACAACTGGATGTCAACCTGTAGAAGAATGAAAATAGACCCATATCTATCACCGTGCACAAAACTCAAGTCCAAATGGATTAAAGACCTCAATATCAGCCCGAAAACACTGAATCTGATAGAAGAGAAAGTGGGCAATACCCTACAACAGATGGGCACAGGCGATCGCTTCTTAGGTATAACCCCAGAAGCACAGACATTAAGGGAAACATTGAATAAATGGGACCTACTAAAACTGAGAAGCTTCTGTAAAGCAAAGGACACTGTCACTAAGACACAAAGGCAACCTACTGACTGGGAGAAGATCTTCACCAACCCCGCAACAGACAAAGGTCTGATCTCCAAAATATATAGAGAACTCAAGAAACTAGACTTTAAAATGCTAATTAACCCAATTAAAAAATGGGGCGCTGAACTGAACAGAGAATTCTCAACAGAAGAAGTTCAAATGACCAAAAGACACTTAAGGTCATGCTCAACCTCCTTAGCGATCAGGGAAATGCAAATCAAAACAACTTTGAGATATCATCTTACACCTGTAAGATTGGCTAAAGTCAAAAACACCAAGGATAGCCATTGCTGGAGAGGCTGTGGAGGAAGGGGTACCCTCATCCATTGCTGGTGGGAATGCAATCTTGTGCAACCACTGTGGAAGTCAGTGTTTCGGTTTCTCCGGAAATTCGGGATCAACCTACCCCTGGACCCAGCAATACCACTCTTGGGAATTTACCCAAGAGATGCTCTATCACATGTCAAAAGCATTTGTTCAACTATGTTCATAGCAGTATTATTTGTAATAGCCAGAACCTGGAAACAACCTAGATGCCCTTCAATGGAAGAATGGATGAAGAAAGTATGGAATATATACACACTAGAGTACTACGCTGCGGTAAAAAACAATGACTTCTCGAATTTTGCATGCAAATGGATGGAAATAGAAAACACTATCCTGAGTGAGGTATCCCAGGCCCAAAAAGACGAACATGGGATGTACTCACTCATAATTGGTTTCTAGCCATAAATAGGGTCCACGGAGTCTACAATAGGCGAATCTAAAGAAGCTAAGTAAGAAGGTGAACCCAAGGAAAAACATATAGTTATCCTCTTGGATAAGGGAAGTAGACAAAATTGCCGGGGGGAAAAGTGGGATCTTGGGGGTGGGGTGGGATGGGGGTTAGGGGAGATGGGGAGAGAAAAGGTAGAAGGGAAGGAGGGTGGACTTGGGGAAACAGGAGGATCGGGATAAAGGAAGGTTGGATAGGGGAGCACGGAACCACAATTCTTAGTTAAGGGACCCACTTTAGGGTGGGCAGGAGACTTGACCCTAGAGGGGCTCCCAGGTGCCCAAGCTGAGGTCCCCAGTTAGTTCCCTGGGCAGCTGAGGATAGGGAACCTGAAATGACCCTACCCTAGAGCAATACTGACGAATATATGGCATATCATCCTAGAACTTGCATCTGGCGATGGATGGAGATAGAGACAGAGACCCACACTGGAGCACTGGACTGAGCTCCCAAGGTCCCAATGAGGAGCAGAAGGAGTGAGAACATGAGCAAAGATGTCGGGACCACGAGGAGTGCACCCACCCACTGAGACAGTGGAGATGATCTACTGGGAGCTCACCAAGGCCAGCTGGACTGTTACCAGAAAAAGCATGGGATAAAACTGGACTCTCGGAACATGGCGAACAATGAGGGCTGATGAGACGCCAAGGACAATGGCACGCGGTTTTGATCCTATGCAATGTGCTGGCTTGGTGGGAGCCTAGCCAGTCTGGATGTTCACCTTCCTAGATATGGATGGAGGGGGGAGGACCTAGGACGTACCACAGGGCAGGGAACCCTGACAGCTCTTTGGACTGAAAAGGGAGGGGGAGAGGAGTGGGGGGAAGGGGAGAGGGGTGGGAGGAGGGGGAGAAGAGTGAGAGGAGGGGGAGAAGAGTGGGAGGAGGGGGAGGGAAATGGGAGGCTGGTGGGAGGAGGTGGAAATTTGTTTTTTTTTCTTTTCTTTATCCTCCTTTTATCAATAAAAAAATTAAAAAAAAAAAAAAAATTTTTTTTCACGTTATATACAAAACTGTAAAATATATTTTCACTTTTTATTTTTCTGCAATATTATCAATATTTTAATCTGCAAAATGCTTTTGAAATATTAAAGAACTCATTTTAATATTTAAAAAAAAAAAAAAAAAAAAAAAAAAAAAAGAAGTAGAAAGACATAGTCGAACTGCCGGGCAAGTCCGTGAAGATGTTTATAGATGACGTTTATTGTGGCAACATCGCCACCACAGAATGTGGTCGACACCAGGCCATGGGGGATTTCAGGACTGAGTAGGAAGGGGAAAGTAGGTGAGTACCAGCATCTGCCTCTTGAGCTCTGGACCAGAGATGCGATGTGAGCAGATGCCTCACCCACTACAGCTGTATCTCCTCGAATACCTCCAACTGGATCCTTCAAGTGCGAGGCAAAGAAAACTATCCTTATGTTGCTTTTTCCAGGTACTTTTTAAATCACAGCAACAATAAGAGTAAGCAAGAACCTGCCAGTCAGGTTCTAAGAACCGCTCTTACCTGTTAGTCAATGCTGTCTTGCTACTTGTGGAGACAATGAGAATTGGTCTGACAGAGTAGTCCTCTGATGTGCTTGGGAGAACTTCCACAGTAACCTAGTGCAGTAGACAGTCATGGAACAGGTTTCCTTTACAGCCCTCTCCAGGGCTGGCTCCAGTTTTGTGATGCCCACTGAGCTGCGAATCTGCATTAATAACACTGATGGGTGGGCATACAAGACAAACAGCTTATTGTTGGTTGTTTCTTTGGGATCAAGGGTATTTTGCCTCTTTTATTTTACTAATATTGCACATCTATATATTGTTTATTGTCAAATAAAACTTAATGAAGATGAGCAACTAAAGCACTGCTTAAGACAGGAATCATGCTTTCCAGATTCCAATGCCTGACGTGATTTCTTTTTAATGCAATGCACTTCCAGCCTCCACGTCTTTCTTGTTCCAAGGATGTCATTATCAATACTAATATAAAATTTTCATTGCTTGAACCATTACAATATACAGGGAATGGATTTTTCAATTTGTCAAGTTCCAGTGAGTATATTAGCAGAATTATCTGTCTGTCAGCAGGCACGTGGTGACGCCAGCAGCATCTCTAATGCTGATTGCTCTGAATCTTGGTGTTTATACGGGTCTCCGGTGGCAGAAGGCCCCTCTCCCCTTTCCCTCTGACTGATTCCCCTTGCATCTCTTCTCATGCTATCTGAGCCTTTAGAATGATGAATACTGAAAGCAATCTGTGAGATAGGAAGTACATTGATAAAATATGGCTTTAAGCTCTGGGAGTCCTGTTGAAGAAAGGGAATTGGATTGTATGAGCCGGGGGTGGGGGTGGGGGGGATTCAGGTCATGACAGGGAAGCTCACAGAATCAGCTGACCTGAACTCTCAGAAGCTAACCGACCCTGAACCTACAGTTAGGGAGCCTATGTGGGTTTGACTGAGGCCCTCTACATGTGGGTGACAGTTGTGTATTTTGGCCTGTTTGTGGGGCTCCTAGCAGTGACTTTCGAACCTGTCCCTGGTGCTTGAGTTAGCTTTTGGGAACCTATTCCTCCTACTGGAATGCCTTGCTGAGTCTTTATGCTGTGGTAGAAACTTGGTCCTGCCGCAGCTTAATATACCATGATTTGTTGACTCCTATGGGAGGCCTGCTCTTTTCTGAACAGAGAAGGAGGAGAGGATGGGGGAGGGGTAGATAAGAGGTGTGTGGGGAGGAACAGGAGGAGAGGAGGTAGCAGATACTGATCAGTAGACAAAATAAATGGAAAAAAAAAACAAAAAAAGAATCATGTTTTAGTGTTGCTGTCCTAGGGTCATGCTGCTGCCAGGGTCATACAGATCTGAGTGGCCACAGGGACGTTGGGTCCCAACTGCAGCTTAGGGCCATGTCTGGGTCCATGGCTCAACTACAGCCAGGGTCTGTGTTGATGTCCTAGGTTCCAGTTACCATCAAAGGCCATGCAGATGTCTGGGATCTGGGCCACCACCTGGGGCCATGCAGGTGTCCAAGGGCCATGCTGTCACTGGGGCCAGACTGATCTGTGTGACCTGCACTGCCACCCACGGTGGTTTGGCATTGAACAGTATGCCAACAGGATATCTCTTCATTTGTTTGAGCTTCTGTCACCAATCTTGAAAATAAGTTCAGGGTAATCATCCAACCCCTACAAAAGAGTGATAGCCTTACAATAAAATTATCATTTCACAATACATGGATTTCGAAATCTGGCCATTGATTAGCTGAACTAATGACAGAAGGTGGTGTTGGCAGCTTAGAGCTCTGCGTTCAATGTCAGAACCAACAGCGTTTCTTTCGCATTGACTGAAATTATAGAGTGAAACCCCTTTATCTCTTAACAAGCTACGTCCAGTGATGAAATTCCCTTTGCTGTGCTTGAGCCTCGATGTGAGAAGGGAGAACATGCTCAGATATTGAAAACCTGTAGCCCTTTACTGACTTTATCACTCATATCAAAGACACTGAGGAGATAGCGCACGTGCCATTGATGGATTATTTTCATCATGAAAGTCTGACGACCCCACTTGGGTTTTCAAACAAGGCATTTAATAACCACTGCCTTGTTAAAAGGTGGAAAACGATCTGGCTGGTGGCCTGATAGGACGGGGTTTTATTGATTTTACCGAGGCCCTTGGCTTGGGAGATCACAGGCTTCTTAAGGGCAAACTTAAAAGGCAGCATTAGGATGGATGAGTAATCACCTGTGTGATGGACGTCGTTCTGTGGGCTTCAGGACTGGGGCTTTTCCTCGGGGATCAGCTGGGGAGGGAGAGGGAACACATGGGCCACGTCTCATTTCATCTACTTTCGGGCTTTTTGCGTATTTGTGAACTGGCTCTGCTCTGGAGGAGGGTTGCGGTAGATGACTTTCAAAAGGCAAGCTTAATTGTTGACTTATAAGGGGGAAGGAGACAGATTGCTATGGATGCTAGGGGAAAAAGAATAGTGTTTCAAATGCTTTGAAAGAAAGAAAGAAAAAAAATAAAGAACTCTTAGTTTTGATGACTGAGTCCCTTGGAGAGAAGAGTGAAGGTTTCAAAGCCTGCAGCTCCTCCCCAAGAAGCCGGACTAAGCTGGAGGGGACATTAGAAAAGAGGCATAGACAGCGGTCTAGAGGAACAGGAGTGTGAATCACTGAGGAGATATGAGGATTTCACAAGCTGATCCCCGATGGGAGTGGCATAGAAGTGCTGTGTGTGATAACACAGTTTTGTTTAACTCTGGATGGTCAGTGCTTTGTGGATTGGCACATAGCCGTGTGAGCTACTCCAAGAGCTGCCTAGCCCCTTTCCCATCTTCTCTTTGAGGCTACTATGACTTCACGCCTCCATGTTGAGTGGGGGTGGCGTGGGCGTGAACAGAGTTGGGTTTGCCGGAAACTCAGGTGTTGGATCTTAGCTGTGCCTGAGTTCCCTTCGAGGCTGTTACACAGAAGTGAGCAGTTCTCTTAACGAAGAGTCTGCTAAGTGTTGTTTTGAATACACCATAATTATAGTCCAGTGGTACGCCATCATAGAACAACATATGGGAGCTTATATTTCTGCATGAGGAAGCGCTCATGACTAGAATGCACTTTTCCACTTTATGAATTTTTAAATATTGGTGTAAATTGGCTCTTTCCCAAAGGGGGAGAAGTGATACATAGGTATTTGGCTTTGTCAGAAGCAATCTATGCTGAAGTATTGTTCTAAATAATAAATATTTGTGAAGGGTACTTGAGTCACTTTCCTTTCCTTTCTTGCATTGTTATAAATTACAACTCTACCATGGGGTAACCTGTATGGGGAGCAGCAAACCACAGAGCATGTGTGCACGTGCGTGTTTCTCTCTCTCTCTCTCTCTCTCTCTCTCTCTCTCTCTCTCTCTCTCTCACACACACACACACACACACACACACACCAGGGATGTCAAAGCTCAAACAATGCATTTTTGTTATTTTAAGCCACCCTCATTCCTTCGCGCAGATCTTTGGCTCATTCTTGCCCACAGGTTTTTTTCCTGATTGTTGAGACCTGTGAGATAGAGTTCATCCACAGAAGCCCCACTAAAATAGCTGTGATTTCATCAGGAAAATAATTCTTTCTAATGGGTTATTTCATGTTTTATTCATGCAGAAATAGTACATACTGGTGAGTGGTAGATCTTGTTACAAACACACTTATGGCAGTTTGAGAGAACTTAAACTATAAAGATATTTTGGGACACACTCCTTATGAATATCTGAATGTGAGTACATGCAAAGATTTCGTTTTAAGCTTTCTTTTTATTTCTCTGTGTCTTCCAGATCATGCACCTGGAGCACGTTCATTTACTCATTCCTTTGTATCCATCCTCTGCCCTTGCAGCCTCCCCTACAAAATAAAATAAAATTTAAGTGAAAAAAGAAAAGAAAAATGAAAACTCTCATCATGCAAGCTGCAGTGTGACACAGAAATCATGCAATAAACCTTTTTTCTTTTTTATTATTTATTTATTAAAGATTTCTGTCTCTTCCCCACCACCGCCTCCCATATCCCCCCTCCCCCAATCAACTCCCCCTCTCTCATCAGCCCGAAGAACAGACCGAAGAACAGACCGGGTTCCCTGCCCTGTGGGGAGTCCAAGGACCTCCCACCTCCTTCCAGGTCTAGTAAGGTGAACATCCAAATAGCCTAGGCTCCCACAAAGCCAGTACGTGCAGTAGGATCAAAAACCCATATCTTTACTTCTAAGTGTTCATGGCACAGTCATACGACTGGTTTACGCTGTAGGAATTCCTGCAGCCAATAGCCTTAAGTTACCCGCCCACTTGGGTGGGGCCTTATATCCTATATATGCTGATGTGAAGCCTGTGTCCGTGATCTCTCTTCCAGCTGCGGAATTTGGTTGTTCTTCCCTGTTCTAGCAGAGCATTGTGATCTGTGAGTCTACCCCTAAACAAATAACCCTCTACTATATTCAATTCTGAACTAGTGTGGGATTTCTAAGCCTTCTTCTTTAGGTTTGAGGCCTCTGGTTTCTGCTACACTATCGATGCTGGGCGCTCACTGGAATTCCTCTTGGATATGCTGTTGTAGCCCTGTGTTGTGGAGATGCTGCAGCTTTGGGTCTGTAGGACCAGCTATGCCCTCTCATGCCCTCAGGATTGGCTCATCCGTGTCCCCATCTACGGGTCAACTCGGCTGCTCATGCGAACCGCAGGGTCCATTCTCAGGAGCGCTGCAGCTGGTGAGGGGTTGGGTCAGGTCCCCCACATGCTGCAGGTGGCAAGGGGCGAGGGGAGAAGGGCATTTTCCCCTCACCCATGCTACCAGATGGCCTATGAGAGGGGTGCGGCTTGCTCTTCCATCTTCCATCCTCGGGGCCGGCTCGCCCATGCTCTTGGTAACAGGGTCAGCTTACTGTACTGCCCAGGAGAGGTGGAGGACTCTCTCTTCTAAGAACTCAGCTAGTGAGGGGCAGGCCCAATTCTGTACAGCCCCATAGGCCTTTGGTATCAGGGGCCACAGACGCCAGTAGAGACCATGGCTGCATCAGAGCCACGAGCCCCAGAATGGGCCCCAGCAGCCGCCCAGGCCCAGACATCGCTATGGTCTTGGGTGACAGCCTGCTCCTCACCTCCTGCATCTCTTCAGATCTGCCCCTGTCCACAGGACATGAGCCATTCTGTCTTGTCTCTCTCCCATCCCACACCATACTTTGCTCACTGTTATAGTGCCGGCCTGCCTGGCAGCACAAGGTGACGGGTAGGCCTGTGTTTTCTTCTCGGACCCTGGGGCGGACCTCCCCAGGCCT
This sequence comes from Microtus pennsylvanicus, assembly GCF_037038515.1. NCBI lineage: Eukaryota > Metazoa > Chordata > Mammalia > Rodentia > Cricetidae > Microtus > Microtus pennsylvanicus. The sequence goes on along the minus strand of NC_134581.1, from coordinate 119,407,228 downwards.
GTGTGTGGGTCTTCTTGTCCTGCTCAGTTGAGCACTGGGTGTTAAAACTTTATATGTGAATACCTTTTACAAATGTTAGACATTTTGCGGGTGATGAACGAGGATTATAATAAGAAGAATAAGAAGATTCTCCAAGCAGGTTTTTGCGGACCCTGTGAAAGACCCATTAAGGCCAGAAGCGGGACTCTGCTCCCCGGGAACTGAAATTACAGGCGCTTCTGACTATTGGTGCTGGAAAATGGATCTGGGTTGCCCGAGAAAGCAGTACAGGTTCTAACCACTGACTGAACCATCTCTCTACCTACAAGTGTAAAATAAAAGCTACACCAATTGTTCTCCTACAGGCAAGCGTAACCATGTTTTGAGAAGTGGACTGAAGTCACCTAGCTGTGGGATGATTGGCAACTGTGATCTGCTTGGCAAGAGAGACAGTTCTCTCTTCAGAGAGCAGCTCCTGGCAAGATGATCACGCTCCAGCGAAAGAAGGCACACTCGCACAAACTGGTCTCAAAAGACTTCTGAGACACAAGGTTGGGTGGGGGAGGGTCATGTGACATTGTGAGACACTCTCAAGGAAGTACTACTACTAATAGGAGGGTATTCATAAGTTGGTTCCATGTTTTATAAACACATTTATCCTCTGGATTTTTACTCTTATTCCAGCAGACACAAACAGTTTTTTCTCCAAGTTAAGTCTTGCCTTCTGCCCTTCCCTCCTCTTCCTCTCTCTTCTCCTATCTGCCTTTCTTTACAATAAAATTTGTTCCAAATTTGTTTGTTATGCTGTGGAACCAACCTGCTGACTCTTCTGAGTGCATCATTTGCCAGTGGTTCCAACAATCCCATGCTGAGCTTTTTCACACATTTCTTGTCACCTTGAAGTGTGATAGGAGGCGACACACATCCCATGTCTCCTGGGCCCACTTGGTTCTTGCTAACTTCGTTCTTCCTTAGAAGTTTCCACTTAAATGCTTCTTATCCCAAAGTGTCCTTTACTTCAATACTTGGATTCCTAGCTGGGTGTTAGGAAAAGAAATCTGTATGAAAATAGTAAAATTAGCGAATAAGTAGACAAGCAAGTCAACGAGTGCAGTGTTCACACCCCTAGCAGCACTTGTTCAGGGCTCACTATTTGTGAGGACTTCCGGGTCAAGTTGAGTGTTCCCTTAAAGACATTTGCACTATTCTCAGACTATCGTCTCAGAGTAGATGACAATGTCTGTTTGTCAATACTGTCAACACCCACACACATCCTGCAATTCTAGGAGGCCGGGTCCCAGAGATTCTTGCTGACTCTTACAAATCCACAGCATCTGAATTTCAGACCTGTACATATTAACATAGACATTTTAAAATATCTCAAATATCACATATTCAAAGCTGAGCTTCTGGTATTCCTTCCCCAAGTTGACTCTTGATGATGTTGTGCCTTGAGGATGATGTCCTGCTGCTGGCATCTAAGGCCAATGACCCCGCGCATGCTGTCAGCATGTGCTCCTCCTCTTCATCCCTCTCCACACCATCAGCAAATCCTGCAAGCTCAGCTTCCTCCACTTTCTGTTCCCACCCTGTCTTCCATGTGCAAAATGAGGATGGAGAGGTGCCCACATCCCTCTGACTTTACTCTCAGAGCACAGCAGGTGAGGACCCTCCTGATGTCAGTCAGGGACAATCCTGACACCGAACACTTCCTTGCTCTAGGTGTCTCTACTTAAACCTTCCCCCATCTCTTGTTAAGCTACCCTGTCATGTTAAGCTATGCCTGGATGAAACCTTAAGCCTCTCCTTCTCCCTCAGTCCTCCTGTGGTTGTTGCCAAGGCCATGGCCAAGTAGCTCTCTCGCATAACCGGCGAGATCACAGCTATGCTCTGTCCTACTTCTCCCCAACAGCTTCCGGTCAAGGCAAAGTAGAAGTGTTTTGTTGGGTGACATTCAACCAGCCTGCCTTTACATTTCATTCTGAACTCTTCTTCCTGCCACCCTTGATTCATGGACATCCTAGATGAACTCCTGACACAGTGATGTGGCCCTTGTTCTTTCTTCCTGGATGACTCTGAGCTCAGATGTTCTTCGTATTTATTTTAAATTTATTCAAGCATCACTTTCTCAAGATCTGTCCTGACCAACCTTCCACAATGTAGGCACGTCCTTCATCTTATACGCTGCTGTTGGTTTCCATCCGCGCTTATCTCCATATTATACACATGCACAAATATGATTACGTTTATTTTGTTCAGTTTTATTCTCAGTGCCAGGAGATTAATAAATAATTGTAATTGACTGAACACCATGTCTATAGCTAGATGACTATATTCACTTTAAAAAAAATAAATTTACTGTTTTATTGTATATCCCTTTTCTGAGGTCTCAGGCATGAGGCTAAGAAGGCTGAAGCAATCTCTCTGAGTCCAGAATGTCTAACCTCCGACTTTCCACTTCCCGTGTGGCTCTGGAATGTGTTTCTTTCTTCACATGGTGTTCCACAATCTTCCAGACAGAATCAGAAATGCCCTAATTCTGGGCACACAGTGACTGAGGTCTTAGTACCTTAGCGTTGTTTGGGAACGAACATGGAGCCAGTGAGATGATGTATCAGGAAAAGGGTCCTGTGGCCAAGACTGACGCCCTGAGTTTCAACCCCATCATCCGCATGTAAGAAAAAGAGAACTCATGCTTGCAAGTTGTCCTCCTAACTCCGTGTGTACACAGACCACACACACCCTCATATATACAGACACATAAGAGTGTAATAAACAGGAGTGGACCTTTATGCATCAAAAGGATAAGATTCTTTTGGAATGAAATTTAGAAATAAGAAAACAGTTCTGACACTATCATCTGGCTTGTTAAAGGAGCATTTACCTGACTGTGTAGAAAGGAAGAAAAAAACTTCAAACACTAAAATTTCCTTTCATGGTGAGAAGTCATGGCTTCCCATCTTTTATTCTATTAAAGAAAGAGCGCATATGCAGCCGTAAAAAACATGCAGTCTGTTAAAATACATAATAATGTTTTTTTGCTGTGCTCACATTGTGCCCTAGGTATCCTGTTTTGATGGATATGGTCACGTTGTATCTTTCAAACAGAATTCATTTTTGAAATTCCTGTGATGTTGGTGGAAATTGCTCACCGCTCTCTTCTTCAAATGGCATCCTTGGCTCTTGAGAAAGATTTCTGAAAGCCTTTATTTGACTCTTGACAGCCATGCATTCTTCTGGGCTGCAGGAAGAACTGGATCTTGTCTAAATGTAAATGCTTGGTTAGTTCACTCTCTGTTGTGAGGGGCGCGTATTCCTCTTGTAGGAAGCCTTCATTTTCAAGGAGTCAGGCCTCCATTAGCAGGCTGGCTTCAGACCGATTCCAGGATCTTTGTTTACTCCTGTAGGGCAGACTTTGTTTTCATGCCCCGTAAGTTTGACAAAGCAGTAAAATCCATCTGCTAAGTGGGCCACTGATGCGGTGACAGGCTCCCCACAAAGTACAAAGGGGTTCCTGTTTCACACACCACGAGAATCACAGAACGTTCAAGGTGGAAGGGGCCACTTTAATAGGAGAAGTCACCCACAGTCTTAAGAGCTTGGACAAGAAAACCTTACAAACCAAACAGCGATGTCAGATGCATCTTTATGAAGCCATTAAAAACCCATATTTTTCTCTTTTCCCGGGGGTAGGGGGGTAGGGGTCTGTGTGAAGCTGCTCAATTTCTGCCATCATCTCTCCACACCTCTAGCCGGGTATCTGGATGTTTCCCTACTGTATCCATCACAGCTTCCAAACCACAGTCTTCTTGTGTTGGCTGGAAGCATTAAAACCAGAAATTGCCAGAGTAACGCCGCTCACCCCTCGCTGACGGAGCTGCTACTGTTATGTCCCCTCTGATTTTACAGAGCGCCTTTCAGTTTCCAGAGCATCTGAGCTCGCCGATGAAACTCAACTGTACTTAGAAAACATAGTCAAGCACTGTGTCCGAGGACTAACCCAGCAGGCTTGTCATTTCACAAAAGGGACTTCCAGAGGTTGTGGTTCCTGTAATCAGAGTGTTTCAGTTAGTATGGGAGCTGAGGACTAATGGTTCCTTCCACAGCTAATCACCTCCATGGTAACTGGACCAGGATTTGAGTGAAGACTGCACCTTCCAGCAGCCCTGCAAACTCCAAGTAAGAAATTCTGCTTTACTCAATGTAAAGACAGGTCTGAATGGGGAGGTGGGCTATAATCCTGAAAGCAGGGGTGTGTGTGAGGTGGGGGGCGTATCGGGGGAGACCCTGAGGTGTCAGAGCTGCAGTTTTCCCTCATTGATGTTTTTATTTTCACCCACGGCACTGGGAGACTTTCTGAACTCCCAAGCAGCCTTCATTACGGTGGGGTTTTTTTTGACACCGCCACGGGGTCTCTGCATTATTTATCCCAGTCAGCTCTGCTCACCCAGCTTCCTGGGAATGTTTTCAGATGGAATCACTGATTAGCACACATGTGGAAACTTCTCAAAGCAGTTGGACCCCTTCCTCATGACTTCTTAATTCCTTTTTCTATTTGCCTAATGTATGTCAAAGATAAATTTTTAAATGATGGGCTCAGGGAATTTCCAGACCGAATCACACACATGACATGAGAAAATAATTAGCAAAGCAAGGACTTTGGGTATGATGGGAAAGAAAAGCCACCCAAATGCTTACCAGTGCAGAATGAAGTTGGCATGGCCTATAGCGTTCTCTGTAGGATTATATTAGCTAACCACCAGGATGACTTTCTACAATTGCTTTGCAGATAGTCACAACCTTAGCAACTGAGTTTTTAATTCTCCATGTGTTCTTGACATGCAACTTCCTTTTTACCATGCTCTGCTTTGGATTATAAATCCAATGTACAATGTATTCTCTAACTCCTGTTCACATATGTAAGAGTTTTGTTCTAACTGTACTTTCATCTTTAAGCCCTGGGAATGATTTGAAAATAGTCTCTGTGTCTCCGTAGCTCTTTTCTAGATTTCCTTCACACGTCCCCCCCCCCAATATGATTATTTCGATGATTTATAGTAACCGTATATGTGAAACGAGGGTCATTAGGCAGTGACATTTTTAGTTTTTAATTTATGGTTTTCAATTAATTAAATAAATTCTTATTTGGCAAATTTATACATGAAAGTTTTGATATCATATCAGCACACACCTTTGCTCCTTGCCACTCTGACTCCTCCTAAGTGCACCATCCCCTCCTGACTTCAGGACTTCTTTTTCCTTTTTTTAAAAAAAAAACTATCAAAAATATAAGTACACACACACATGCACACACTGAGTGAGAGAGAGAGAGAGAAACACAAAGAGATCTTCATCAAAGAATTGTTAAAGTTGCGGTAAATTGGTCAGAATGATATTTTTCTAGTGACATGAACTGATCAGATATATGTTTTGCAAGCAGACCCTCCCCGACCCCGCCCCACCCCACCGTCTCTGTGTGTGAATTGTGATTTGGTCAGATGACTTACAACCCAGGTGGGTCATGATGGGGAACCCGGAGTTGAGCGAACTCAGCTGATTTGAGCTTGTGGGAGCTCATGCACTCTGGAACAACAGTTAGGGAGCTGCCATGGGACCAGGCTAGCCCCTCTGCATATGTCTGACAGTTGTATAGATTGTTGTCTTTATAAGGTTCCTAGCATTGAGATCAGGATCTGTCCCTGGTGGTTAGCTGGCTTTTGGGAACCTGTTCCCCATGTTGATTTACCTTGCCCAACCTTGATGCAGGGGGAGGAACTTCAAGTTGATCCTGCTCAACTTGATGTGCCATGCTTAGTTTAAATTCACGGGAGGCCTGCCCCTTTCTGAATAGAGATGGAGGAGTAGTGTGTGTGTGTGTGGGTGGGGTGTAGATGGGAAGCGGAGGTGGGGAAAGGGGTGTCTGTGAGGGGTAGGGGATGATGTCAGGGGGCAACTGGGAAAAAAGGTAGGAGGGGAAACTGTACCCTGTATGTAAAATAAATGAAAAATGTTATTTAAATAAAATAAAAATAGAAAACATCTAAATCTAATGAATGAGATGAATGGAAGGTTTTCTTTTAAGCTATGCTCAATGGCTTTCCTTTCTCTGTATTTCTACTCCCTACTGCCAAGTGTTTAAAACTCAGTCTCAACGGAGACTCAAGGTTTGCTTGGTTCTACTCTTGAAGGAATGCCTAAGTGCCCCAGGAAAGCAGCAGCATTTGTCCTGTTCCATGCAAATTCCCACCGTTAGAACACGCTGCGTGTAGCCACAATCAGTGTGCTGGCTCCTAGGAGTAACGCCTGCCTTTGTCACAGAAAGCAATCAAGCAGCAGTAATCACACAGCCAGCATTTTCCATCCCTCATCTAGAGCATTATATGCAGTGATGAGAACGCTCTGCCTTAAAAATAAACACACACACACATACACATACATGCACGTACACACATACACACACTAGCATTTAGCTCAAGTTTAAGCCAACACAAAATGCCCTAACTCTATCCTGTCCAATATGGTAGCCATCGATTAATGTGGTATCGAGTACTTGAAATGTGTGACCAGCCAGCCCAGATAGCTATATGATGACTGTCAAAACACGTATCAGATTTCAAAGAGCCAGTGTAAAGAAAGAATATGAGCATCTCACTAAGGTACAGTTGTTATATGCTAAAATGGTAATAGTTGGGCTGGAGAGATAGCTCAGTGGTTAAGAGCACTGTCTGCTCTTCCTGGGTTTAACTCCCAGCACCCACAGGGCAGCTCACAACTGTCTGTAATTTCCAGGGGACCCAGCACACATAGCAAAACATCAACATATGTAAAATAAAAATAAATTTTTCAAGTGGTGATAGTTTAGATATGTTGGGCCAAATATCATTTAAATGAATTTTGCTTATTTCTTTTTCAGTGTGGCCATTAGAAGACCCATACATGGCTCACGGTGCATTTCCACAGACTCAGCTGCTCTTCGGTCATTTCTGCTCCTGCTTCATGACTTTTCCTGTTCAAACGTTAAAGACAGATTGGGCTTTGTTTTCTACAAATCTGTAGAGAGGAAATACCATCTTCCTAGAACATATTGAATGAATTTACTGGACTGCCCAGGCCTTTGGCCTATGCTCTTGCTTCTTCTTCTCCGTTTGGGATGCAATGTGCTCTTGTCCGGCCATGCTGGCACACTTCCATTCCGGCTCTACTGGAGGCTTAAAATCCAGGCCTGATATGATGAGGGACCTTGACACCCACTGAGATTGGACGGCCTGACTCCATGATCTTTTCTTCTCTAACCAAGTCCCTGTATTCATAGCAACTTCAGATGCTGCCAACCTAGCCAGCCACTGCCTCCTCTAGAAACTGGGATTCATCATCCTATTGGTACTTTCAGGCTTCTCACAGTTTCTGGCTCTTCACTCCATCCAGGAAGGGGTCTCCTGTGACTTTGTGTATTATTTGTGCCTCTTTGTGTGGGGCATGAAGAAATAATTCGCCTGTCATTGTCAACCATTGAGTGTCTAGCCACCCTCCTAGCCATCACTAATAAAAGCCTAGTAAATCCTGAAACCTTTCTTCTGCCAGTGTGAGGTGGGCTGCACTCTCCTGGGTTACCTTCAGGGCACACTCTGGATAGTCTCTCCTCAAACCTAGGCCACGAGTCCTGAGAACCAGAAGCCACTTGGAAGTTGCAATCATTTCTCATGTGGTTTTATGTTTCTGGTTCTGAAAACAGCTCCTGGTATACAATAGGTGCCCCATAAATGTTCCACAAGTGAATGAATTTGAAAAGTCAGGCATCTCCTCTGAAAAGGCATTAGTACAAAACCACCTCTCTCGCCGCGGTACAGAGCCTGTGGTCCAGAGGTCCTTCAGGATTCAGATAACATGCATCCCGATTTAGATTTCTCAGCTTTGGTTTGTATCGCAATGTGCAGACTGCCCTCCATGTGGAATTAAATTAACTTTAAAGGAGAGAGCAAGTGCCTTGTTTGAAAATTTCTCTGTCTGCCTGGTGATTTAATTTTCAGTCCAGATGTGATCTGGCATCCCTGGTAGTCGGTGTCTGTTTTTCATTTACTGGAGACTGTTCCCAGGGTTCTGGGTTGTCACGGGAGGCTGTCCACTGAAGGACCAGCCTGATACACACTGGTGATTTTAGAATCACAGACCTTGCCTCCCTGCCTGCTGTAGTCACTCCGCTTCAAGAAGGCAGGCTGGTCGTCTGTTGTGCAAAATGTCTTGCATTAGTTTTTAAACATTTTGCTTTGGCTACACACCCAAGCTCCACACATTTTTCTCCCTTAATTTTAAAACCCACGTACACTCCGAGGAAAATTGAATCCATATGTTTCTGATTCATTTACACACAACTCATCAAAATGTTGTTTTAAAAGAGCTAAACTCAAGCCCTACAGGGACTGAGTGTGTGTTGGTGTTGCATGGAGGCTTTCTCCTCTCGGACTGTGGCTGGATAGGCATGGGTACAGAGGTGTGAAATGGGATCCTGCCCGCTTCCCAGGTCTGAGCTGAATAGCATCTTTCTTAGAAGATCAGCCTCCAGCCCTGTTTTCTCACCTTGCAGCTAGGCTACCGCTCCACAATTGCTGTGGCTCACATTTGATTAGCTTGAAAAACCAAAGGTGAAAAAAACCTCCTAAGTTGTTCCAGCTGAGTTAGAATGATCAAGCTATTTTATGTATGTCCTCCTGTCTGATGGCAGGCTAGCAAAACCCTCACAGGTGGCAGGGCTCTGAGGAAACTTGTGTTCTTTCCTTGGAATGGACCCAGAAACCCCAAGGCAGACAGGAACACTCTCTGTGTCACTATGAGAAGACATACATACAGTAAAGGTCGGGGCTCGCATCCTTCCAGGTAATCCCCACCTGAGCTCAGTAACTCTGTCAGTAACTTGGTCAAAATTTGACTCACCGACAAGGTCCTCCTAACCCTAACACTAGATCCCTGAGTTTCCACTGGCTCTGAGATTATGAACTATAAAATTGGGCTGTTGTGAAATGGAATCTGGTTAACCCTCTAACGAGGCATGGACACTGGCAAGCCAGGCAACGAGAGGCGTTTCCGGTTTCCAGAACTTCTGCGGTCCAGGTGATCAGAGGTTAAAAGAGGGGTCACACAGGTTCCTCTGTAGTTACAGCATCCTAAGTCCTTACTTTGAGCCACAGCCTTTCATTAGAAATACAGACAAGAATACCCAGTTTTTTGCTGTGTTATGAAAAGGAAGGAGAGGCGGCTGTGGTACACCAAGGTGAAGAGGGATTACTGAGCCCAGTGGAAACTGAGGCCCCTTGTTTCCTGTTGGTGGGGCAGCTCCTCTCACATCTGTCCTGGGAGATACTGGCACAGCATGGGTGAACATGGCAAAGGACCTTCAGACTAAAGTCAGTGACGGGAACTGATTTCAAATGGCAGGGTCTCATCAGTATCAAGAAATTTGTTGGTTGGGGCCAAGATGGCATCAGATGCTCAGCTAAATTCTGGCTCTCCCTGGAGCAAACAAGCCAGCTTAATTAGCCGGAGGGCTTTAATTCAACAATCTCCTCCAAAGTGAAGCAAGGCTACCCTCCTGGGCTTTCAGGACATGTGTTTCTTTGCAAAAACATGTGGGCCCAATATTATTTAAAACATATGGCGTTCCCTCTCTTCTGCTCGGACTTTCTCTGCACTGAGTTTCATTCTCTTTTCTAAGACCCACATTAAATGCTCTCCTGAACCTGACCCTGAACCAACACCCTAAACCTGAAGGTCTAGCAGGGCTTGTCACAAAGGATGCTTTGTGTAGCTTACCCAAGCAGCTTTGAAAACTAGCTGAATTATTTATTTACCTGTATTCAAAGTGAACACATTTATTTTGGAGCATCCAGGGTCAGGACGGAGTACCTTATCTTCCCACGATCCTGCTATAGCCAGTATATAGCTAAGCATAGACTTTGTGTCCTGGGGACCTTTCGGAAGAGTAATAATCATAATGATATAACCACTCAGTGTCCCACTGGTGGGACCCGGACACCCGTCTTGTCCTGAGTTTATCAGGCACTTTAGACTATTAAGTAAAGACAACCAGGGGGTAGACATTGGTGTCATCTATGGTTACTGGTGAGGAGACAGGGCCATAGGAATGGGTCAATGCTTGGGTTACTAAAGTGAAGAAAAAAAGATTCAGATAAATGCTTATCTGATTTTAAAGATGCCAGGGAATTGAATGTAAACAAAATGAAATACGAGAAAATAAAAACAGTCTCAGAAGGACTCTCTAGTATGGCAAATTCTGTTTGCTATGTTCTAAGCATTTTTTAAAAGGGGGCTTCTGCAAATGTTAGTCAATTACTCTTTAGATAAATGCCATAAGGGAAACAATGGGATGTAACTGAAAACACACATTCTCTGCATCATCTCCAGTGTGGCCTGTCCTTCCTCACATGCTGACTCCTCTTTCAGGGTCTTTTGCTATTCCCAGAACCTGGTCTAGAGCCTCGGTGCCATCCGCTGGGTGTTCAGTAGATGGAGACGCTGAGAAAATTGATTAATAAACCACAGACATGGAGGAAGAAGAAAGAAAGAACAGGACAGTCTCTAGTTTGGGTGGAGACTCAAACTGGAGTCCATGCCCCTGGGGACTTAGAGAGATGGTGAGCCAATGAGGACTACTTAGGAGCAGTTGGATATAATAACTCCTCCATTTAGAAAACTCACTTTGTACATAATTCAGAAGATGCGCTGGGAAAGGGACCAAGAAGAGTAGAGTGTGATCATAGTACCTAGTTTATGGAAGAATGCATGGAGGATCTTACAGCTTCACCCTGTGATGGCAGGTGGAGCCCGTGGGGATGGAACTTTCCTAAGGAGGCTGCGGAGACTGAACTGAGACAATTAAGGACGCTGGGGAAGAAGGACACGTAGAGCCTTTTAGATCTAGATTGGATGCATGACTACCAGAGGACATTCACTTTTATCTTGGACCAGGAGACATTGTCAAGGGAGTGCTTAACTCTGTGAGAGAGTGTCTGCTCTCTATGCTCAAATTCAAGGCTATTACTGCTACTTTATAATTCCTGGGGTCTTCCTTATAACCAGCTACCTGAGGTCCCAACAGAGTTTCTCTAACCTCACCAGAAGAAGTTTAGAGGGTATCCAGCAAGAGTTTTAGACTTCTGCAGGGGTACTCACAGTGCATGATGCATAGATGTGACGTGTGTTATATTTGGAGTACGGATATCGGAATCAGTCTCTGATTGTGCATCTTGATCTGGGTAAGTGAAGGGTATTGGGCAAGTTACCAAAATGGCTCCTAGGCCATCATGTGTGAAGATTTGCACGATTTGATATTGTGAACAGTGGGTGAGGAAGCAAGTTTAACCTACTTAGGGCAGTACCAGGCACACGGGCAATGCTCACCTTATTGTAGTGATGATGACTCGGGGAAGGAGAGACACGAATGGTTCTCAGACAGTGAACAAGGCCCTGCTTAGAAGTTACATGGCCTTAGCTAGGTCAGGGGCCGGATCAGCTAAGCCATGAATCTGGGGATATTTTATGGCATCCAGCCTCGAGAGACAAGTCTAAGGTTTTTTCCACGAGCAATGTTCTGTGAGGAGTCCAAGGAATCTTGGAATGATAGGATCTTACTGAAAAAGCCACCATTACACTTTGAATGTGGAACAGCCCCCACAGGTGTTTCCTGGTCTCAAGCCGGTTTAGGAAGTTACGGAAGCTTTAGGGGGTGGGGCTAGTGATAGATGTCGGTCCTGGCTGGTGGAAGTGGGTCAGCAGGTGTGGGCCTTGGACCCCACCCTGGTCCCAGCCTAGCATCTCTTCCTGCTCCCATCATCAGGTGAGGAGCTCATGCGCACGTCCCAGCTGCCTCAGCACTGCCCTAGCTCCCGTGACTTCCTGGCCAGGGAACTGGGGGTCAGAACAACCCCCTCCTCCGTGAAGTTGCTTCAACAACGAGAAGACAGCAAAGGTAGCCACCTACACATGGGAACCAATGTTCATGCTATGGGAAGGGCAGCTCAGGACCTGGCTGTACACAGGAAGTGGCTGAATGGTACTCATAACCACCGGAAGTAGGGTAAACAGCCTGGAGCAATTGGTCACCGCTGTCTCTTCCACACATGGCTCTCTTTCTCATTGTGATCAAACACACATAGCAAAGAGTTTATGATTTTAAACACCATAAAGCATGGGACGCCGTGACATTTCATAACACATAATCTTGCGCAACCGTCAACAGTATCGAGTACTAGAACTGTTTTGGCATCTGAAGCCGAAAGCCCACATCCATTAAGCAGTCATTCCTCATTTCCTTGTCTCTCAGCCCCTAGCAACTACGAACTTGCTTTCTGTCACTGAGTATTTGGCTATCCTGGGCATTTTATAAAATAAATTCATATAATGTGTGGCCTTTTGTGTCTCCCTCTCTCACATACTAAAACATGTTCCAGGGTCTTTCAAGTTGCAGCTTGAGTCGGCTCCGTATGTGTTCCACGGCAGGATAAGATTACCCATGAGCTTAATCTGCCTCCTTATCCTCTGATCGCCATTGGGCTGAGGCGGACCTGGTCAACCTTTCTGTTTGGGCAAAGGTAGTCTGGGTTGTGAAGACGGCTCCATGCTGTCCGATCCTGCACTTTGTTAAGACTTCCCAGAAATCTGCATAGGAAGAGGTACTCTAACTTTTAGATGCTCCCTATGATTTTAATTAGAATCAAGATACAACATGGGCTTCTTAATTGGGCTAAAAAAGTAAGATGGCGGGCAATATTTGGTGTTTGGGTTGCAGTTAGAACACTGGTCTGTCTTCTACTTAAAGAGCCTCTCGGTGATATAGACAGGGACATTTGCATTCATTTAACTGTAACATTTCCCCCACGATCTTATAAGTATGTTTAAGACCTTGTATTGTAATATAGAATAACTGATATTTATGTAGCCTAACTGTGGGCCATGAAAACTACAAAGACTAGCATCAAGGTTAGAGCTTATTTATTTAGACAAAAAAGATCAAAATCCTACTATGCCATCCTTTGTTAAAAATGAACGCTTTGGCTGGTCCCAGTACAGTCTTTTGGTACACTCCAATTGACACCCCTCTCCTTTTCAAACACAGCATATGACACAGGCGGACAAGCAAGCGTAATTAAATATTGGCCCAGATAGGGTTTTCCTTAATTAGTTGTGAGTTTCAATAACGAAAATACCTGGAGATTTATCTGACTTCAAAGTCCCATTAAATCTGTGCTGCTTTTGTTGCTTTGAAAATTTGGGAGTTCAGGACTCCTCGCCTCCTGCTTCCTAATGATGATAATTATAGGATATGCTTAAAAGTACTTTTGATCCCTGCCTCTCAGAGCGCGCTCGAGTGAGCCGTCAATTCCCTCAGTCCCATGCCTAGGAGGCCCTTCCTTGTTTACAGGCAATGCGTGCTGACAGGAGTGTCACAGCCACCGACGCCTCAGAGAGAAGCTGCCAGCAGCAGCAGCAGCAGCAGCAGCAGGAAAGCAGGGAGGTAAATCTCAGCTGTGGATTTGATGCAGTCCTTGGGCCACCACGTATGCCCACAAAGTTGCGTCCCTTTGTCCCAAGTAAACATCATAAAACTTCACAGAGACGCAGCTAAGGCGCTCTCTGTCCTTGTAACCCAGATAATGGTATTTCTCCTCTTGTCTCTCCGTTCCACCCCCTAACAGTTTCACCAACCAAGTAACAGGTGAGCTTGATGAATCTTATCTCAAACTGCAAGGAGCCCTTCCACAACTATGGGCCATTTCTGATCTTGTTAATTGATACAGTCCCATGTATAGCAGATTTCTTTATGCATCTGAAACTGATTCCGTTGAGTTGGTCCTTTACCAGAATCTTTTTTACCAAAATCTATGATTTTTTTTTCAGCTCTGATGCTGACAACTATGGTTCAAATGAGATAAGAACTCTGTGTTTAATAGGGGATCCTGACACCCTCTTATAACGAAATCAACTTTCTTTTGAGCAGGCTGAAATTGAAGAAAATTCATGTCTGCTTCTTGAACTTATTCATCTTTATCTACAACAGTGGTTCTCAACTTTCCTAATGCCTCAGGCCTTTAATCCGGTTCCTCGTAGCCTGGTGACCCCAACCATAAAATTATTTTCATTGCTGATTCATAACTGTAATTTTTCTACTGTTATAAATCATAAACATCTGATATTTCTGATGGTCTCAGGCAAACCCTGTGAAAAGGTTGTTGTGACCCACAGGTTGAGAACTGCTAGTCTAGACTGAACCAATAAAGTGGTGGATTTTAGCAGATGGTCTATGGGTCTAATTTGGAAAGGTCTCCTAAAACCCACCTAGAAGATAACTGGATGTGCTGGCTTTAAGTAAAGAACACAACTAAGGGCATTGTGGTCCACATCTTTAATCCCACTAGCTCTTATGCTTGTCCCACTAGCTCTTAACCCATTTCTCTTCATCCACCTTTTACCTCAGGGCTTTTAACCCTTTTTTCTTTCTGTGTATCTTACTTTTATTGCTTCTCCTGTCTGTCTGTCTCGTGGCTGCCTGGCTTCTGACCCCTGGGCATGTCCTTCTTTTTCTCATTCTCTTCCTTCTGCTCTCTCCAGCCTAGATTTCTCCTTCTACTTATTCTCTCCACCAGTCAGCCCTGACTGTCCCTCTACTGCCTAGCCATTGTCTGTTCAACTTTTTATTAGACCAATTGGGTGCTTTGTTGCAAAACCGTAGGTACTTGAGCTTCCGCTAATTCAGGCAGTGGGGTTCCGCTGTAAAACTTAGCCAAGGCAGGCAGAATGGGCCTGTGTGGCCGAGTATGTCTCGGACTCGGCACTGGGGCCGGAGTCACGAACTGAAAAACAGTACCCAGGAGGGTGCTGTGTTAGCTAGCGGGCTACCCGCTTGAGTCAGGGGCAAAATAGCCCGACGTTGGACGCCAAAATGTAGTGGCGTAAACGAATGCAGACAGTTTGTAAAAATATATATAGTTTTAATGTAGAAATAGACTTACAGAACCACTGTTCCCGCGGAGACCAGGAAAGCAGAAGCGACAGCTCGGAGCACGCTTGCCAAATTTATAGGCAGACATTAGCCCAAGGCGAACACGCCCCCTAAGGGGCGGGACTTATCCCTACAGTGCTTTAGGAAGGCAAGGTGAAATAAATGCAACCCATCGTTATATAATTAGACAAATGCAGTATAACCAAATGCAACACATCTTTACATCATTAACAAAGGAAGCAGAAACAACTGTAACACACCCTTATACCATTACCAAAGGCAGCAGAAACAACTGTAACACACCCTTACACCATTACCAAAGGCAGCAGAAACAACTGTAACACACCCTTACACCATTACCAAAGGCAGCAGAAACAACTGTAACACACCTTTACACAGCTGAAGTAATATTTTTTGCAGCATAAACAAATGTAACACATCTTTGTCTGGTTAAAGTAATAGGAAATAGCCATCTTTTTTATTTTAGTTCCTTAAAGTATTTCATACATGAGTACTGTATTTATATGATTTCAGCCCCTCTCCAGCTTTTCCTGTGTCTCCTCTATACCCTTTCAAATCATTTCTTCTTTTACTGTCTCTCTCATACACAAACCCTACTCAGTCTGAAAGACCCTCGACGAGGACCTTTTTTCGGGAGGAGACCTCCCCAACGCCAAGGAACAGGCCGAGACCGCACGGATGCAAATTGCAAGAGGTTTATTGAGTAGACACAGGTACCTGCGGGCAGCAAGATCTCTCCGAAGACTTGCGTGCCTGCCAACTGGAGGATGGGCTTTTTATAGGGAAGAGCAAAAAGCAAGTTTACAGAAGCAAAAGCGTGGTTATCGGAATGAGGCGAGGGGCATGAATGGTTTCCTCTCTCATCATGGATGTCTGGCAACAGTCATCCTGTTCCTATCTTATAGATATCCTGTTTTGCAGTCAACCTGCTTTGTTGATGTCCTATCTTATCGATATCCTGCCTTGCAGTCTTCCTATCTCATAGACATCCTGCTCTCTCAAGCACATGGGATGTTCTTAAGAGAGCAGGCTGGCTGCTGATCCCGAGAATTTTTTTAAAGCAAACAGGATGTCCCTCCCCCCCCAGCATGCCAGCTCCAGGCCTCGAGGAGGGGGTCTGTAAGGTCTTTCAAGTCCATTTGTTATAGCTCTTATTTACATGTGTTAAGAGCCCCCATCAGGGACTCATTTCCAGAGAAATTTGATTCCCCCTCTCTCAGCAGCCTTTGGTTATCTAAAGCTCTTAATGCAGAGGTGGAGTCTCTTGAGATTACCTGCATCCTCACTGGCAGGTCAATGGTTATTGTCCTCATGCAGGTCTTGTTTAGGTAGTCATGTTATCCAGAGTTCACTGAAGCAACTTTTCTCTTGTGTCTGGAAGACCCCATTTTGCAGAAGCTTCCTGGCCTCTGGCTCTCATAACCTTCTCACCCCTCTTCTGTGATACTCTCTGATCCTAATGTGTGGGGTTGCCTTGCAGATGTGTCGGTTGGGGTTGGGTACCCCATGCTCACTTATTTCCTACAGTTTGACCAGTAGTGGATCTCTAGAATAGTTCTTATCTGCTGCACAAAGAGGCCTCTGTGACAAAGGGTTACAGTTACCTTCTCTGTGGGTAGAATGATAAATATTTAGTACATAGTTAGAAATTATATGGTTTCCTTCCACTTTTAATAGCTGCTGCTACTGTTTTAGAGTCATACAGCATTGTTACTTTAGCTTCATCACTGCTAATCTTAGGATGATGTGCGTTGTTTGATGGACGCTACAATGTGTGGGTTTGGACATTTTTACCAACGTTATTTTGGTCTACCGTTTTCCATTAACTATTTTTAAAACATGCATGTATTGAGATCAAGGGTGAATTGTGCATGCACGCATGTGTGTAAAATGCAGACACCACACAAGGATCATTTGCCAATTCTTTCTGCCTTTACTAGTCATGTGCTGCCTCTATGTGGGCTCTATTAAAATAAAAATGTGCAATCAAGATAAATATAATGAAATACTCCATGAAGTGCTCCACTATAGTACAAAACTGTATCAAAGCTTACAATTAACCTACTCATTTTCCATCACTTTTGTTCTATATGTTTTGTTTCAAGTAGACTATGGTTGTGTATCCCAGGCTGGTCTGGAAGTTGCGATCCTCCAACCTTCCAAATCCTGGCACTCTAGATATCACCATTTCTTAATTTCTGGGTTGCTTATCCATGGAAATTTAGACCAGCGATATTTGGTCTATTTGAACAAAGTATTACAATTTTTGCTCCCCCCTTGATTGTGTTTGCAAAATAATTAGGATCTCTGGTTCAGAATTGATACAGGACTAAACTCAGCTCAAAAACTTGCAAGGTAACAGGGAGCCTCTGGAGTTCATGCTTCTTCACAAGTACCTGCACAGTTTGATTCTCCTGTGCATCAGTATCCCGTGGCTTCTCTAACAAATTACCACAAACTGACTTTGAACCTCACAAGTCTATTCCTTTCTTGTTCTGGGGGCCAGAAGGCTGCAGCTAAGCCTTTGGCAGGAGGAGCTGAGGAGAAATCTATTTATCTCCCAGGTGTTCCTGGTTTCTGGCCACCATTGGCTTTTCTTGGCTTGCAATGCCTCCTTGCAAGCCCCTGTCTAACTTCTCACGATATCTCCCCTGTCATTGTGCATCTGTGTCCAAATTCCCTCTTCCTAAAGGCTAGCCATATCCTGACTAACACCCACCTCGGCTGTTATGACTTGATTACGTCTAGAAACACCCCCATTTTCAAGTAAGTTCACAAACACAAGTGCTGAGGAAGAGAAGGTGAATGTGTGTTTTGGGGGGCATAAATCACCCAACAGCATCTGTGTTGGCTTTTTCCTGGCACCAGTCCTCCCAATTGCATCTTGTTTTCCCTTCTGCCACCAGCACGACATCCTCTATGATTTGTTGAGCTGGAGTCTGAATGTCTTTTGGATCCACCAAGGTTTTTCTTCCTTAGCACCGTTCCATCTATATCCACCTGCTCATGCTCAGAGTGAGTAGACCAGAGTAGATACCTGCTGCAAAATCTCCTTAAATCTCTGGGTAATATTTTTCTTATTCAAAATAATTCAATATGGCAGAAAAATAAAAATGACAGACTCACTGCTCAAAAAGAGTCACAAATTACAAAATGATAAGGGTTTAAATAAGTTTTCCCTACAGAAAAGAGACGTATTGCAATGGCTTATCCAACGGCTTCTAGATAAGATAACCCAGGCCCTGTCGGTGCATTAGTGCACTTCTCCAGGGTTTGGTGCCTCATAACCCCTCAAGTCATGGATAATGGCTCAGTCATATGACATATCTTATCTTTGCATTTAATTAGGCTTCCAAAATGATTTTATAGTCAATAATACCAACCAGATGCCAAGATGAAGCCAGGCAGTATTAAACCTTATACATCACTCCTTCATGGAGGCTACAGCAGATTTCTGTTTCTTATGCTAACTCATATTTTTAAGAGATGTTCTAATTCATCAAAATGAAGCTCTTGGTGATCACTAGATAGTGTCTGGGGAGGCCAGTGAATATTTATTGGTGGAGATTGAGGGTGAAGTTACATAAACCTCTCACAGGCCAAACATTGCGTAAGGGGATGAGGGCACTGTTGGATCAGAGCCAGTGTTCCAAGCAGATTGTGCACTGATCTGGCTTTAGAATATTGGAAATATTTAAAATATTAGAAAATCATATTTAATAGGCCTTATTCAATAGACATTAATGGAGGCTATAACCACAATATCAGAAATGTATGTCCATCTCAAGCACATGAGGAATATTATTCTAAAAATATTGTCAGCTAGTCTGCCAAAATGTAAATTTTAAGAAATACCAAAGAATCAGAATCATTAAAACCACATTTCTTTACTGCAATAGAATAATGCTAGAAATTTGAAATGGGCCATGGAAAGCTAAAAGAAGTCATATATTTGGAAATATATTAAAACAGTTTTCCAAATAACATACAATTTAAAAGAGAAGAATCATAATGACAACAACAACCTTTAGGGGAAAATATTGAAACTATCAAGTGTCATGTCTAGCAGTTGGAAGTTCGATTTGTGGTTGAAGGCTATTTATAGTTTTAAATATTTTCGAAAGAAAAGCAGAAGAAATGAAGATCACAAGCTAAGCGTTCAAGCCAGGAATCTGGACGAAGGGTGGGACATCCAGTCAAAGGAAAATATAAGTCAGCAAAGGCTTTTACAAATGGGAGAGCCAACTCCACCAAGTAACACTCAGACCCTCGTACAGCTCTGGTGTTCCCGTGGCCACCTCCCACAGTAATCAGAAATAAAATGGTTTAAAGGATGGAAAAGTTTAAAAAGCAACAGGGATATGTCTGAAGACCAGTAGCAGAGAGCAACGTTTGGTAGAATAAATTAGGAAAAAGCAAGAAAGTGGAAATATCCGAAATATTAAAACATAACAATAAGGGTATAGGAATTCTAAGGCAGCAGAAGAGAATCTCCTTTCTGATTGGTGCAATAGCTTCTAGGTCAATTAGATGATTTTATAAAACGTATTAGTAATTGTGCAGATGATGCGGGAAAGTGCTGAGAACCTTCATACAGCAAGTCCCACATGTGGTCAATCCATGATAAAGTACTCTGCCAAGAACGCCGTCGACAGGGGGCTGTTCAGTTGAGATATTTTTTTCTCTCTTTTTAAGGAATAAAAGTCCATCTCTGGAACAAATTATGTCTGTAAACGGAAATCTAGATGTCCTCCTGTGACCTTTTATGCTAAACATGGGCAATGTGGAGAAGCCCATGTGTAAAATAGGAATAATTATAATTATGTCACAGAACTGTTATGAACATTTAAGCAGATACCACACATGGGAGTTTATCGTAACCTGGTACCTGCATATAGTTCATCTGCTAGTACCAGCTAAACCCAAACTGCTCACCTTCTTGAGACATTCTAGTGTTATGGATATGCAAACTGATGAAGTTGACATCCTTTCAAAATCCGTGTTCAAAAACTCTTCTCTCTGACTCTGAGCATTGCAATTATACAAGCAGCTCAAACCTGAATGCTCTAGTCCTGAAAAGCAAACAACAAGTATCTTCTTGCTACTTAACTGGACTGAAAACCTTAAGTAGGGAGGACCTGTGAATAGATAATCCAGCTAAAGACAAGACAAGGTCCTTGAAGATCAAACCCAAGCAAACTGACTGAAGTTGATGTGAGGTTTTCACTGAATAAGTAAGATAAAGTCAGAGTTGCAGGAGAATGGCTCTGGCATAAGTTAGGGAGGAAAACCGTGATGGGACCGTGTTAGAAAGACACACAACTTTTGCTGCTTAGCTGGCCAATAATGGTTGTTGGAACAAATCTGCCTCTTTCTGAAGAGTCAGGATAGGGTGGACAATATATTCATATAAACGTGGACAATTGGTTTAGAAAACAAAAGAAAATCAGGCTGAGGGCTATCATATCAGAAGATTGTATATCATCCTTTCCCATCTGCCCTTGTGACTGAGATGCACGTGACGCACGTGAAGACACACATGAAGACAGACAGGAAATAGCCAGTAGGTGGAATCTGAAGCTGCTTGCACTGAAAGGAGAAAAGTGAAGTTGAATGATACAGGAAGTATTTGAAGGATCCTTATTTTCCTCATCTTTACCTGGGAACAGTATTGTTTCCCTTTTCAATTTCATGGCAAACAGCCCTGTTTTTGTGTAAACATACCTGTAAATAGATAACTCTGAGAAATCAAATGTGGGGTTAAGGGACAGGGACAAATATTAGCAGAACAGATGCTTTCTGGGTTTTTTTTTTTGGTTGGTTTTTTTTAAACCTAAAGTTTGGCAGTGATTTAGAAATTTTAAGTATCTTCGTCACAAAGGTGTTTGCAAACATCTAAACTTAGCCTAGTTGAAAATGATGTATGTGATCTGTAAGGGGCCATGCAGAATGAGATGGGATCTAAAGAACTAGGCGTCAACATCAGCAACAATATCACACCCCCACCAAACAAGAATACTGAAGGAAAACCAAGACCTGTTTGTCCTTCATCTACCGGTCCCAGTACAGCTGCTTCTTCCCCACCTCGCCGTTAGAACTAAGCAATTGAACTGTCATGCACCTCCCTAGGATGGATGTTCTCCATTCCCTCTCACTAGCCCAGAGACTTCCCCTCAATACCTCACCTTGATTTACTTCTTCTCCCCATTTCCCAGAGATCACAACAATGTTGAGATAACTGTCATTTACAAAAAGCATATACAATCAAGCAACACAAAAATCACAAAAGAAAATTGCCCAGTGTTTGAGACTCTATTCACTGTGTTAATGTCACATTTTCCTCTCCATCTAATAGGGCCTATACAGTATTGTCTGTGCCGGGGCCATCCCTTCCCAAGCTTCTCTCGAGTGATCTTGTATTCTCGCTGCTATCTTTCACTTGTGGCTATCAACTCATTGGGCCCAGGGGCCTCCTCTACCTAGGATTGCTTTCCGGTGCAGCGTTCTCTGTCGACTTCACACTGACTGCTCTTTACTCAGGGAAACATGTTTTACTCTTGACTCTGGAAACACTGCATTCTTCTGCCTTTCTTCCTCTTCCCATTCTTACCCCTCCTCTTTATTTCTTCTATTGTAGCGGTTCTCACCTGTGGTTTGTGTCCTTTTCACAAGGGTAACACATCAGATATCCTGTATATCAGATATTTACATTACAATTCAGAACTGCAGCAGGATTACAGTTACGAAGTAGCAAGGAAAATAATTTTATTGTTGGGGGTCGCCACACAATGATAAGTTGTGTTAATGGGTCAGTCGCAGCATTAGGAAGGTTGAGACCCATTGTTCTGTGCTATTAGATAATATTCTTATTCAGGCCTCAATTCACAAGCCTGCTCCTTTTCTGTCTCCAGTCTCTATGGAGGAAACATATGCCACAGATTCTCGGGGCTTAAAGATCACACAGCACTAAGAAGTCACAAATGTAGATCCTATCTTGCCCGGCTCTCACCAAACTCAGTATCTTCTCTTTATGTCTCATGAGCATCTGAAACTACACCTGTCTATAACGGGACTCCTGATTTTTTGGCTGATGTCCCCTGACCCATCATGAAGCCATTTACTCAGGCTTACAATCTAGGAACCGTTCTCTCTCTCTCTCTCTCTCTCTCTCTCTCTCTCTCTCTCTCTCTCTCTCTCTCTCTCTCTCTCTCTCCCCTGGCTGCCCTGGCTGCCCTGGCTGCCCTGGAACTCTCTCTGTAGACCAGGCTGGCTCCTACTCAGAAATCTGCCTGCCTGCATCTGTTTTCTTGTACCCAAGATTAATCGTGGAAACAAGTATTGGTGCTGGATCCACCTTAAAGATAATCAGAAAAGAAATACATTCCTCTCACTTCTGCTACTGTCCTGTGAGCTAGCAGCTGTCACCTGAATCACTGTAATGTCTTTTTGGCCAGCTGCCTTCCCCCAGTGTTCACTCAGGTCTGTTTGACAAACAACCAAGAGACTTTAAAAAATGCTGGTCAGACCATGCCAGGTTCCTTCTCAAAGCTCGCCGCTTCTCGGCTGACTTTGGCTGACATTCTCATCTTTCCCCTGGCATACAAGGGCCTATGTGAATCTGCCCCTGCCTCCCTTTCAGTTTGCTTTGTTTCTTTTGTTTTCAATGATTTTCTCCTGCTTTTCCTACTGAACACTGTACTGGAGTGACATTCATCCCTCCAGTAGCTGGAACACGCCACACTTGTCTTCCCTCTGAGATTTCTCGACTTGATCCATCTCCCTGGAGATAGATCCCGCAGGACATTGCACAGCTAATAACGTTCACAACTTTGTTCTAGTGATGACTTAGAGAGGACTTCCCAGGACACCCTACCTACGGAAAAACAGCATCTCCTCTTTTTCTAATCACTCCGTATTTATTTTAATTTATATTTGTATTATAGCTGAATTTTTGTTATTGCAATGACTGATTCTTTTTACAAGTGCTGTAAAAAGAGGGAACTTGTCTAATCTGCTATGCAGATTTGGAGAGTGAAGTTTAGACACACATAGTCAGAGACTCCATATGTATGCCAATGGGCTAGTTCCCTCTTTCGGAGAGGGGAGAACCTTGTTTGTTTACACTAAATATCTGACTCATTCCAGAAAAACCAAGTTAATCATATTCGCTAAAAGACTGTTTTGTTTTCTCTTTTGTTTTTCATTGTATACATTAAACACCAGGCCAACGACCAATCACACAGAATACTTTTTGTGTGGTATCCGTTAAGAGTGCTTGTCTATTTTTGTCCAGCAGAATCTTTACCACCACTCTCTCTTTCCTTTCATCACATTCTTCCTCCTGACTAGTGGTTCTTTCGGAAGCTGTAAGCCCATAGACATTGGTGGCAGGCAGGTGGCAATGGCTGGCAAACAGCAGGTATATTGCTCCAGGGTATAGTGTAATTTAATACAGTAGTAAGACATGTCTGCTGATTCATGGGTTGAGGGAACACAGACACTGCCTGGCTCTATATTGGGTAGGAAGCATCAGCATCCACAAGAAAGACTGCATCACCAACAATACACACTTATTTTTTTTTTTTAAAAAAAAAAAAGCCTGGAAGTCTTAAAGTTTCTTCCTCCTTAAAACCCTAACCAAAGAAATGTCTGGGTTCTGAGCAGCTGTAGACACTGCAGTTGTAACGAGCTCATGGTCTTCAGATCTAAATCCCTACTGAGGGTTTTAAAGTAAAATGAGTGGGGCCTTTGCTCACTGTCCCACAGCCAGCCAGGGGTGCTATCTACTGTTGGGCCCCATACCAATCTCTGGATGCTGGGCACCTATGGATGACTGGTTCCCACCAGCATACCCTCCCCCTGGCCTTGCATGTCCCTGTACAATGACTCCCCACCTCTAGATACATGTCATGATCATGGTGCCAAATTACTTGGATGTAATGTTCATTAATATAGACACCTCCTTTCCCGTGAGGCTTCTAACTGAAATATTCAGCATGGTGAACTGGTTTAGCAGTCGCTGCACAGCTGTTCTCAGCCAGAGGGTCTCCATGATCCCGCCATCTTTGAGGAACAAGAGGCAGTTCAGGGCAGTGGTTGGATATAGACCTCACAGTCACATCCCAGGGACCATCTTTATTTTTCTGCCATCAGCACTTACTCAATTGATTTGTAATCTTAGGGATGTTATTTAGCCCTTATGTGTCCCCATTTTGTCCTTTTTCACACCGGGAATTATGTTGGCCACGTTGTGTAGAAGGGGAAATGGGTTTGTATGCATTCAATGCTTGCAATAGGTTTTGCTGGGCAGTGGTGGCGCATGCCTTTAATCTCAGCACTCGGGAGGTAGAGGCAGGTGGATCTCTGTGAGTTCGAGGTCAGCCTGGTCTACAGGCTGAGTGTCAGGACAGGCTCCAAAGCTACACAGAGATACCCTATCTCAAAAAAACCCAAAACTAAACCAAACCCAAACAAACAAGCAACAGATTCAATGCTTTACTGAATCTGTGTTTTCACTTGCCTTCTTCCACTTTAGTTTTCCCAGCTGAAGATAATCAAATACTTACCGTGTGTTTATAGAGACTAACTGAATTAATGGGCGGTGTGATATCTGGCATGTTAATTATTTTCATTATTTCTGTGACAAAATCCCTGATGGAATTGGCTTGAAGTAAGAGAGCTGTGTTGGGCTCATGGTCTCTGCAGGTTCAGTTCTTCATGCAGGGAAGTCCATTTAGAACTCTGGAACGTGCAGTATGGAGGTTGGGTAACTTGCCACACATGGGCTACAGAAGGCGCAGACTGGAACCAGAGCCGACCCAGCCTTCAAAGGCACACCCTAGGGACACACTTTGGGCCCCACCCCCTAAAGTTTCCACAGACTCCTTCAACAGCGCCAGCAGATGTGAACCAACTGTTCAAACTCTAGGGCTTTCATATTCAAATAGTAGCACATGATACATAATAAATGCCACATGCCACACGCATGCCACCAAAAGGAGGAGCCTTTAAAGGACCAGTTCTTCCTGGAGCCTATGTCCTGTGAAGGAAAGACGTGTTTCGTTTAGATCATCTTTGCAGCAATGATGGAACAATGCACATGTTAACTATTGGGATCAGCGTGGGAGTTAAGAGCAGTCTTACACTAACTCCCCATTGTGAAACTCAGAAGTATAAACAAAGTCAGAATCTGAGACAGTGCGGTGCCTTCCAATATCTTAGGAAAGACCTGGGAACAACTGGGAAATAGATTCCTGTCGAATATTTCACAACAGATTTCAAAGGAATCATAATAGGAACTTGCCAAATGATCTCAAGATTTGTTTCAGTGAAGATGGCAGTTAGCATTGGATGAAAGTCATGGCCACATTTAAAGCTTCTTAAGGTATGAGATTCGGAAAATAATAAGTGTAGATTTTCTTTCTAACATCACTCAGGTCCAAAATTTACTTTGTAAGTAAAATCCTCTTTTATATAATGTCAACATAGGGAGGAACAAAGTTCAGAGACTTATCTAAATTGGCTTGTTTTATTAGCATATATTATTCTACAAAATAGTGAGCTCCATCTTGCCATTTCTTAGTTGTATATAGTTGTGATGGCTGGTCTTAGCTGTCAACAAGGTTCTGTGAAGGACTTTCTCAGTTAGACCATTTGAGGTGCGAAGACACACCCTAAATCTGGGCCGCACCTTCTGGTGGCCATCTATGTAAAAGGATGTAGAAGTAAACCTTGCTCTTTGCCTGCTTGCCCTCACTCTCTTTGGCAAGTTCATCTGTCCTGCTGTTGAGGAGTTACTTCCCTGGTATTAGAACTGGGATTCCAAACTATTCGGAAAACCAGGCAAGACATCCAGCCTCCTGGATGAAACAGCTATTTCATTCTTGAACGTTGACTGAGGAGACGACTGTTGTTGGATTAGCCACAGCCTGTAAGCCACTCTAAGCCAGTTGTATACATACATGCATATATATGTATATGTAGTGTGTGTGTATGTTGATATGTTCATTTTATTAGTTCTGTTCCTCTGGAGAATTTTGACTGATGAAATAGTATGCTTTGATGGAGTTCACACATACCTCATTACTCTCTTTGCTTCCCCCTGCCACCTCCCAACTGGTCCCTTCCTTCCCAAACAGTTTTCCTTCTACTTTCCTGTATCTTTAATGAATATTTAGATCTTACAAATGAGAAAAATCCGGAAGCAACTGTTTTTCTGAGTCAGTTTATTCTGTTTAGCATGATGATATCTAATTCTAGCCACTCCCCAGAAATGATATACATTTGCTCCTCTTTGTGAGGGAGTGAACTCCGCTTTGCTTGTTTCCACTTTCTTTATTTATTCATCTGTGCCTGGGTACCTGGACAGATTCCCTAACTTGGCTAATATGAACATTTTTAAAAACATGAATGTTGAAGTATCTCTGTGGTATGTTAGTTTAGATGCCTTCAGGTGTATAACCAGGAGAGGAATAGGAGAGTTCTGTTTGAGCTTTGAGGCTGTCCACACTAATCTCCTTCGCGATGCTACTGACTCACCTAACCACGAAGTTACTTTTTTTCTTGTTATTGGTAAATACGTCACACATGGGGCTCTGAAAGTCAAACCTATTTCTACAGTGTGATGGGCAAGTCAGCGTAGACTGAAATCAGAACTGTTGCTTCGAATCCCGGCTCATCCAGGTTGTTCGCCTATTTTTTCTCCTGTGAGAGAGGGATAGAGATACCTATGTCCAGACTGTTCTGAGAGAGTAGCTCCCAAAGAAAAGCATACGGACAAACTCGGAGGGAGCTGGTGCATGAGCACAGCCCAGTCTTTCCTACATGAGTCTCACTGGTGACCCTTCCAACAGACAGCTGCTGTTGAGCATACAGCTTCAGTACCAGAGGACTCCAACAGCAGACAGGGCAGAGGACAGTCAGGGAAGCAGCAAGAGCCTGGACTGCCTTGAAGCATTGTCACAGACTCTAGAAATACACACAGGTGTAATTCGAACCCTACGGTGGTTAGCATTAGCTGGAGACTGGACAGAATCTAGAATCACCTATGTGATAAACCTCACGGGTATGCCTGTGAGGGGCTATTTAGATTAGTTTATCTGAGGTGGGGAGATACACTTTAACTGTGGCGTGTCACTGTTCTGTGGACTGCGGGTCAAACTGAATAAAGGGAGCTGAGCATCAGTGTACATCCCCTCCCCCTCCTGACCCGATACCATGTGACCAGCTGCCTCAGACTCTTGCTGCCCTGGCTGACTATACCCTGGAACTGTGAGTCAAAACACTCCCATCCTTTCCTAAACGGCTTTTGTCAAGGAATTTGGTCACCACGAGGCAATTGTCACTAATACAAGTGGTCTGTCTGAGCAGAAAGAAAACCACACGTTGGGTGACTTTCATTTAGAAGTCTGAGTTGATTCCGTTCTCCCGCTTTTTTAATGAGCTCGGGGATGTGTTAATTTTGTCTTGTGTATAACGTGTGTAACATTTCGTAGACGATCTGAGTCACACTCCTCACACTCCACATAGTAACAGAACTCATTCAGATTTCATGTTTTGGTATTTAGGAAGTGGCATCTATATTTATATATTACTATGTATATATAAATACATATGTGTATGGATATAAATATATGTGCATATACATACTTTCATATGCATACACACAGATATATGGAGCCATGTATCACAGGCCAGAGTGCAATTCAAGATAAGCTTTTTGGATTCCGTTTCTGGTTACCAAGCTGTTTATCAGATTAAAGATTCATAATCCTCTGCACTCTAACATCGCTTATCAAACCTAAACAGTCACTAGGCAGATTCAAAGTGCAATTAGTCTTTTCCTTGATGCCTGAGAGTATCTGGCAAACTCTTAAGATGTCAAGTCATAAAAGAGCTAAGAAAATCTTGTTTCAGTATAAACTATTTGCCATCCCCATTAAGATGGGGTTAAGTTTATCTTCAGGGAAACCAGATGAAGACATTTACATAGTTTTATCATCAGGAAATATATTATGAACTGTCATGAATATGATTATAAATGTGATCTTATAATAGAGGCAGACGATCTAGGGTGGGAATCTCAACTCTGAGAGCTGTTACACATGACTGGGGGCAGGTCAACATTTTGGAGCCTCGCTTGTAAAAGGCTGATAATGGTAATGATCAATGATAATGGTAAATACTTTCCAGCATAATCATTAGAATGAAATGGGACGATATGCAAAATAGCCAACTATGAAGTGCCAGGTGCTATACGGTTGGGGAGTTTGAGGATCTTCACCACAGCCATTAGCAGGGTCCAATGGAAGACAATGCCTATGTGGCCTTCTGTAAGTTAACTGGGTCTCCAAACTATAATTGTGTGGAATTGTTTCTTTGTTCTGTCATTGGTGCCCTATATGGGGTGAGAAGCCTACATTTATGCCTTCCCAAATAAGGCTAATGCAACAGGGATCCTGTGCTCTTTCTTTGAAAATGCAATGGTTAGTGTCATGTGTGAAGGTTAAGGTCCTTCTTTTGAAGACCAGAGATTTGGACCCTTCTCTTTACTTGCTTAGAAAAATGAAAAAGACAACTTCTTATCAACCCTGGGAACATAGTACCCACATACCTTACCTTGTAAACTCCCTGATTTAGAGAAAATATTTGTCACACTGACTGTTCGACTAGATAGCGTGCATTGAGCTGAGAACACAGGAACAGGAGTTGACAGCACGCAGGATCCCATGAGTGTGGGTTTGGAGGGAAGAATACATACTCAGAAATTACTATGCAGAAGAAAAAATATCTGAAAAATTACCTTACTTGCTGATTAGCTTTTGAAAAATATCACAACTGCATCAGAATGATTAAAACATCACTATTCATATTAAGAGGCCTTAATCAACTTCTACCCTTCCATAGCTCCAACTCCTTCCATGGCTTTCCCCTCTGTAGGTGAAAAGCTCACCTAGGTCTTCTTCCTTCCTGCAGAGGGAAATATCGCCATGCCTCTCAGCCTCATCAGCAAGATGGGGAGGCACCTTTTGGGTTCTGTCTGTCAGCACCGGTCAACAGAAACTATGTAAGGCCCAAAGCATGGGGCCTCTTCCTGTCCCTTCAGATACCTGTTCATTTCACAAGACTTGAGCGATAATCCCTTCACTCTCTTCTGTCTGCCCTTCATCTCAGTTCTATCATGAGCCCTTTGAGTTCAGCCATTAACTACTCAGTGAAAAAAAGATCTCTCTCCCACCTTCCTGTCCCCCAGTCAGAGCCTGACAAACCGAATCATACCTGCTGTTGCTTGCAGAGAAAAACAAAAAATAAAATATTAAAAAAAGGGGGGAGAGAAACATCAGAATCCAACTAATGTCTGGTGACTGATCTTGTTAGTAGACACCAAGTGTTCTCATGTTTCCAGATTCTCAGTTCTCCCCATTCAACCATCACCACCACCACACATACACATACAACTCTCTGTCTGTCTGTCTCTGTCTGTCTCACTGTCTATATCTCTGTCTTTTTCTCTGACTTGTCTCTGTCTCTCTCTCTCTCACACACACACAAAGCATTTGCAAACAGGCTGCATATGCCCTCTCTCTCTCTCTCTCTCTCTCTCTCTCTTTCTCCACACACACACACACACACACACACACACACACACACACACACACACACACACATTTGGGAGCAGACCGCACATGCCCCTCTCCCCTCTGCCTGGAGCTTGATTGTCAGCCTCATACACAGACCCAGACAATGCAGTCAATAGACATCTTTGGGGGAGACAATTACGGAAAGCATGATAACGGGATTTGTCACCCCGATGTGGATGCTGCTTCAGCAAGCATTTCAGTAATGAAAGAGAGTTTTACTAATTGTAAATGTGAATGAATTTCAGCTGTCTCTTCTTAAAAAAGATTCTTTTGGAAGAAAGCCAATTAAGATCATCTGTCTAATGCATCCACTCACCCCCACTGCAGCAATATGTCAGTTACAATAGATGTCTAACAAACTCCGACTTCTCAGGACAGGGTGCTGAGCATGCTGAAACAGGGGAGACCTTTACCTGAACAGTGATTGGAGGTGGCTGATGAAAACTTCTTGGGGTGAATTTTTATTTTCTGTCCCTAGGGCCACAGAGCTGGGGGCATTTGCAATATGCCAGCATGCTAAGATGAAAGAAGTTTCAAAACAGTGAGCTATGGCATCCAGGGCAAGTCGCTTTCGTTCCTGTGACAGGGTACACAGACTGTCATGCCTGTAGGGAGCTGAGAAAGCTAATTGTCCAAACCCTTTCCTGGATGCTGGTTGTCTGCTCCCTCTGTCCAGAAACATGTCCACGAGAATGTGCATGGCTTCCGGGGATTGCAGCACAGGCCTGCATGCTGGCAAACTCCCCCTCCAGAAAAAAAAAAGCATGCCCCTGGAGGGAATTAAGTTTCTGGAAAGGTGTTGTGCCCTAGAAAGAGACTGCCTGAAGACACCAGTACTGACTGAGTCAAGAATCAGTGTGACGGTGACACAGCACACTTTTGTCTTCTTCAGAGATGGATGCACAGACCCTGAATCATACAAGAGACGACATACTATCCAGCTATCCCACTCTTGGGCATATTCTCAAAGGATGCGACATCTTGCTGCAGAGATACATGCTCATGCATGTTCATTGCTGCTCTGTTACAATAGCCCAGAAATGGAAACAGCCTCAATACCATCCGCTCATCAAAACTAAGGAAAATGTGCTATATTTATGCAACAGGATATTGTTCAACTGTTAAGAAAAGCAAAATTGTGAAATTCAGAGATAAATCGATACAGTTAGAAACTTTCATACTGAGTGAGGTAAACCAGGTTCAGAAAGAGAGATGTCACAGTTTTTTTTTTTTCTCATTAGCTTTGAGACTTGAGATAATTGCATTTAGAATACCTGTAGAGGTCTGGAAATTAAGAAGATACCATGCATGGTGGGGCTTTCCAGGGAGGGAGCTAGAGCTCAGTAGCATAAGGGTTTAAAGTTACCATCAACAGCCATCATTAGGATGCTGAGTTTTTCTTTCATATAAACCTATTAGTTTGGGAGGGGGAGCAGGTGTGTGCCACGGTGCATGTGTGGAAACTTGAAGGAGTTTGTTCTCTCTATTTTTTGGGTCTTCAGTTGGCAACAAGCCGCTTTACTTACTGAGCCGACTTGCTGCTCTCAACTACAAACTTTCTGTACAAAGTTTCTAGGTCATATTTCTTCTATTTTCTACCGAGATTGTTCCATGGGGACAACACGATATTGAACTGAGGACGACATGAGGTGAACTGCTCCACACACAAGCTAACAAGTCATACTGTTTCTCAACAGTGCAGACCTCACACAGACAAGAAGGTATCGCGGTATTTCCACCTGCTTGGACCAAGGGTTCCAGCCACCACCACATTTTAATGTGACCAGCTGTGCCTGGGTTAATTATTGAAAAGTAACTACATACAGGGATGGCTTTCCTGGTCTGTCTGTCTTAGAAAATGATCTGATGGTTCAAACTCTTACAGATTTAAAAAGGGAGGGTCAGCCACACCACAAGGAAAATCGAGACTTCTGTTTGTTAGCACTGACATGGTTTGCTCAGTATCTATGTGGATATGGCTGAGACCTGGACTTGGAGAACTTGCTTTCTTGGAACTACAATGAGCCTGAATAGTTTTTGTTAGATAACTAACTCCTTTGAATTTATCATATTTACATCACATATTTAACTCATGGCTTTAAAGTCATTTCAAGATTAAAAATCCCATTCTGTTTTATGAATACTTCAGGTTAAAACTTGGTCAGTCACATTTCTTAGGTAAAGAATAAGCCAGTTTTGTATTATAAACCTGAAGATTTCATGTAATATTTATACAACTCCTTAACTTTTATGATATAATCTAATTAGAGAAAACATATAGTATTATTTCTTGGACAAGCTATGGTCTACTTTTTTCTGCTTGTCTTTTCCTGTGCCCATCACTAACACATTTTAAAACTAGAGGATATGTAACTTGAAATTATTTAAGTTAAACATTAAATATTCACATCATTTTCATCGAGAAGTATGAATAATAATATATAATACTCTTATAAAATATTTACTCAATATGCCAATCAGAGATACGATGATTCACAATATTTAGAAATGTAACAAAATGTTTCTGCAGATAACTTTCCAAAGAGCAGCTTAGAAAGCTGAAGAACACAGAACACAGTTTCTTTGTCACCTCATATTTGGTATCATGTGTTCAGAGCCTTCTCGATGTGCAGGCACCAGTACCTGCCAGGTCGGGAGCCCTGCACCCCAGGTGAGAGCCTGTAAGTGGTGCCAGTGCCTGCGGGGTCTGGAGCCCTGCACCCCAGGTGAGAGCCTGTAAGTGGTGCCAGTGCCTGCGGGGTCGGGAGCCCTCCACCCCAGGTGAGAGCCTGTAAGTAGATGCATGTTCAGTGACAGCAAAATCTGGGGAGTGGGCTCCTATAGCTAGGATCGGAGCATTTCTTACCATTCTTAACCAATGTTTAAAGCACACCATCCTGCTAACCTGTTTTATGAACTAAATCTCAACGTCCACAAGGTAACTTTGACACTGATTATTGTACTGAACTTTAAATGTTAAGGATTAAGACTGTGATGTGTAGTGAACGTGACTCCTTTCCCACGAGGCAGTTCAGTTAATGCAAGCCACCGACCTTGTTAACGGATGTTTTAAATGTTTTCAGGATAAAGAAGGCGCATAATTCAATGTAAAATTTTCTTTATGCTTTCTTTTCTCTACCAATAGATTGGAAATATTACTGATTATTTCTAAATTATACTAAAACCTTGGGGTTGGAGAGATGGTTCTGCGATTAAGAGTGTTTCTGACTTTTGTAACGGACTTAGAATTCAGATACCAGCACTCACATCCAGTTGCTTATGACCATTTATAACTCCAGCTTCAGAAGACCTGATGCCCTCTTCTGGCCTCTGCAGGCATGGACACACACACACACACACACACACACACACACACACATACACACACATACACACACATACACACAAACACACACACATACACATGCACAGATTATTTATGTGTGCCTTTCAATGAACATTTTCCACTAAATTTTATGAATAAGACCTCTGTGAGCATTCATTTAAAATGTTCTTCACATTCCATCTTCCAGGGCTGAAGTCTAGGATTAGTATTGGTGAAGAATAAGTTACTGGGTTCTTAATTTTACAGAAAACCGACACAGTTTTCTCACGTGGCTGCCCCCATTTCCCTCCTAAGCAACGTTGGAGAAATGTCCCAAATCCTCACAAACACTAGGCTTGTTGGTCTTTGTACTTTAACCATTATAGTGAGTGTGAATATCATTGAAATTCTATTTTATAATCCTGTAGAGTGATTGTATTGAGGCTCTTTTCGTGTGTTTGTGTGTGATTCCATTTATGAAGTTCCTTTTCAACTATTCTCTCTATTGAACAAAAACAAGGTGTGTTTGTGTATGATTATATAAATGCTGTATTTGTTCTAAAAATTATCCTGTTAGTGGATATAGATTGGAAATAGTTTCTCTTAGGAAATTTTCTGGGTTTTTTTGCTTGTTTGTTTCTTTGCTTTTGGACACCATCTCTCGCTCCGTAGCCAGGCTGGGCTCAAACAATCTTGCCCCAGCCTTTAAAAGGGGATTACAAGAGTGAGTTACAATGCTTAGCCAAATTATGACTTTATTTAAAAATATTTTGCAAAGAACAAAACTTACTAAATGTAGTATCTGTACATATTACTTTTTTCTTTTATAATAAAGCTTTGAGAGTTTCAGACTTAAATAATTACCTCAAGTAAGAACACATCAATTTTCTCATGTTTCCTTTTAGAAATGTTGTGTTCAGAAATACTATGTTCTAAAATCACTGCATGCATTTTGATAATAATTTTATGTAAATCTGTCATTTGGTATCTGTTGTGGTTTGAATAAAATGCCCCTCACAAACTTGTGTTTGAACACTTGATCCATAGCTCATGGTGCCGTTTGGGAGATTGTGGAATGTTTTGGGAATAGCTGGCTAACACAGGCCTCTAGGGAAGACCAAGTGCTTCCTGCCCAGTCCTGCTTTTTGTTAAGTTTCTGGTTCCCGATAAACCAAGATATGAACAAACTATGAGAAAGTTCCTACAAACCCAGAGTCAAACCAGACACATGCTTCTTGCCGGTAATGGGTTTCTATCTTCTGAAACATTGATCTAAAATAAACCATTCCTCCCTTTTGTTGTTTGTAGATGGATGGCTAGATAAACAGATTACACACACACACACACACACACACACACACACACACACACATATGATAGATAAGTAGATGATAGACGATATATAGATGATAGATAAATAGATGGTAGATAGATAGACAGATAGATGAATAGATAAGTAGCTACATAGATGAATAGATGAATAGATAGGTAGATACCCAGGTTTTACAGCTCTGTTTATGGAAACCAATACTTTTCTCATGACACTTCTTTAGTGCTGTCACTAGCAACTGACTTGTACACTTTCTGATAGGCTCCAATAGGTCTACAACTATGATAAAATAGTTTTGTCCTATTTACCAATGCTTACATTGGGTAGCATAATTCCTCTGGCTATCATTTCTAGAATAGTCTAACTGTTTTAGTTACTGTGTATGATGTGTATATTTTTTTAAATCTTGTACCAATTTCTAAAGAAAACTATGCTAGCATTTCAAGTGGGTTGTATCAGATCTATATATTAATATGGAAAGATAGTAATACCCCATAATGCCAAGTTTCCCAGTAAATTAATGCATACCATTAAATGATTTAAAAGGTTCATTCTGGACATTTTGTAGGGTTAGTGGTTTCTCTTTGCATGTATTTACTTAATCATTCGAGAACTTTTATGTTTACTGTGCTATTGAAAATTTATTATTATTTAATTTTTTATCTTCTATGTTTGATGATATTTAGAAATAGAAATGCATATTGTGGCTATTAAATTAATTTACTAAGTTTTAGTTTTGCTATCCTCATTGTCTGTGACTTATTTTAAAAAATAAATTATCTTTTGAATATCATAGTTTTAAGTTGAACGAGACTCAAATAATTAATATTCTACGTTTAGTTCAAGATACCTGTATCCTAGTTTTAAAAATTCGTAGATGAGCAAAAATAAGAGCTTTTTTTAAAGTATAATAGTTTTGAGTTTTACATTCTAGAAATACTCTATTATGAATAGATTATATGATATGAGGTCTAAACTAAAATCTCTCCTGCATATATGTGTAATAGCTAGCTTCATTTGTGGAAATATTATTGTATATTCATTGAAATATCTGCCTGAATATGCAATAATTAATAATTAAATTAGTATATTAAACTAATATAAATTAAAAATTAAAATAAGATTACTACATATGTGTGGTTTATTATCCGATACTTATTCTTTTGTAGTTATTTACATTTATATATCTACTTCAATACTACATGATCATGAGTCTCAGAACCTAAAACATATTCTAAAGTTAATATGATATAACCTATAATTTTGTTTTACTTTTATAGAGTATTTTAGCTGTGTTCACTTCTTACATATGTAGATTTGCTGTTACCTTCTAAAGGAAAGGCTATCCTGTTGGTTAGTCTTGGAAGCCAACTAGATTGGATTGGGAGACACTTAGGAGATCAGTAAAGTTGGCCTTGTCTATTTATGTCACAGTGTATACAGAGATCATTAAAACGTGCGGACTGTGACTTAACCAATAATTAAATCTGTTGATGGATTCCAAACTCGACCGGATTGTTGGAATGTGGTAGGATTGTGCAAGTTAGTGCCTTATAGGACGATGACTTTGAAGAATATTTCACGGTCCAGATCTTCCTATTTTTGTCTCCACTTCCTGAGGAGCTGAGTAGCTTCTGCCATGAGCCCTGACACCCTGTCTCAACTCAGGCAGGAAACAATGGATTCAGCTGACCTTTGAAACCTCAGAAACTGTGAGTCAGCTTTTTCATTTATTATTCTCGGAGCTCATTGACTAAAATGTTGGTGTGCATTGCATTAAGCTCCAAATTGAGATAGACAGAATTGAAGAAATCAAGTCTTCAAGTTTTTTAAGCACTGCCAGAGTATGTATTTCAATTTATTGCATTTTTCTAACATTCCTTGGTTCTTAGTGTAGCAAATCTAAAGAACCACCCAATGTGCTTGGTAATCTTTTGTCAAATTATCCTTAATCACTTATGTATCAAATGTTGTGAAATAGAACTCTTGATTGCTCACTGAGATTACAAATGCTACATTATCCTGGCATTGTCAAGGCAGGTTGTCTTCTCTGTCAGAGTTCATCTCCCATTTTTGAGAGAGCTTCCACACTCCGGCTAGTCAGTATATACCCAACAGGTGTTCATCATCGGACTCAAGAGTTTTACCCTAGCCTGTGAGGACTGACGGGCAGATAGATGGGAAGACATCTTTAGGGAGATTTACGAAGTCTTTATTTGTGAAGATTCCCCCCCCCTTCCCCTTTGCATCTGTGTCCCACACATCTGAGCTGCCTTTGTCTTGCTTTTGAGTCTCCCATCTCTGCTTTCTCACCTCATTTCAAGGTCTGCTCTAAGTCTAGGTTCTTCTTTGCTGTGCCACCAGCCCAGAAGAGTGTCTCTTGGCCACCCTATAATACTGTATGTGCCCATTTAGTTTGGCTTCTCTTAGAGATTGCAGTCCTGCACTGCTTTTTACCTAATGCCTGATGTTTGTTTAATATATTCTTAACCAGTTTTCTCACTGTTTGATGTGAGATTGCTATGTTGGTATTAGCTATGAAGAGAACATTTGACAGCTCCTGAAATACACATCACACAAACCTAGAGGTTGTCTGTTGGATTTCCCCAGGATAAGGTCTCCCCGCAGGCCTCAGAAGATGCTCCTGAAACATTAGAGGAGGGATTTCCTTGACTTGAATGCAGGGGCTTAATCTAGTCAAAATAGGACTTGTCTGTTGCTTTACCACCTTTGAGAGTGACCAGGCTCTGCATTGCCCCACAGGGATTGCAGAAGTCTCAAAGCAGGGCTTCTCTTAGCCACACCTAATATACTAGATACTAAATACATAAGAAAGACAGGAGTTGGGAATTTAAGCTATGTACCTACTGGATTTCCATGGCTGGCCCTTTTCCCCATTGACTAATACTCACTATTTCTTATTGTGAGTCATGAATTTGTTAGGGCCACAATGACCCTGGCTGAGAAAACATGTATTTAAAATCCCTTGGTGTTTAGAGGAAGTCGTGAAAACTGTCCTCGCCTAGCTCTGTTCTCTTGACAGACTCTGTTTTTTTTCTTTCTGGTGCTGGTGTCTCCTGTCTGGAACATACATCTCAACTTGAATGTGCAGGATCACTTTTGAAGTCAAAATTAATGTGGATGAACTCAAAGATGAAAGTGTTCTGATAAAGGTGCAAAAGTTTAAAATAACAGAAACATTGATTGTATTGTTTTAATATATCACCAACCTCCTTATACACAAAGGAAACTCTCCTTTGACTAATGTATTATATCCAGGTTTTACAAATTTCCCCAGATCAATTCCTAATAAAATGCAGTGAATTCATTCATGTGGTGTATGTTAGTTGACACCAGTATCAGAAGAGTATCAAATTTGTAAATTCAACTTATGAATCGCTCCTGTCTGGAAGACTCTAATTTCCATGCCTGCAGACACAGCACCTTCCTTGGGCTTTCCCGGTGCTTTCTGGAAAATGCAGACCCATCAGCGAGAAGGTAAAGATTTGGTGGGAGTTTAAGAGAAACATTGTAACTGTTTAGTGCTGTCTGCTTGCTAGAGAAACATTGTAACTGTTCAGTGCTGTCTGC
The DNA here is from genome assembly GCF_037038515.1 of Microtus pennsylvanicus. NCBI lineage: Eukaryota > Metazoa > Chordata > Mammalia > Rodentia > Cricetidae > Microtus > Microtus pennsylvanicus. The sequence continues at coordinate 119,369,333 of NC_134581.1, read as the reverse complement.
TCGCTAGAGAAATATTGTAACAGTTCAGTGCTGTCTGCTCGCTAGAGAAACATTGGAACTGTTCAGTGCTGTCTGATCACTAGAGAAACATTGTAACAGTTCAGTGCTGTCTGATCGCTAGAGAAACATTGTAACAGTTCAGTGCTGTCTGATCGCTAGGGAAACATTGTAACTGTTCAGTGCTGTCTGATCGCTAGGGAAACATTGTAACTGTTCAGTTCTGTGATCGCTAGGGAAACATTGTAACTGTTCAGTTCTGTGATCGCTAGGGAAACATTGTAACTGTTCAGTGCCGCTGTCTGTCCACGTGGCACTTGAAGTTTTAATTGCAGAAAAGAAAGTCCATGTGCATCAAAATGTAAAGAACACTTTGTTGCTTCTGAATAGAACTATTAGTTTTTCAAAACTCTCTTCCAACAACAAAATTTAAAAAAAATTCTGATTTTTTTTGCATTCTATTATAAAAAAGGTAATCAGTGTAAGTTTTCCTTTCTTGGTAATTCCCTAACAACTGCAAAAACAAAAACAAAACAAATAAACAAACGAAAAATCCAACTTTTAAGTTGACAAGTGCTACAATCACCTTTTCTGGGAAATGAAAACAAAATTTATCTAGCATCTTTGTATTAAATATCCTAGCCATTGCCTGCAGAGGCTCTCAGTGCTGTGATTCCACAGGCTGGGTTTAAATAAAACACATTTCTTAGAAATTATGTTCTACAGAAAAATACATAAAACTTTGTGGCAGCATTCATAATCAAGTCTTTAGAAGATTTGCCAAAGAATATAATGTTTCCATCTCATTCCTGAAGTGCCCTTTAGCCCTTGAGAACACGGAGTCTCTACCTGTGGTCTTTCATAGATACTTCCTATGCACATGGAAAGCAGGATGGCAGATGCTACAGAACCTACTTATGTATTTTCAGTTGTGATTTTTCTCTGTGTCTTCTGTGTGATACAAATAATTTATTCTTTTTTACTTTTATTTTTTAAAATTTATTTATTTATTAAAGATTTATGTCTCTTCCCTACCACCACTTCCCATTTCCCTCCCCCTCCCTCAATCAAGTCCCCCTCCCTCTTCAGCCCAAAGAGCAATCAGGGTTCCCTGACCTGTGGGAAGTCCAAGGACCACCCACCTCCATCCAGGTCTAGTAAGGTGAGAATCCAAACTGCCTAGGCTCCCAGAAAGCCAGTAACATGCAGTAGGATCAAAAACCCATTGCCATTGTTCTTGAGTTCTCAGTAGTCCTCATTGTCCGCTATGTTAGCGAGTCCGGTTTTATCCCAGGCTTTTTCAGACCCAGGCCAGCTGGCCTTGGTGAATTCCCGATAGAACATCCCCATTGTCTCAGTGTGTGGGTGCACCCCTTGCCGTCCTGAGTTCCTTGCTCGTGCTCTCTCTCCTTCTGCTCCTGATTTGGACCTTGAGATTTCTGTCCGATGCTCCAAATTGGGTCTCTGTCTCCTTTCATTGCCTGATGAAGGTTAATATTCAGGAGGATGCCTATATATTTTTCTTTGGGTTCTCCTTCTTATTTAGCTTCTCTAGAATCACGAATTATAGGCTCAATGTCCTTTATTTATGGCTAGAAACCAAATATGAGTGAGTACATCCCATGTTCCTCTTTTTGGGTCTGGCTTACCTCACTCAGGATAGTGTTTTCTATTTCCATCCATTTGCATGCAAAATTCAAGTAGTCCTTGTTTTTTACTGCTGAGTAGTACTCTAATGTGTATATATTCCATACTTTCTTCATCCATTCTTCCATTGAAGGGCATCTAGGTTGTTTCCAGGTTCTGGCTATTACAAACAATGCTGCTATGAACATAGTTGAGCATATACTTTTGTTGTATGATAAGGCCTCTCTTGGGTATATTCCCAAGAGTGGTATTGCTGGGTTCAGGGGTAGGTTGATCCCGAATTTCCTGAGAAACCGTCACACTGCTTTCCAAAGTGGTTGCACAAGTTTGCATTCCCACCAGCAATGGATGAGTGTACCTCTTTCTCCACAACCTCTCCAGCAAAGGCTATTATTGGTGTTTTTTATTTTAGCCATTCTGACAGGTGTAAGATGGTATCTTAAAGTTGTCTTGATTTGCATTTCCCTGATCGCTAAGACACCTTAAGTGTCTTTTGGCCATTTGAACTTCTTCTATTGAGAGTTCTCTGTTCAGCTCAGTGCCCCATTTTATAATTGGGTTGATTAGCCTTTTACAGTATAGTTTCTTGAGTTCTTTATATATTTTGGAGATCAGACCTTTGTCAGTTGCAGGGTTGGTGAAGATCTTCTCCCAGTCAGTGGGTTGCCTTTCTGTCTTAGCGACAGTGTCCTTTGCTTTACAGAAGCTTCTCAGTCTCAGGAGGTCCCATTTATTCAATGAGGGCCTTAATGTTTGTGCTGCTGGGGTTATACGTAGGAAGTGGTCTCCTGTGCTCATGTGTTGTAGAGTACTTCCCACTTTCTCTTCTATCAGGTTCAGTGTGTTCGGACTGATATTGAGGTCTTTAATCCACTTGGACTTGAGTTTTGTGCATGGTGATAGATATGGATCTATTTTCATTCTTCCACAGATTGACATCCAATTTTGCCAGCACAATTTGTTGAAGATGCTCTCTTTTTTCCATTGTATACTTTTAGCTCCTTTATCGAAAATCAGATGTTCATAGGCTTCAATTTCTTTCTTCAAAGACTTAAAGTTCTTGTCAAATAGATCTTTCACTTCCTTGGTCAGAGTTACCAATAATTTATTCTTTTTTATTTCTTATTAATTAATTAATTAAAAATTTCCACCTCCTCCCATTTCTCTCCCACTCCCCCCACTCCTTCTTCCCCTCCCTCTCCAGTCCTAAGAGCAGTCAGGATTTCCTGCCCTGTGGGAAGTCCAAGGTCCTCCCCCCCGTCCATCCCGGTCTAGTATTTGTAGAATCTTGAATATTAGATTAAGACTTGTATTGACAAGAGCACAAGGCATCATTTCAGGTATGACTAGTTTTCTAAAATGATACATTAGATCAATGATACAATTGCTATGCTTGACACCATAGACATGGGTATGGCACAGGAAAGTTCACAGGATTAAAAGAAAGAAACAGAAATGGATTAAATCTTGTGACAAAAATTACTATTCTTATTTTTTAAATTCATATGAGTTCATTGATATTGCATCATCCTTAATTATGGAAAAGAACTCTTAGCTCTTATTCTTCTTGATAGAATTGACTGTTTATGTTAACTTAATAAGCATTCTTGTCTGTAACTCTATATGAGACAGTTCCTCCAAATACATATAAAATCTCAATGTGTGAAGACAATCCCTATGTAGGAAGCAAAACAGACAATGGAGTTCCAGAACAGTTATCAAGTCTTTTTTTTTATTTAATTTATTTATTTATTAAGGATTTCTGCCTCCTCCCCGCAACCGCCTCCCATTTCCCTCCCCCTCCCCCGATCAAGTCACCCTCCCTCATCAAGTCTTAACCTGAGTTCTGGATCAAAACAGAGTTGAAATCAGCAAAGATGTTTAACTAGAGAAAAAAAACTGTGAAGAGAAGAAATCTGAAGATAAAGAAGGAAAAGAGAAGGGAAAATCATTTGCTGCTGCGGGAGAGGGAGAAGTCTTTGGTTTGAGCTGTTGACAAAGAGTCCTGTGATTGCTGAGGTGTCGTATGAGGTTGTTTGTTTGTTAGCCCCAAAATAATTACTCAGAAACTATATTATTTAAATCATTGCTTGGCCAATCACTTAAGCATATTGCCAGCTAGCTTTTACATCTAGAATTAACCCATTTCCATTATTTGATATTTTACCATGAGGCTTGTGACATTGCTGGCAAAGTTCCAGCTGGTGGCTTGCTACTTTCTTCTCTGCTGGCTCCATGGCATCTATGTGACTCTGTCTTCTTTCTCCCAGCATTCAGTTTAGTTTTCCCTGCTTAACCCTACTCTTCCCTATCACAGGATAAGGCAGATTCTTTATTCATTAACTAATAAAAGCAACATAGATACAGAAGGACTTCCCACACCACTGAGAGATAACTAACTACCAAGACAGCAGATGCTACCCTACCTTTGAGGCAGTGGTTTTGTCATGCTTGGAGAAAAGACAGTGCAGGAACTAGAAGCCCTTGGTGCCCAGAGGCTCTAGTCTTGAGCATGGACGGGTCTCCCTCAGAAAAACCTATGGAGAACGACAGGACAATGACATTTTGAAGAGCAGAGTGTGTGAGAACTTTGCTAACATGTAATAGATAATCAAAGGAGACCGGATAAAGCATTGAATGCCAGGATGAGGGAACTGAGTTTCTTTCCCAAGGTTCTATGAAAGAGTTCAAAGTCTCAATGTTATAAAATCTGGTTCAAAATTTATACCCGGAAGATAAATTTGAACGTACCCCAAAACTAACATTTCAACTTAAGAAGGGTAGTTTCTAAAGAGTTTTGAAATTCTGAGAGGAAATATCCCCGGTCTTAAGTATCTGAAAAGGATTCAAGGCTAAGACAAAGACTAGGTGACCAGGAAGAAGTAAGCAGAGTTTGAGAACAAGAATAAGGGAAGGATTCTGATTTAATCTTGTTCACTGGACTAGAAATGGGGAAGTAAAGAGGAGACAACTTAGGGGCTTGGAGGCCTGAGCACAATCCTTTTTTTTAAAAAAAAAATAATTCTTTATTGATTCTTTGAGAATTTCACATCAAGTACCTCTACCCCACTCACCTCCCTCTCCTTCCATATCTGCCCCTCACCCCTGAAGGATGCCTCTACAAATTAATTAAAAACAACATAAAAAAGAACAAAGAAATAAAAAACCCATCCCATGCCTCCATCTTTCCAACCCCTCTTCATTAGTCCTAGTGGCATTGGGAGCTATGGAGTGTCACACAGTGTATACTCACAGAATGTTCTTTTTGATGAGTCACTGGTCTGGCACAAGGCCCTGGTTTCTGGGTCACCTTCGTCACTGGGCCCTCACTGAAACTCCTCACAGCCTGCTGTTGGCCCACATCATGGAGATTCTATGGTTATGATTTCAAAAGACCAGTTCCTTCATGCACTCCTGCAGGTCTTCCTTGATTCCTCCCAAATACTCTTATCTCCTTACCCATACAACTCTGTTCCTTCTCTCTTACCCCCCTTTCTAATACATACAAACAAAAGTGAATACAAAAGAAGAAATGCAGACAGCTCCAACAACTAAAACAAAAATAAAAATAAACAAGGAAAAAAACTACTAGTAAGGCAAAAAGAAAGAAGAAAGAAAAAAGAAAGAAAGAAAGTAAAAATTCAACAAAACAAAATGAGATAAAAAGTTTGCTTTATGTTCACCAACTCCTCCTGGGCATGGGGCCTGCATTAATGTGTGTTTAATATATTTGGCTCATTTTTTCAGTAGAATATTTTAAGTCAGAGCGAGCGTTTTCAGTACACTTCTTGATAATATTGTGGTTAAAGATGGGGACATCCCACGGCGTGACCAGCTTCCCTAGCAGAGAAATGGCCTCCTGCAGGCATCTTACTACTACCCTGCAACACAGAAGCCAGCTCTAATGTGCTATTAGCTCTTCAGAATGGAAGCTAGACCCCGTGTTGCTGGAGAACCAGCATGGCCCCTGCCATTGCTTTGCAAAATTCCCTTCAAACAGATTCCCCATGTCCCCTTACCTGGTGACATTTATAAAGACGGTGGCTGTTTACTTTGCTTTTATTTCTTGGAGCAAACAAAAGTAAACATGCTGTTAGAATTTCTGCTGAGAGTTGCTGGGAATTCACAGGGAATGCGTTTTTTTTTTTTAATTTTTTTTGTTCTCTCCTTTATTGCTCACTTTTGTTGCTTTTAAATAGAAAGTTGTTGTTTTAGCGATTGGCCAACTGGAGGAGCTGGCGGTGCTGCGGACTTCTGTCTCGGTTCTCTCGCCCAATAAGGCCCACTACCTAAGCCTCACCCTGAGGAAAGATGAAAGCACACCCTTGTGGATGGAGCCGAACCCATTGATCACAACCAGAAATGGTGAAAACTGAAAGAGAATCCAATTTATTTTAAATAAAACTACTCTGTTCTCCTGTGACAGATTCCAGTCCCACAACAGAAAGGAACTGACAGCAGATGTTTTAGAGCCAAGACACAGACTGAGTAATAGTATAGAAAAGAGATTGCTTTGAACTTCACCCCTGCTCTAAATACTTCAAATCAATAGGGTCACAGAACTCTTTAATAGAGTGATGAGGTCTCGCCCTCACAGATCTGTACTGTGACAAGCTGATGTGAGTCCTAGGAGCAGGGTCATAAAAATGGCAAGCTTCTCCCTGAAAGGGGGCTTTGTGTGGGCCGGTCTGCTTAGAGTGACTCCCCTCTACGGCCACTCTGCAGAGCCAGGCCCTAATAGTCTCCATCTAAATGGGACTGACCTCGTGAGTTACCTCAGGAAACTTAATCTATAAACTGGCTTCTTCTTATGCAGACTGATGAATTCTTGTTTATTCCTAAATGGCTGTCACAAGGCCTATTCATCAAACGCCGAATGGGGAGAGGGGCTTACGGAAGCCGGTCTCAAGTTCAGCACCGTTAAATAATCATAGCGTTTGAGAGCTGGCCTTCGGGCCCACGGCAGAGGCACAAAGCGGGCGGCCTTTTCATTTCTAACTATTCATCACAAAGCGCTTAGATGAGATTCTGACCTGATGGGGGGGGGGGGTGTCAGTCTTACTTTCATGCTGTGTTCTTTCTCTTTTGAAGAGTTTTTTTTTTAAACAAAAGTAGAAGAAAATAAAGGCAGATGGCCAACTCTTTATTTGAGCAGTTTAATGTAGTGAAACAGTGAAATCTTGCTCCGTGCTAGATGGTAAACAACACCATTACCCAGAATTCTGCTCTGCCCTGCTACAGAACAGGGTGCTGGTGATTAATTAAACTGTTGTCGTAATTTGAATGCATGATACATAATGGATAGTGTGCCATGTATTTTAAGAGCAGCAAATTAGCAAATAATAACTCTTCTGCGTAAGCCCGTCTCCATGGCTTACCACTAATGCATAAGTAATCACAAAGAAAGGGTCATTGTGCCACTGGCCAGAGAGACCCATGGGTTTGGTGTTCACCAGTCTGTGAACATGTGCTAGAAAGGTCTAGACACGAGGTGGCTGTGGGCCAGGTCAGAGGCCCGGGAAGTCTCCACAGGAGACTTTGTGTTGTCTCTTACTGAGTCTTAGCATCCAGGTTCCCACAGCAGGCCTGCAGACAGTGAACTCTGTATGGCTACCGCACACTTTCCTATGGACATCAGCCTAGGTTATAGAAATGCCTACACAGACAGATTGGGTAGCTCACATGAAAACAAGCATCACTAAAACACCAGTGTTGGGCTTTGAGTTCTCTTCCACTGTGCCAGTCTTTCCCAAGTCCTTCTGCTTGATTTTCTCTAACAACAGTTTTGAAGGGATGGGGAAACTCAAGGGACCTGTGTAGTATTACTTACTTTTTATGGTTACCATAATAAAGCACTGACAATATGCACCTTGCAGAAGAAAGAGGTAGTTTTGGCTTGGGGCTCCAGAGGGAACATCCGTAAAGAGGAAGCAGGAGACTAGCTTCTCATTTGCATCACATAGGAGCCAAAGAGTGAACTAGAAGAGGGCCAAGGCTTCAGCGTCCCAGACTTCTCATAGCGATGGCCTTCCTTTAGCAAGGCTCTCTGTCCTAAAGGTTTCATAGCCTCCATAACCAGCACCATGAATGGGGCTCAACATGAGCCTACATGGAACAGTTATTACTCAAGCCACTACGCCCACACAGTTACACACACTTCTCATAATCTGTAATTCCCAAATGACTATTTGTGCTTAACATTACAGGATAGAACTCAACAGGCTTCCAAAGGGAAGGCTCTGACCCCTGATCCACCTGAAACCAAAATAAAGAACATGCTCACTAAAGCAAAAAAGCAACACAGAAGCTGTAAACAGCTCTGTGGGATATCTGCCCACCCTGATCACGATGCTACAATTTCACCCAGAGCATGGGGCGTAGGTTTCAGAAGATGCACAGAAGACACACAAACATATCCCGAGCTTCTGCATGTGGTCACCCCCTTAGGCCTCTCACTAAGAGTCACCATCCTATGGGTAACCCAAGACCTCACAGATACCAAGAGACCCTTGTCCTTGGGGAACTTTTAAGGCTTTGATAGTGAAACTTGACTGTGTTTCTGACTGACACAATTTAATACCTATTTGACTACAAATGGTCTCAGAGTTTCTTTTGGCATATTCAGAGGTACGATACCAAAGCCACTGGGCTAACAAATTGGGAGAGACCTTCCCCAAAAAAGTCTGAAGAGAAGATAATTTAGACTCATCAGCACATTCCGAACACTCATTTGGGATGATGAGATAAAGCCCACTTCCAGAAAGAAGGGCTTCTCTGACTGATTTCTCCATAGTCATTTCTTGAACAGTGTCCTTCTCCTGCTGTCTCTGTATTGTTTAGGTTGAGTGATAAAACCATTTTCTTTAATAATTTATGGAAAATAATTTATATAACATAAACTCTACCCTATTTGAATGTGATAATTGGTTAACTCATATGTAGTTGCAAATTTGGACAAGTAGTGCCACAATCCAAGGCTACAACATTCCCAGAACCTTCGAGAGTCCAGATGCTCATTTGTAATTTGTCCTTGCTCCCACTCTCGGTTCCGGGCAGCCGCTAATTTACTTTTCGTACCTATGGATCTTTTTTGGATATTTTTCAGAGAGGAAGAACCATGTAATTCATAGTTTTCCACGTTAGGTTTCTTTTACATTTAGCATCATTTTTTATATGTACTTATGTGGTTGCATGTATTACTACCCTGTATTCTATTCTGTGATATATGTATACCCACAGTTTATGTGCAGTAACCGATAATCATTGATTTGTTTATGTTTTGGGTTATTATAGACAAAGTTCTGTGAATAACTGTCTATATCTTTATACAGACACAGCTTCATGTCTTTTGGTTAGGTTTCTTAGACTAGAATGATGGGTACTATATTACATCTATTCAATGGGAGACTATAAAATTCTTTTTCCGCGTCAGTGCTTGGGTTGAAACATTGACGTCATCCATATGGGAAAGGATATGAGGTTCTGGAACAGATGAGCCATCTCACTATTTGTGTACATAGAGGACTGGGTGGTTGAGAAACACCCACCATTCCTACCTGTTTGATCCCAGCCACAGCCCCGAAGGGGACCCTGAGAGAGGTGATGAGCAGGTGGTCCTGGGGACTTCAGCCAACAGCAAGAGACAACTGGAAGCAACCAACTAGGATTTTGTGAACTTTATGTGTAAGTGATTTTGATTGGCAGACCGGCATGAGGAAAGCTGTATTTCGGCGCGTGCCAGTGCATACAGAACAGCTGGCACATTCTGTGCCTTTGGTGGAGCAGAGGAAGGCGAGCAAATTGCCATAGCACTTTGCTGATAGGGACAACTCTATCGGGCAGTACTGTTTAAACAGCCTTTGCCTTTGACATAGTCCTGGAAGCTAAGGAGCTCTGGGCTCTGTGTATCTTCCTAGCTCGACTACTTCTTCTTCATAATAAGGGAGGCCTTCCCTGTCCCAGAGGTCAGGGGTTATTTTAAGATGCACCACCCCCATGCTCTATTTCCAGTCTTTGACGTGGAGTGCTGATAAACCACATTTCATCCTATCTAGACTACTTGCAAATAAATATAATTACCCTAAATGTAGTCTTGTAAAACCTATCAATGCTATGAAGCAAATGCAGCCGCTTGCAGCTTGTCACCTAGGTAATGCATTTAGCCCTCACTGTGCCCCTTTAGTAATACAGATATCATTTAGTCTATCAAGACAAGGCTCTCTCTCTCTCTCTCTCTCTCTCTCTCTCTCTCTCTCTCTCTCTGTGTGTGTGTGTGTGTGTGCACTGCGTGTGTATGTGAGTGTGTGTGTGTGTGTGTGTGTGTGATTCTCTCTCTGTTCTGTTTCACAAGGGCATGCAGTAGACCACAAGAACTTAGTCAAGTGAAACACAGACTGTAGGGTGAGCTCCCAAACTTCTGTGTGACTCAAGCATTCATCATCCAGAGGCGCTTCCTGATGGAGACGAGTACATTATATTCTTTGTTTACACAAGGGTGTGGGCTATGCCTGACTTCTGCCTGCGTGGGTTTGCTTCTCCTATGATGACCATTTTTTTCAATAGCACAGGGGCAAGACAATATGTTTACATACATACGGTTATGTATGCAGAGGAGGTAGGATTTGGAGCTAAGTGTCTCATAGGCACACATGCATGGAGACTAATGCAATAGGGCATACATCAGGGGTGTCTCAGTCATCCTAACTATGCTGAGTTTCCAGCAGACTCCTCACAAGTGACCTCCTAGTGAAGCCTTGGTACTGTAGTTCAAGGATAGGGTCTGCATGGAGTAAAAGTTGTGCCAAATTTGTCTGGCAGTTTTATGACACTAATACTAGCTTTATTTATGCTGGATGCCAAAGCTTGGGACTTATCTAAGGTTCCGTAAAGGGAAGGAGGCTTGTTTAAGGGTGTGTGGTTAAGAACTGAAAGTAAAAGCTTATCCAGGGAAACCAAAGGACTGTTAACAGCTGCCACCTGAGAGGACATCACGGGAAGTTCATCATCCATCTTTCTGTATATCCTGCCTGTTCCGGCTCACCTTGATTGGTCAAATTACCATCTTCTATATGACATAACAGAAAATGCATCTGCTAAGCCCCAGGAAGACTGTCCCTTGTGCAGGATTAAGTGATTTGTCTCAGGTAGCCTTGCAAATTACTCACTATCCCGTGTATGACTTTTTATCTATCCACTTACAATGAAAGTCACTAGCTGGAAGCGTCTGCGCAAACTTGCAAGTGCCACCACCCCTCTCAGTCTGGAAGCAGATGAGTGGGAAGTGGATCTGTCAGCTTGTTGCAACAAACAGGCAAACAAACAAACCGGTTCGGTGTGGACGCGCACAGGGAAGGATGCTGATTTGAATCATTGGCAGGTGTTTAAGGATTGATTTGAATTGTGTTAATTGTGTTCTTATGAAGACACTGCACAGAGCAGTGATACTAAGATTCTAGCAAATGATCATGGAGCCAGTAGATAGCTGTTGACTTGTTGTATCCGGAGATTCCATGTCTGCTAAGTCAATGAACCATAGATAAAAATCGCTATGAAGAGGGTTTGGAGAGATGGCTTGGAAGTTAAAGGTACTTGTTGCTCTTGCAGAGAACCTGGGTTTGGTTCCTGGCATCTACACGGTGGCTAAAAACCATCTCTAGTTTTAAAGCATCTGATGCCTTCTCCGGACCTCTGTGCATGCACATGGTACTCACGCACACAGTCAAGCAGAGCACTTGCACACAGAAAATAAAATAGGTATTTTCATAAACACTAGAAACAAAATTAAATTAAAAATTAAAATGCTGGTCTGAATACGGAACATACACTTTAAAATTATTACACAATACAGAAGAAGTTTACATTTATTAAGTAGTCTGAGAAGCCTGGAGATGGTGTAAAAGTACACGGAAGATGTGTGCAGGTTTCAGGCAGATACTGGGTGTTCTCTATAAAGACCAGAGCATCCACGTGTTCTGTATCTCGCTCTCTGCTGGAGTGAGAGGGTGGGGATAGGGTTTTTCTGGACCTAATTCCCCAGAGCACTGAGGGGGAAGCTCTTCTGGAGAAAGCTTCAGGGGTAAAAGCAGCTGATTCAGGGTTCACTCTACACCGCCCTCCACATATGGTCATCTCTTCCTGTGAGGAGGAAAATAGAAAAATGAAAATGAGAGAGAAATAGTCAAAAGAAGAGATGTCTCCTGAGAATGGCTGTGTTTCAAATGTTTTCTACTTGTGAAGGATTACAGTTTATACGTGCATTTCACTCTCCAGGAAAGCTGAAAACCGAGTCTGGAAGGGGAGCTCATCTGCACACTGCTTAGGGTGTGCGTGCGAAGGCTCTGATTTCTTGATACATCAGGGATGAGCCAGGGGCTCTGACACAGAAATGATGAACCCTGGGATTGCGTCTAAGTAATCTGTATTGCCTACTGGATCCACAAAGTTCAGAAGCTTGTCCATCACAGGCTTAGTATAATGGTCCCTTCATTTAATAATAGCTGTCAAGGGTTTTGAATTACTGGAATAAGTGTAGAATTCTAATGCTTCTTCTTATTAACTTTTCTAATGAGATAATTTCTAAGTGGGGAAATAATTTAAACCTCATGTTGAACTAAAATTACTTTAATTGTTTTTCTTTCATTTAGGATTTATATATATGTATATAATATATGTGAATATATTTATTGTATGTGTAATATACCAATAATGTATATAAGTAACATAAATAATATATAAATATATGTTTTATATATGTATATACATATATAAGCTATGTTCTTTTAGAAGACAAACAGAATCCCCCTTTTCCTGGAGAGTCTAAATCTTATATTTAGACTCATATCTTAGAGTCTTATAGCTAAACTTATGCTTGGATATAAGCAAAAAACAAATTTGTAACCTCAAATTTTAGTGTTTAGAAAAGTAATAAAACAAAAGCCCCGCAAAGAAACATGGCCACCCCTTGACATTGTGCATGACTTCCTGTGTCTCCAGCTCCTTCCGGCCCCCACTCTCTTTGACTCACAGAAGCCTGGTTTCTTTTTCCATCACATTGACAAAGGGCTGTCCCTCTTGGTGCTGCTCGGCTGAAGAGTCCTTGTCACAGGTGGGTATTCGACCTCAGTCCCTCCTTCATAAAGTTAATTACCCACTGTGAACCAACCACTTGAGAGTGGTTAGACTTGGGTTCAAAGTCACAAGACAGAAGTTATAGATAGCATAGTGGTCAGGATCAAGAACCTGTAGTGAGACAGATCATAGGCCCTCATGGATAGCCTGCTATATTTTTCTGTTAATGGGACATAGTGTAAAATAGACTCCTAAGATTTCTCACCATACGTACAGATTAGAGTGTCTTTCAAACCTCAACAGATAAACTTATTTTTGCAGTCTATGACAACACAGAGACCTGCAAATGTTCAAGGTGCAGAGAGTAAGAGCTTGCAGAGTTCTCAGCCGCGAATGATACATCTGTAACACACCTCTTCCTCCCAAGGCTTTGGAAGAATTTCGGAAGAGGGGACAGAAGGAGCCTAACAGCCAGAGGCAGTTGGTGATCACAAAGAAACTGTGTTTTATGGATGCAATAGGGCAATTACACAAATGAACGCAGCAGTTGTGACAGCATGCACAAGGCGTGTGCAAGGTCAAGCCAGGCAAACCCCAGCGTGGAGAGGGAAGGTAGACATAAATCTCCACCCCTGGCTGAGAAGCGGTTGGTGATTGATAGCTTCTGGGAGAGGGAAAGTCAGTTTTCTTCCTGGGTATGGCCCCTGTTAAGTCTAGCACACGTCAATGGATAGTCAAACACCCAGGAGGATAAATGAAAGAATGAGGGCTCAAAGTCGGGTTGTTATGGGAAGAGGGATGGGAGGAGATGGCGAAGTGTTTGAACTGGATCAAAATACAACGCATGAAATTCTCAAACACTTCTTAAAATATTTTCAAGTAAGCTTATTCCTTAGAAAGCATACCTTTCTAAGTGTAATCGGATACAAAATTGTTTTTAGTTCTCTTCTCAGACATTTATTGGTTTTATGAATAGTTTGTGTTCAGCGCAGATCAATTCCACATGAGTAGCTAATATGATACATATTACAGAGATACAGAGACATAGTATTCAACCCAACATACATACAGAATTCAGGTATGGTCTAGAAGGAAGGTGTTCATTTACAAACACAGCAGCTTCAGATCTGTGAGATCTGGTTGTTCCTGGGCAGACTTGTAAAGATGGAAAGCATGGCTCTGATATCAACACAGGTGTGAGCAGCTCCTGAAACATCCATGTGTGTGACCATGTGCTTTTTTTTTTTTACAGGTTTCTACATGTCAAGTTAATTGGGGAAAAAAAAATCCTACAGAGTCAATCCCGCTTTTAGGGTTAGGAAAACTTCAAACCATTGGGATATTAACTGAGCAGAAAGTGTCCGCTGTCTATTCCAATCTGCTGTTTGGTTTCCAGGCTTTACAGAAAGTGTACCAGCCCGCACTTCCAGATGTTTGATCGCAGTTCTCTCTCCTTCACAGGCTTAGCTTCTTCACAATTGCAAGATTTGCAATCTTAGCTGTATTAAAGACTGCATCTTAAATTTTGAAGAAGAAAAACAAAACAGTTAAGACAGAAATAATAAGCAGCATTTTGAAGTTAGTTGAGGGCACACGTTTACTCTTGGTAACCAGCTGGGTGAGATGATTCTGATCCTGTTTGTAACCAGCTGGGTGAGATGATTCTGATCCTGTTGCTTGGTGAACACAGGAGATGAGAAATGCCGACCACTAACCTTGTAAAGATCAGAGTCACTCGGGGTGCCTGGATTTGGGGGTGTTTCCCATCCATCATTGGTGCAGCACCTGCCGATTGTTAATCAAAGGCCAACATCATGTCAAACTAAACGTGGTGGATCTGAGAGGAAAGGGATGCTGTTCCCAGGAGAATGGCAAGCGCCTAAGATCTGTGAAGCTTATTAGAAGCCCTCATGTTAAGTTCGTGTCTCCGAAAAAGTCCATCCTGGATTTAGAGTAAATAGAATCATGGGCACTTTCAGGTGACTTCTGTGTAAGCCTTAGCTATAGAAAGGCTCAAATGAAAGCCTGGTCTGCTTTGCACACCCCATCCTAAATCTTGATAAACTTTTCCTGATTTCAAAGCAGCATTGCATGTCCACATTTCTTAAACCACATCTGGGGGAAACTGGGTTCCACTCTGGGTTTTACCTCTCTTCATCTTGCACATAAAACATCACTAGATTTAATGTTGGCATTGACCATCTGTCCAGCCCCAGAAATATCCTTCCATATCATTCAACACGGAATTGTCAGTGTTTGCTATGTTTAAACAGTCTGGGTGAAATTAGTAGGTTCTGTGCAGCTCTGTTTCTTTCTTGCGTGTTGGATTTGCAGTTGCCTTCTGAGTTTGGTTTAGAGAGTGGAAGCAGAGCGGTTTCTTTGCTTGTGTCTGTAGAGCAGACATGCACAGGAGACAGGATAGCCATTGGCTTCAGGGTATTCTCACCTGTCCAGGTGAGTTCATTGGGCTTGGGGCAACAGAGGCAGAGTGAAAGGAGTCGATTGAAAATGGTTCAGAAACTAGAGTAGGATCAATGTCAGAAAGCAGCACCCTTAGCTCCAGCCTCTGCTCTGCACATGCCTAGCCCATTGCTGGATAAGGTAATTCATTAGGTGATACATGCATAGAAGTCAGCTGGGCTCCGGCAGTTACGAGTCAGGGCTGACAAAAACTTCCCAGGCTTACCAATATAACATCTCAATCCTTATACATTATATTAGTAGCATCGATTACTTGATTAATGATCATGTGTTTATGCTAGTTTTATTTAATGTTTATTATTTAAGTTGCTTTCTTAACAGTGAGGAATTTTATAAGTAGATTTTACCCAACATTACCATTAAATGTGATTTGATTGCATTTATTAGGCATTACAAGAAACTACCTCTTCATTAAACTTCACTAAAATTAGGCTTTAAATGTATATAGATTAATGGGAAAATTATAATTTACATTAGTTGACTGCATTACAGCTAATAGGACTATTTCACTATAATACAGTACCTGATCATCAAACTAACCGTTAGGAACATGGGGTAGAAATTTCTGAGTTTAAATCCATTGTAGGGTAGGTGTAAAGCAGAGATGAAAACTCAGGTCTCCATTCTGACTTTCATCCTCTTCAGGATCAAGTCAGTCTGATTGGAAAATAGCATCTTGGAGACAGGGGCTCTCTTGAGTTCTCAGCTCAGGCTGAGTCCAGAACCTACTGTGTAGGGAAGTTATATATACCAGACCCAGGGAAGGGCTACCAAGGGAATAACAGGGCTTTTTCCTATTACCTGTGTGCAATCTCATCATTTTTGGTCAATGCTGTAATCCCAGCATGATTTCCCATGGATGCTCTGGCTCATCTCTCTGTGCTCCCAAGTGATCAAGTGCTCAAACACCAAGTAATGAGAATGGCCGGATACAGTCAGGAAAAGAAAGTTGCTAGGAAGAAACGTGTGAGCCCTGTGCCACAGGAGCACTTGCCAAAGGCTTCGCCTGGAGTCTCAGAACTGATCTTACTTGCATTGGTGTCCATGTTCCTAAAAAAGTTGACACGGGATACACAAGCAGAATACCCACTGTTCTCAGACACAGTAATTCTTCCATACTTTAGCGAACAGCTTCCACGAAGAGGATGGCTATGGAAAGAAGCTCCTTGCAGTTCGACGTGCCTGTGACAGATACTTTGGGTTTGAGGGACATCAGCGTTAGTCAGACACTCTCACCTTCCAGCAACACAAGGCAACAAGTCTGCCCTTTCCTAAGGGATAAGATTCATAGGACAGAATAAAAACATGCCTTTCTAAGCAGTGTGATGAAGGAAGGTCATTGGTTAAATAAAAAGATACTGCTTGGCTCTCATTGGTTAAGAGATAGGTGGGAGGAGTAAACAGAACAAAACGCTGAGAGGAAGAGGAAGTGAAGTCAGACTCCGCAGCTCCCCTCTCTGGAGCAGACGCTTCAGAGAGACGCCTTGTCCAGCTCCCAGGCAGACGCACGTGATGAAGCTCCGACCCAGGATGGACTTAGGCTAGAATCTTCCCGGTAAGCGCACCTAGGGGCGCTACACAGATGATTAGAAATGGGCTAAATTAATATGTGAGAATTAGCCTAGAAGAGGCTAGATAGGAAGGGGCCAAAGCAGTGTTTAAATGAATACAGTGTCCGTGTAATTATTTCAGGTAAAGCTAGCCGGGCAGGCGGCTGGGGTGTTTGGGGACGCAGCCCCGCCGCCGCGCTCCCAAATTACTACAGCAGTGAATTTTGATTTCTCTTAAGTAATCAGAACTCATGACAGAGTAGCAATAAACCATCTTAAAATATCAACCCATGTATTTCTGGAGCTTACCTGGGTCCTTTGTCTTTTGAGGTTCAAACTCATGTACATGGAAAAAAAAACATTGTCATGAACAATGTTTTGAAGATAAGCAATAGTTTGGTTGGAAATTTTTGTGCAATTTATTGGGCTAATGAGCTAGACCAATTATGAGGGGGGGTGAATTTTGTCACCATGAAACACATTTAGACATACCTGGAAAGAGGGAATCTTAACTGGAAAAATGGCTCCATGAGACTGGCCAGTAGGCAAGTGTGTGCGTTATTATCTTGGATAGTGATTTATGTGGGCGGGTCCAGCTCACGGAGAGTAGTGCCGCTCCTGGGCAGGTGGTCCTGGGTGGGATAATAAAACACACTGAACAAGCCATGAGGATCAAGCCACAGAGCAGGGCTCCTCCACGGCCTCTGCATCAGTTCCTGCCTCCAGGTTCCTGCCTTGAGTTCCTGCCCTGACTTCCTTGGATGATGCACTAATTATAAACTGAAATATTATTATAAAATAAACCCTTTCTTCCCCAGGTGGCTTTTGGTAATGGTGAGAACCCTAACAACATGTCAGTGCTTGATAGATTAAACTAAAGGAATAGGTGGAACAGCAGAAGAAATGAATGTCCTTTTTTGTGATTGAACTCTATTTCCTTGGATAATCATTAATTATGCTACCTTAAGGGGCTACTAATTATTATTGTTTTTATACTTGTTGTCTAAGCTGGCAAAAAAAAACCCAAATTAAGAAAAATCTTGTCACTTGGAGTTTTGCAGGAAGAAGAACTTTTTTATTTTGAAAAGAATAGATGATTTGTTCTAAGACTATGGGAAAATTTCAAAGATGAGAGAGGCCACAGGAAACCAGGCAGGAGAGGGCAGGAGCCAGGGAAGGATCGCAGTCACAGGTGTGTGGATGGCTTGTCAGCGTGGCAGGGCAGTACTGCAGGACCGAGGCACACAGCACAGGCCTTCCCCTCATCTGACACATGATTTATATTTAAAGAGAGAAGTTGTCTCACGTGCCTGCCACATGGGCAAGGAAGGTGACTGACAGTGCCACCAAGCTTAATCCAATGGTTCAGAAGGAATGCCTCCCAGGGGAAGCCTGGAATCTATTATCCCCCCAAAGCAAGAATGAGCGGTGCAGGGCTAACCAATAACACACCTTGCTTGCAAATTATGTGGCGTTTTGACGTGTGGATAAACAACAGAGATTCTCTTCCAACTATGCAGTCACTCCCCATGACTTGGTCTTTTTTCTTACATTTTTCTGGTCGGCTGCTTCCATTTGCACAAAAGATGTCAGAACTTCTCTCAAGTGTCAATTTGCCTTTTAGAAGAAGGAAAATCTAACAGATTCTGAGATGCTGAGATTGGGTCTGAGCCAAAGATACTAAGTGCTGAAAATTAATATTTGGCAAGTGACCATGAATTATCGTGAATGCAGCCACATAGCTGATCTTCTTAAATAGAGCATCCCCCCCCCTCTCTCTCTCTCTCTCTCTCTCTCTCTCTCTCTCTCTCTCTCTCTCTTTCTCTCTCTGTCACACACACACACACACACACACACACACACACACCCTGCATGGAGCTTCTGTAAACAACTTTTAACAGAATGTCTTCTTGTCTTAAGGGAAACTACCACTGAGGTTTCACCAGGAAGCTTCATGTCAGAAACCCTAATCCACTCCGTTCAAATCAAGTGAGGCTTAGATTTAAAGTAAACAATACATCTGAAGGTAAATGTGCACTTGCGTTTATGACCTAAGAGTAAAAGATGGCTAAGCATAAAATTTCTAGCTTGTAATATGGGCATCTAGATTTTGGCAATGCTTAGCATTCTAGGGATACTATCTGGACCAATGTACTGATTTTCAGTTGGTCTAAACATCTAGCAAATGCTTTCTATGTAAATGCATTAATCACTCATTTATTTATACCATTTATTAGAAACCAATTATTATAGGACATTCAAAACTCACTTAGGGACCGATTCATTTAAAAATCAATTACACAGATTGTACAATGTACTAATTAGTCTAAATGATTTTAGGCTTTTGGAAAGTATTTGTAATTTAGAAAATATATCTCACTAAGTTAATAGCAATGATGTGTAAATAATTCAGTAACTTGTATCTTTATTCGCGTAAGTTCTTGTAACAGCACTGAATATGAATATCAGATATCAGATCATAGAAGATGCTGCAACATTATCACCCTACTTACCTCAGTATAAAGTAGTTGGAAGCAATGGGCAGATACAGCACAATGCTACTTGCTCCAGTTTCTTTACGTAATCTAATTTGGAGGCACAGAATCATAGCAGGAGATGTGAGGCCCTGCTTCTACAGACTCAACACACAGAGTCCTGCAGACTCACTGAGATGCACATAGTGTGTGCCCACGTGTCCACGCCTAGAGGGAGCATGGAAACTTGTTAAAGAAGGCCAAGAGTGGTCCCCAAAGCTTCTGAGTGAAAACACACACTGTTTATTCTGCGATGCAGCTTTCTCTTCCAGGTCCTCTTTGCATTCATCTCATCCTGTACTTTCCCATAGCATCCTAGCTCATTCACAGCAACGCTCAGCTGTGTCTTCTTAAGTATACAAATGTCATTAACAAAATCCCATAGTCAAACAACACCATTCTACAGTAGCTTCTACTATATGCAGTAGTTTTATTATAGACACATAGAAAACTTAACTATTTTATTTGGTTTGGGCACCCCCATTTTTTCTTTCTAGTGGAAATGTAAACGAGAGGTTTAAACTTCAGGGCAGGTATACAGAAGAATGAGAACCTGAAGCCATCTACCAAGAAGAATGACCCGCTGGATCTCTAAGAGTGGGTCGTCTCCAGCCCGAACACCAGGGCCCTAGAGCATCGCAGTATTCCTTTCCCTTTTCCTGCTGGAAGGAGTGTATAGTGAAATGTAAACTCCAGCCAATTTGTAAGAGAAAATAAAACTGGATTTATTCAGCTTATGATAAAAAACACATGTATGTCGAACACAAATTTCATGCTCAGATCCATGACACTCTGCATAGCTCTCAGATATTTCTGTGAAATTCCTGGACACTGAAATATTTCAACTACCTTAGAACCAAGCTCCTGTTAGACACATGGGCTGTGGCACTAATTGTATACGATCTTTGATTTTCTTTTTAATTTTTAATGGTGTAAAGAACTCCAGCAGAACATTTAGAGAGAGTGCTAATCATCAGGAAATAGAATTACCAAAAAAGTCATCCCTAAACATACATCTTTGCAAACCAGTATTTAGAATGTTTTAAAATTCAACATCTTGCCAACCTTATAACTTAGCAGCAAAATTTCATTTTGAAACACAGAATTCTATGAGGACAAAACTAATCTCAGCAGTAAATGTTTGCATTCACGTTTGTTCTGACTCTGAATCAGTGGCATTCATTCGCAGTAGCTAGAATGCCTTTTCTCAAATCCAGTCTACATTGTTTGGCTACTTAAGTGGTATTTGTTTTCAGTTTAAATTTGTTTGTTTGATTTCCCTAAATTTTTAAGACTGATTATTTCTTTCTTTTTTTTTTTGAGAAAGTAATGACAAATAAAAAAGGAATGCCAACAGATGTAACACCTCTTGGTGGTATCATTGGCATAGAAGACCCACGCAATCCAGAAAAGATGATCCATGTTCTAGAGTGTTTCTTCTCAAACCGTGATACCTTTTTATGAGAATCGCTTGTTTTAACGAGATTCACTTAGATGGATACTACGGAAAACTTCCAAAGACCAGCATTATGACTATGAAAATAGCTCATCATGAATGACACAGTTTACAGCACAGAGAACTTTAGGAAGATCCACACCCACCATAGACATGACGCCAAGTAGATGCCAAGTTCTGAAGGCTAAGGCTTAGGTTAGTAGGTAGAGTGTAGTGTTTACCAACCACATGCAAACCCTGGGTTCGATTCCTTGGCATTGCATACAGTGCACAGGGTAGGTGATTCCTGTTATGTGAGCATGAAAGCCAAGGAGGCAGGAGAGTCAGGCGATCCTCATCCCTGGCTATGTAGTGGATGCAAGACCAGCTGGAGATCCTGACTCAATAACAATAACAATAATAATGAATAACAATAATATTTTGAAAGAGTAGGAAGACACTTCCTAGAAAGCTAAATAAACATGAATTTGGGGTATCAACTCCCTCACCCATCTCTAATGTTTCCATGATGTGAATATTTGAGCTAAGATCTCTTTTCTAATGCCGTGACTCTCAGAAGAAGATTGCTGTGCCCTGGTCCAACACTGATAGCTCAGTGAAAGGGAATTATGGAAAAGAGAAAGAGAAAAGGGACAAGGAGAGGGCAAGAAAGACAGGAGTCTCAGTTCCCAGTCTGCAGAGGTCAGAGGCCCTGGACATCCGGCCGCTCAGCGAACTTTCTTTGTGAGGAGCATCAGAGTTTCTCGAGTCCTGTCCAAGTGTCTGGGTGCTGACTGGGTCAGCTGACCTAGAGACCCAACAAGAGAGTGTAGCGTTTGGTTTCTGAGTTTCAGGTTTAGCATAAATACTGTCAGAAGAATCTCAGGGACATGATCAGAGAGCAGAATGCAGACTGAGACATAGGTGCAGACAAATCTTTTTCCCCTCACTGAGAGCAGCCTTTCCCACAGGAGGGATGCCAGCTTGATGGCTTTCAAAGTTGTTTTCTCTTCAAAACCCTGGAGATTTCTATTAAAGACTAGAGAGATAGAAGTACTAGGAGAAAATAAAGAAGTGATTATTAAGATTTGCAATACTTGCCTTGAGAAGCCTATGAAGTTATATAAAGTTATGTACGGAGGAGGGGTTCAACATGTTGTTTTCTAATTGTGCATGTGTGAGTGTGTATGTGTGTGTGTAAGAGAAGGGAGTGAGAATGCCAGAAAATTTAGGAATATTTAAAAATCATTGGGATTCAGACTTAAAACTTCTAACTCTGCAAAGCTTGCGTGGTTTATTAACCATGAGTTCTGAGTTTTGAAACAACGTCTGAAGTATTCCTTTCCTTCCCCTCTTTTCTATACCATGTTTCATGGCTGTGTTTCTTTACCACATCACAGTAGTCTCTAGTCTTAAGTGTATCAGCTTTAGCAAATGTCTGAGTATAGGATGCCCGAGTAAAGGTAGCTCTCTGATTTGGGGGGGGGGGGGATGTCCTTTATAATGTGCACTAGTCTGTTTATCTGGTGTCTACTTAAACTAAAAGATTGCTTATCTGAAATTCAGAGTTAAGATGTGTGTGCTATGTTTATCTGATTATGCCATCTGGCCTCTGGTCGACGCTTCTGTGGGTGGTCTGTTTGACAGATGTCTTCTGCATGATTTATGCTGGTTAGAATCTCCTGCTTTTCAGGCCCCCCAGCTCTCAGCTGTGTGACCTCCTGGACATAAGGGGTTTTTGCATTGGAGACAAATCACAAAACCCAGAAGATGCTGGAGATAGATATAAGGAACTAGCACTGCACATGGGGAGAAGGGTATAGATATCTGTGAAAGATGCGGAAGGAGATCGGGTATAGCAGCTCTTCCCACTGGAGTTCTAGAGAGAACAGAAACTCTTGGACAAAAAGTCTAATTCTGTCAACCACAGGTTATGTGAGCAGAGACAAGCTTTGAATTCCAAGTGTATGGCCTACACATGTATATACAAGTGACGTGTGGATACAGGTATGCTTGTCTATGTGTACCTTGGGTGTAGGATTGAGAACAGCCTCTGCATGTCTTCCTCTGCCTCTCTCTACCTTATTTTTTAAGACAGGATCTCTAACTGAACTCATCGTTTAAGTTTGATCGGAGAGAAAGATCCTATCACCCACCTGTCTCTTCCCTCCCGTAAGATCACAGGTGCTTACCACTATGCCTGGTTTTCACATTCATGCTGGGGTTCTTAACTCTGGACCCAATACTTGTACATCAAGAACATTAGCACAGAGTTGGTCCTTATAGTTCCAAGGTTTTGAACTTCTCTGGGTTTTTTGGCTATGTTTTTTTGTCTTTCATTTTTAAATTGGAGATAATGATAGATAATAATAGTCACTACAGGGAGGAGAACTAAATGAAATAGGACATACAGAGTCCTTAGCAAAGTACAGTATTGGCTGTTTCTATTGTTACATTTCCTGTTGCTACCTGTAGCCTATTATTTATAGTGGCGGTGTGTGTAGACAGTGGGGCAGACATTATGAAGCCATTGGTGAAGACCTCACAGGTTGTTTGGATATAGACCAGCTCTTAAGGAAATAAAGAACAATCTAAGCCAATATGTCCTAAGTGCCAATTCAGAGCCACAGATGGGCAAGCAGCAGGAGCCCAGCAGGAAAAGGCACATTGGCCACATCCCCAGGAGCGTAGGAGGGTAGAATGGGACATCCTACTCTCTCCTTTGGGAACTCTTCTCTTAATAGGCTCTTCCAAATGCAGATTCCTGATTGCTGTTGTGACTCTCCCAGCTGCCTCCGTTTCCTCCAACTCTACCAGCAGAGCCTCCAGTCTGCTCACTAGCAAACACAAATGCGCTCCCTGGGGTCGCCGATCGCCTTCTCCAGGTCATGTCAGAGAGCATCTTGCTTTCTGTGTCTTCCTGGACACATCTCGAGACTCTGATGATCATGTGTATATTCTTTTTTTCAGTATGTGGAAGTATGCCCCTGCATAGCTCTCTCCTTTATGTCCTTCTGGATGTCAGTCCCAGGATTTCTCTTTCTGCTTTTTTTTTTTATTGAGAAAAAGAAAAAAAAGTTTCAGCCTCCTCCCAGCCTCCCATTTCCCTCCCCCTCCTCCCACCATTCTTCCCCTCCCCCCACTCCTCTCCCCCTCCCTCTCCAATCCAAAGAGCAGTCAGGGTTCCCTGCCCTGTGGAAAGTCCAAGGTCCGCCCCCCTCCATCCATGTCTAGGAAGGTGAACATCCAAACTGGCTAGGCTCCCACAAAGCCAGAACATGAAGTAGGATCAAAACCCCATGCCATTGTCCTTGGCTTCTCATCAGCCCTCATTGCTTGCCATGATCAGAGAGTCTGGTTTTATCCCATGCTTTTTCAGTCACAGTCCAGCTGGCCTTGGTGAGCTCCCAATAGATCAGCCCCACTGTCTCAGTGGGTGGGTGCACCCCTCGTGGTCCTGACTTCCTTGCTCATCTTCTCCCTCCTTCCGCTCCTCATTGGGACCTTGGGAGCTCTGTCCAGTGCTCCAGTGTGGGCCTCTGTCTCTATCTCCATCCATCACCATCAAACCCAAAAAGATGAACATGGGATGTACTCACTCATAATTGGTTTCTAGCAATAAATAAGGGTCACGGAGTCTACAATTGGTGAACCTAAAGAAGCTAAATAAGAAAGTGAACACAAGGAAAAACATATAGTTATCCTCTTGGATATGGGAAGTAGACAAAATCACCGGGGAGAAAATTGGGATCTTGGGGGTGGGGTGCGATGGGGGTAAGGGGAGATGGGGAGAGAAAAGTGAGAAGGGGAGGAGGGGGGGAACTTGGGGAAACAGGATGATTGGGATAAAGGAAGGTTGGATAGGGGAGCACGGAGGCACAATTCTTAGTTAAGGGAGCCACCTTAGGGTTGGCAAGAGACTTGAACCTAGAGTGGCTCCCAGGAGCCCAAGGCGATGTCCCCAGTTAGTTCCTTGGGCAGCTGAGGATAGGGAACCTGAAATGACCCTATCCTATAGCAATACTGACGAATATCTTGCATATCACCATAGAACTTTCTGCTCCTTTTAAAAACTCCTTTTTATACTCACCCTTTAGGTCATTTGTAGGAATTTTTTTTGTTTATTCGCCATAAATATTTTGAACCCTTTAAAATAACTCTATCCCACAAATCATTAAAATAGGTGCATCTTTCATCATCATAATTAGATATCACTGAGAGGTATAGCCTGTTAACGTTGTATATTGGTGAGAATATGGTAAGACTCTCAGTGCATACTGCCAATTAATTAATAACTTTGAATCTAATATCACACTTGCATTGCAATGAACTGAGAGAAGATTAAATCAGAGTAATGTTTTCAACTAATTGAATTATTTGGCAAGACTGTGGACAGAAGTTTCTGTCCCACCTGGTCTCTCAGTCATTCCGTTCCAAAGAAACACATAAAGACTTATAGTAATTATAAACTGTTTGACCTATTAACTCAGGCTTATATTAACTAGCTCTTACATTTAAATTAACCCATAATTCTTTTCTATGTTTAGCCACATAGCTTGGTTCCTTTGCTCAGTAAGGCATTCTCATCTTGCTTCCTCTGTGTCTGGATGGTGACTACTGGACTCTGCCTTTCCTCTCCCCAGAATTCTCTTCTTCTGGTCACCCCACCTATACTTCCTGCCTGGCTACTGGCCAATAAGAATTTTATTAAACCAATATGAGTGACAAATTTTTACAGTGTACAAGAGCATTATCCCACAGCACAAGATTCTTTGCCTGACCTAGGATATAGGTCTCTCACTATTCCCCTGCCTATGTTATTAAGAAGTGTAAACTTTAGTAACAAGAATTGAAAAATTCTGTTTTTCTATTCTCTTGGCTTGTTAGAGTCACATCCATTGGCCTGATCTTAACGTTTGATGAAATAAATACATACAAGGGACCATACAGGAGAACAAGGTTGGGGATTTATAATTTACTAGCATAAGAATGCAGGGACATTCTCAAATAATATAGATAACCTTAACCATTTGTAATAAGCAGATGCTCAGCTCGCAAAGGGCAAACAAACCTTTCTGAACCACCAAATACACTTTCCTTTGCTGGGTGTGAAAATGACCAGGATGTACATCCTGGCCTTCATCAAAGTATCATGTAGTATGAGAGGGTCTTAATGGTGTCAGAGTAATAAATGAGTCTACTAAAGCAAGAAACTTGTTTTGTGAAACAAGCAAATCAATAGAACTTAGAGGCTTAACAGGTTTTAGAAAAAAATACAACTTGCGGGCTAGGGAGATGAGCTGGTTGATCAGAGGGCTCATGCCTGATTCCTGGCATCTATGTAGGACAGTTCGTAACTGACTGTCCTCTGACTCAGGGGAATCCCATGCCTGTGGTCTTCTCCAGCAGCTGCACTCTACAGGACCTGCTCTCCCACACAGACTCACACATAAATACACAATTAAAAAGAAATCTTAAAAATAGCCATCAAGCAAAACATAGAGTTTGGTGCTCTGCCTGGGAGCACATATGACTTGAACATTAATGAACAATAAGATAAAGCCAACTGACAGCCAGTTGATTTGTTTTGGAATCAAGGCTAAAGGTGTATATAGATCATGGACTGCATTCCTGAGATGATTTCACTTCAGTGGGATCTTTACCAGTAGGAATAAAATATACTGCAACTCATATAAAGTTTCTTCATCCTCAGAGAATCTTACTATGAGATGAGTTAGGTCCATGGTACTAGGATGCCATGTTGGTCTACACTCTTTCAGGGTCATCAGTTCTTCCATATCCTAAAACATAACGCCAACATCCTTCTTTTGCTAATGTTATGGTTTAGATTCATTTGGGTTTGCCTAATATATTCTATACATATAGATAAAAAACCAATACTTTAATTATCTAACTTTTATAAAATAATTAGTATTTATATAATAAAGTATACAGCTTTGAAACAAAAAGTGAATTGTGTTCTCACATCTGCCTATCAATCAGAAATGTCTACTGATTACATATATATGTAATAATATATATGTATATTACTACATATGATACACACACACTATTTTTACAGCGCCAACCACTAGTATGTGTTAACAGACTATAAGATGGCAATGAGGAATGGCATGAAG
Source organism: Microtus pennsylvanicus (assembly GCF_037038515.1). Lineage (NCBI taxonomy): Eukaryota > Metazoa > Chordata > Mammalia > Rodentia > Cricetidae > Microtus > Microtus pennsylvanicus. Next base: position 119,342,482 of record NC_134581.1, on the reverse strand, counting down.
AGCAATATAAACTATCACACCATTATCTCTTGAGTTTTTATTTGCACTAAATAAACAGCAAAATTCACTTCTTAGCATTGTGTCTGAATTACTGGTCCTCCAACAGGAGTGGGTGGGTACATGCTTATATACGTGAGAGTGGCTATTACTGGCCAATTTCTATGTCACAATTATTAAATATTTTTAGGTTTACTTCTCCCTTTGTTCCCAATGATAGTCCCCAAATTGTTAAATAGTACTTGACACGTCATCGATTTTCCCATACATCGTCATTTGTGTTTGTTATTTAGCCATCTTACACTATCTGTTATGCTTTCCATAAGCAATATGCACAACAAACTTGAAGAGTAGCAATGAGAATTCATGTCTCAAAATGCCTGTGTTGTGTGTTCTTCTTGCTGTGTCTGCAAGTTACTAATCATCTAGATTAAAAACAAAACTATTAAACTGAAATTATTTAGAAGTATGGAAATTTATTTTACCATTGCTTATTAGTATCCTATGTATTTGTGTTTAAAATGTGTGCTCACTGGTTAGCGAATGCAAGTGCTAGCCCATATCAAGTCAGTTGTTCGTATCAATGAAGGGAACTCGCAGAGTGTTTGCAATTCCTGTCCTTTGGTTTCCAGTTCCCAAACTGGCTCAGTACAGCCCTTAATCCTGCTCTGTTTTTGATATTTTGGGAGATGTTGTTATCATGTTATCGTACTACATGGTAGTGATGGAAAGGTAGACACATAGATACATGAGTAGAACGGAGAAATGGGCAAATGTAAATATGCTCAAGAGATTAGTAAGTGTGCAACATCTGGTCACTGAAGGAAGGTGATATTTCTGTTCAATGGTGCTAGAGCAATCAAACATCACTGGTACAAACACACACATGCACATATACATATCCAGACACATGCGAATTCACACCTACACACACACACACACACACACACACACACACACACACGCACACACACACTGTAAGTCCAAGCTTTATATCTAAAAGAATTAACTCAAGATAGAACTAAACATGAAACCAAAGAAGAGTTTATAAGAAAAATAGGTAAAATCTTGGGATCCAGAGCTGGGATCCTAAGAATTATTACAAATTACTAAATTTGACACCAAAGACTTCTTTAAAACTGTAAGATTGCTAAATTAGACTTTGTCATAATTTATAACTGTGAGAGGTAAATTTAATTGTCAATTTGTCACAACCTAGAATTACCTGGAAAGAGCATCACCAGGGATAATTTACATTGGGGTGGCCTGCAGGGCATATCTGTGGAGGATGCCCTCAATGAAATGAGTTGATCTGGGGTGCCCCAGGCTCCAGCTGTGGCCGCACCATTTCCTGGGCAGGGGGTCCTGAACCGTGCCCGAGTGGAAACATCCAGCGAGCACAAAGAAGTAAAGTGGTGGCTGTGCGTTCATTCCTCTGTGCGCTTGACTGGATGCAGTGTGACCAGCTGCCTCACGCTCTTGCTGTGACTTCCCCCAGGGAGGGACTGTGACCCGGGACTGGACTCAGTGAGGGACTGTGACCCGGGACTGGACTCAGTGATGGACTGTGCCCCGGGACTGGACTCAGTGAGGGACTGTGACCCGGGACTGGACTCAGTGATGGACTGTGACCCGGGACTGGACTCAGTGAGGGACTGTGACCCGGGACTGGACTCAGTGAGGGACTGTGACCCGGGACTGGACTCAGTGAGGGACTGTGACCCGGGACTGGACTCAGTGAGGGACTGTGACCCGGGACTGGACTCAGTGAGGGACTGTGACCCGGGACTGGACTCAGTGAGGGACTGTGACCCGGGACTGGACTCAGTGAGGGACTGTGACCCGGGACTGGACTCAGTGATGGACTGTGACCCGGGACTGGACTCAGTGAGGGACTGTGACCCGGGACTGGACTCAGTGATGGACTGTGACCCTGACCTGCACTCAGTGAGGGACTGTGACCCGGGACTGGACTCAGTGAGGGACTGTGACCCGGGACTGGACTCAGTGAGGGACTGTGACCCTGACCTGCACTCAGTGAGGGACTGTGACCCAGGACTGGACTCAGTGAGGGACTGTGACCCGGGACTGGACTCAGTGAGGGACTGTGACGCGGGACTGGACTCAGTGAGGGACTGTGACCCGGACTGGACTCAGTGAGGGACTGTGACCCTGACCTGCACTCAGTGAGGAACCGTGACCCAGGACTGGACTCAGTGAGGGACTGTGACCCGGACTGGACTCAGTGAGGGACTGTGACCCTGACCTGCACTCAGTGAGGAACTGTGACCCAGGACTGGACTCAGTGAGGGACTGTGACCCGGGACTGGACTCAGTGAGGGACTGTGACACGGGACTGGACTCAGTGAGGGACTGTGACCCGGACTGGACTCAGTGAGGGATTGTACATAAACATTTAGCCTATAGAAATGAAAACTGTCACACAAAATTTTGTACACGATGTTTCATAGTTTTTCAGTGGCTCATAAACTGAAAACAATCCAGTCCTTTGACAAGTGAATTAATAAACAACCATGATGCTTTCCTGTCACAGAATATCCCCCCACAATGGAAAATAGTTGACTATTGATATATACAAACTGTGGTTGTGTCTCCACAGAATTATGCCAAGTTAAACTCATAAGTTACTCACTGAATAATTATATTTACATAGTATTCCCCTGTGTGTTGTATACACAAGTGTGCGTATATCTGTGTACATGTGCAGGAGCCAGAGAAGGGTACAAGGAGTCCTGCTTCATTGCTGTCTTATTCCCTTGAGAAACGGCCTAACTAAACCTGGAGCTAAACTGACTGCCAGCAGCCCCCGTGATCCTCACTTTTGTCCCTTGCACAGTCCTGGGTTAGGGTCACAGGCCTACATGACCTTGAGCATGCTTGGTCATGAGGCTTCTGTGGATATGAACTCATTTCAAGCACACTTGCCCACCGAGTCATCTCTCCAGACCCTATATAATACCATAAGATGAAAAAGATTATGGAAGAGAAGATTAACCGTGATATCATCTGAGGTGGTCGGATGAAGTAGTTGTCATTACAGAAAGGTAGCAGGAAGCACCCTGCGTGGAGAGAGGGTACAGACAGATGTTTCTGTGTTATGTCTTCCAACTGCATTTAAAACTTCAATATTTCAAAATTAAAATCTCCACAAAACTTCCCCATCTCCTGGAATGCCCAGTCCACCACGATGTCTGAATGTACTTTGAGGGCAGTGCCCTCCCGGCTCAGTTGTCTCCAGTCTATCCTTGTTTGGTGCCGAAGTCAGAAGGAGGGATTAGTGGCGTGGTCCTTGGATGTCTTCCCCTGCTATGGTTCCAGAGGAGACAGAGTTCTTTAAGATCTTATGCAAATGAGACAGCAAAGGCGATGGAGGAGGATGGAAATCACGAAACTTGAAGAAAGGGTTGGGACTGAAAACTTAGGATCGTAAATTTCTTCTCGGCTTTGTGGGGAAGCTGAAATGGCCGACGTTATGCAAATATGGATATTTAGTGAGTCAAACAAAGCAAGTTGTGTGTTGTTTTCCTCTGTCACTGCCTCCCCAGGCTGTGATTCTGACCAGGAGGAGTCTGGACTGCTGACGGCTCAGGATAATGGCACTGGTGGCCCCATTGGGTTCTGGCTCACCCCTTTGCAGCTCAGCCCTGTGACTGTCTGCTCCTTCCCAGCCTTCAGGAGCTGAGCTCAGCAACAGCCAGGGCCACCTTCAGCCATCAGATAATAAAACCCATGCTGCTTGAAATAAAATAATCAAGGAGCAGATGGCAAAAGGACAGGCCGTGGCATGTTTAATCTGTCCGTGTTTGTGAGGAAGCAATTGTCTTCTCAAACCCTGAAAACTGCAAGGCAAATACTGAAGCTGCTGTTTCCACAGCACATATGACACTGTTTACATAGGTGAGTGGAGTTTGGTCTCACCGGACCCTTGCCTTGCTGATATCTCTTTCTTGTAACAGGGAAGGCAAGCTGACCTGTGCCTCCTGCAAGGCACCAATAAAGGGAGGAAGCTGGAGAAGCTTACTCAGTAAAACCAGTCAGCAAAATGGTAAGAGCAGCATTGGATGCAGAGTGCCTCCCAAGACCGAGTGTGGTAGTTCATATCAAGAGCTGTCAGAGCAAACGGGCAGACAGTTCTCTGTGGGTGCTAGATGGCCACTCTATGGAAACATAACGTAGTCAGAGTGTCATGGAGATTTTATTTTAAGTTGGTTGCCAAACTGCAGGGCGGATACACAAATAATGACTTTGCCTCCTCTGAAAGGGTGCTTTGCCACCGAAAGCCGGAAGGTTGGCTGGAGCCTTTTGCCTGGAATTTATTCTTATTCCAGTTCCGATGGTGGTTGAGTAGATTTTAATGATGTGTCAATTACAGCCCACTGCAGACTGCCAGAATGGAAAAGTCTAGGAGGACTCTGTGCCTGAGAATGAAGCCGAGCTGGGCAGTCAGAATAGGACGTGTGAGGAAGGAGAGGCCGGAAGGCAGCGGAGAACAGCTCGCACCAGCCTCTGCTTCACCATTTTCAGGTGTGGGAAGAGGAAACGCGCAGTCCACACATCCTGCAAAGGAGTGCATTCAAGTAAAGGAGCTTGGGAACCACCAAGAAAACGACACCAAGTCCAACTCCTTTCCCAGGGTCCTGGAAGGTTGAAGGCAGGAGTTCCAAGCAGAAAGAGACCTAGGGGACATCAGAAAATGAAAGACTTTCCCTTTGGGTATATAACTGATAACTGGGCTGCTACCATGAATGAAGAGCACAGTGAAGAAATGGACTTAAGCTACCCTTTAGACCCCTTTTCCTGAACACGCTAAGTCCTGACCCAATGCAGCAACCTCGTTGTTTCTCTGCTCGTCTTAGTGTTTATCCCATAGGAGACTGAGCACATCCCTGGGAAGCGTCACACATCTTTCTCCTGTTCTAATTGGCACAGGGCTCATTTGATGTCTTTGTGACAGAGCTTGCTATCTAGCAGGGTACAGCTCTCTGCTAAAGGTCCTGAAAGACAAGGGCCCTTCCTCCATTCCACGATTTTTCAAAAACCTTGGGGTTATGTTTAGGCAACCTTGTTTTCGAGAAATTGATCTCGGGCATTCACTGAATTCTTCTGACTCCCACAGAAGCCTGTCTTCAATGAAACACTGGCATTGCTTATGTGGCTTGAACTGCTTCAGAGTTGAAATTGTCAGGCTTTTAAAATTAGGTTTATAGCAAGCCATATTATAGCATGGTCGTTAAAAGTGAAATCACCACACGCTCTAATAAAAGTAAAGCTTGGAACGTATCTCCCGTGGTTCTCACTGAGATGGGTGGGGTGGCCCGGAGGCGTCTGGGTAGCGTAGGAAGGATGGTGTAGAAGCTGAGATGAGTGCTGGCCAGTGGTACCAGTTTGCTACCCTGAGGAGAGTCCAAGGATCCTGGATTCCAATTGAAAGCAGGAACAGTCGTGTTATCCACAGGGAGTTGGCTGTATTTCTAGGACTTCCTGGACCCTGCTGTCCCCCAGAACTTCATTCTGCAAGGCACTGCTCTTGTCTAATTGCAGTCTATCACTTTCCTGAAAACACGGACCCTAACTGGTAGCAGCATTTCCCCCTTTAGCAGCAGCTTTGAGTCTCTCGATGGCTCTCTGAGACAGAGGAAACGACACACCTGATTTCAACAGGAGCAGAGGCACGCAGGAATTCTGGCTCAGTTTCCCATCTCAGATGGCTGAGGTGCTGAGCATCAAAGCCGAGCCCTCCATCCCTGTCATAGAGCTGTGTTCTTCCAGGATGCCTCCTGCCCAGTGTGCCGTGCTATTCGTACCAATGGACTGTGCACTTCACCGGAGCCCATCACACACCTTCAGTTCTACAGGGACTTACACCCCCCTTCTCCTGTGCTGAGTTCTGAGGGTGCACGCAGTTCTGAAATTCAGCATGATTTCAGACTCTGCCATCCTCTGTTACCCAGGCATGCCATGGTGATATCACCACATCGGGAACTGGAAAATAAAAGGGCCCAGAATTCAGGATCCCCTTTGTGCTGTTGAGAGTATCTGCCCCAATCCTCAGGGCAGCTCCATTCCACAGGCGTTCATTTTTCTCTGCATGGGTAAGGAACTTGAAGTTTAGAGGTTACCAGGCGACCTGTCAAGATGGACTAGCTCTTATGGAGTGGAACCAGGGCTCGAATCTAGAGCCTGATTCCAAAGCCCCTTTAGTGAAAGCAGTTGGGAAATCAAGTATTTGGTTCACAGAGAGAACAAAGATCAATTGAAAGACTCTAGACTCTAGAAACAGACAAAGCCCATGAGGATGGCCACCGACTCTGGATGCTAAGTCTCAACACGACCCTATGCATACCATTCTAGGGCTGTGGAAATAGGGTGAATACCTACACAAATGGTTCAAAATTCATTTGTACCCACTCTGAGCTTTGTCCCTACCTATGTGTGGAAACCCTCAGAGTGGGCGTCCTCAGAAGGAAATAAAATGCTTCCAAAGGAAAGCGAAAAGAAGAAAAAGCAAAGCAGAAAAGACTGTGTGTATGTATTTTTCAAAAGAGGTGTTTATTTTAAAATTATAAATATTGAAATCAAAAGAAATTTAAACGCTTTGAAAATACAGATTAATAAAAGTCACTGTAAAAATTCAATCCAAAATACCTGCCCTAAACTGGCACCGTAAACATTTTGTTATTTGTGCTTCCTTGTGACACACATACACAGACTCCTTTGGTGGTTGCTGCTGCAGCAAACAGTATAAAAATGGTTTGCAGCCAGTGACTTTCTTCTTAACGATACGTTGTGCATATCCGTCTTTGTTAACGAACAACTGCATTTCTCTCCTAGCACAAAGAAGTAATCTCTGCACAGATAAGTGCTAGAAGTTGTGTTTCTTAGCTACTGTTTTCTCCTTACCTCCCCCAGCCCCCAACCCAGCCCCATCCATGAGCAAAGCGGTACGTGATGAACCAGAGTATTTAGTGAGCTAATGTGCACTGTCCTCAGCAGGGGTCCGCACAGCTTGGCTGATGAGAAATGAACCGCCCGGAGCAATCTTTTAATGGCAACTAATTTCCCATATTTGATTCTCAGCTTAGCCAGCTAATACGTAGTTCACGCGTGACAAAGCATTCATGACACCTTTGATAGTTTTCTGTCTGAGAAGCCAAACACAGTGTTCAGGGATCCAGTGACCCTCTGAGATCTTGCCTTGGTGACTTCAAACCCAACTTGGCTAGGGTTAGTGAGCTCATAAAAATCAAGTTTAAGAATAAGTGCCTTCAACTAGAGGTCTGTCTCATTTTAATTCCATTTTTGGATATGTTAGTAATGAAAATTATTCAACAGTAAAATTTATAAATGGTAAAGAAGACTATTTAGAGAAATTGTCCATCTTACCCTTAATATTTTCATTTTCTTTCTGTTTCATCCCAAAGGTTTTGTATCCATTGATCTTTTAAATTCTTAATGCATTTAAGGTATCTAATGTGTATTAAGCTCTTCCATCTTTGCCTTAAACAAATCCTATTACTCTGTGATTCTATCCTATTACACAGTGATTACTGAACAGAGCTCAACTTAATTGGATATGATCATGTCCTGGTATGAAGAATTATCTGGGAAAGTTGCTATTTTTTCGCTGCTGCCAGCAACTCTATTTTATATCTAATTTTAAAAATATCTGTAGATATTTTATGTTGTTTTAATCATAGTTGTAAAATGTCTCTAAGTTTTTCATAGCTGTAGTAGATTCAGCAGAGAATAGTTTCAAAGGCCACGTGATTGCATGTTATCTGTGCAGGGAGATGGCTTAGTGCCTTCTGTTGCCCGCTCTTTTCTGTTTATACATAAAGCATCAACGTGCGTGTGTGTGTGTGTGTGTGTCGTGTGTGTATACACTTGTACACACAGGTAAAGACTTTTGTGTTATAGGAAAACATCTCCTTCCATCTATACCCCAACTTCCCACCTGTTTCCCATCCTGGTTTCTAGGAAACCGAATTACAGATATGTTTACATTGTACTAGAATGCCATTTTTTTTTTCAATTCTGAGACAATCTTACCACTTGGGTCAGAATAAAAAAACCTCAGAAAAGTTTGCAGAAGCCTGATCTGCTTTAGAATGCATTTAAAAATTCAAAATAAAAAAATTCAAGGACTACTAGGTGCAGTACCCCCACATCACATCAGCCCTATGATGTCACTTAACCTATATAAACTGATGCTCACAGTAATAAACTAAGTTCTTGCTTTGACTCGACTCTCTATCATGTCTGATTGTCCTGCATCATGGGGCTGCAGAATGGGTAAATATTGCACTCACCTTTCCCTGGGGAATAAGACTAAGGAGGCCTAGGAGGGGGAAATTGCCAGCTTCCAGGTGGGTTGTGCTAAATGTGCACACCATCCAGCAGTATTTACATGACCTAGACGAAAACAGCTTGACCACTTTTCATATTTGGAAAACCAATTTTTGCCAAGTCTAAAGGAAGCCAGGTAATTTGGCCAAGATGACTTCAACTAAATTGGGCTACCTTTCACCAGGTGATGGCAAAAGTAGGGTCCAGATTGTCTACCCTTCCTTGTGAAGGAAGGGACAAGGCTTAAACAGTTGTCCCCAAGGGTTGGCCTCGATCTAGAAGAGACATCAGAATGGTTGACTTGAGCTGGGTGGTGGTGGCACAAGCTTTTAAGTCTTTAATCCCAGCACTTGGGAGGCAGAGGCAGGAGGATCTCTGAGTTAAAGGCCAGCCTGGTCTACTATAAGAGCTAGTTCCAGGTCAGACTTCAGAGCTACAAAGAAACCCTGTCTCAGAAGCAAAAGCAAAAATAGTTGACATAGCATCCATGCTTTTAATACAAGATATATTAATAAATAGATTTTTATTGTTTATGTAAAGAATATCGTCACCTTCATTTTGAAGAACTAGTAGATATTTTTAACTGAAGTGCACCAGTCTGCGTATCTAGGATTGAAAGAGTAGCTATACAAGATTTTGATGCTGGTGTTCTTAGTACAAATGCTGGTTTTCTGCTTTTATAGACATGTTATAGCTTAGATGATAAACTAGTTTTTTGTTAGCTTGGTCTGAGAGGGTATTTTACTCTTGAACTAATGACTTATGTTTCATTAGCATAAAAATGCAGTTCACACATCAACCCACAATTCTAATAAGGATAGCACACAATTATTTTATTTTTCAAGCTGGGGTGCAATGGCTACAAAGCAAATTGTGCATTTGTTTTGTTATCTCCCCAAAGCTCACCTGGCATATGCCAATCAGGTAATTGCTTGTGCAAACGGATCATTAGGTGCACAATTACCTCATTTGAAACCCAAATTCAGGACTGAGTGGAAGCAGCCCCTGCCTGTGCAATTTTGTGGGTGTACTGATCATTACACCCAACGCGGAAAAATTAGCCCTTGAAGTCTCTTCCCACCCATGGCTTCCTGTTGGCTTCACTGATGGTATCTATTAAAATCAAGCAAACCTGATGTGTTTTCTGGACATAAACAATTAGTTACTTTCTGTCATGGAAACAGAGTAAACATATGCGTAAAACCAAGTTGTGTATGCAAGCTCCACCTCATTTAATCCAGGCAGGGTGGTTCTCCCCTTACCTCGGGCTTCCGCTGATATTTTATTTCATAACTGTTTGCATGTAAATGATGAAGGCTTTATTTTATTTTATTTTTTTTCCCTTTCCAAATACATTTGGCAAAATCTTCCAAGCTGTCTTCTTTACAGCAGAATATTGTCCCTGGCCCATTTCTATGCTAATCACTGAAGTGTTACCTTTTCCTGACAAGTATTTACATGTTAATTAACTTCGCAAGGATGGTTAGAAAGACTAGTTTGCCCTGTTTAACGTGATAAAGGGGATGCTTTTTCCTTTAAAGAAGAGAACAAAGACAGTATCATAAAAGGAAATTATTTAATTACCTTCCCCTAAGAATGAGAAATTTGTTTTCCCACCTTTTTCTCTGTAGAGAAATTCTCCAGATGTAACCTGAGGCACAACAGGAGCAGAGGGTGAAGAGTCTTCCTTTTAATCTGGGTTCCAGGTGAACCCATTTGGTGTGGGAATCTAGGTCAGGACAGATCCAAGGCTGCACAGAGAAACCCTGTCTTGAAAAAACAAAGTGGATGGGGGAATGGCAATGACGTATTGAGAAGAGGAAAGAGTTAAGGGGTCCACAGTGACTTCAACTTGGTCTTTGGGATAGTGACAAAAGCTTTTGTGTTTCGTAGAGGAGGAATTGTCGCAGAAATCTACAGACACATAGACCTAAACAGTCCTGATCAAGCTGTGAGTGGCTGACCATTGTTTCAGCTTGGCTCCTCAAGATCGTCCAAGGTTGTCACTGACATCCTGCTTAATACATGGATGAGGTGTCCCTGAGGTGACTCCAGGGTGCATCCTCCATGGACCAGGGTGGTCTGTTCTGAAAGGCATTATTTTTCCTGCAATTCATCTTGACTGAAGGTGTATCTCTGTGCCTTCAGGGTTTAAGAGGGATGCAGTAAGTCAATAAGCAGACCTTCACTCCACAGGTGATTAATGTCACTTTTCAGAGTCAAGCAGCAGTTTGGGCAAAGCAAAGGAGACAGACACACATTGAGACAGAGATGCTAGCTTCTTCATTGCTTTCAGTTATCTTGTGGGCCAAGTAGCATCAGCAAGAACAGTTTCCAAGTGGTCATTATATTGTTAGAAATCTCCTGGCCGGTCTCACCAGGTCTAGCTTTCCAGTACCCTTTTCATTTTCTTTCCATCAGTTGGGTTCTTTTATATCTTTTATCCTCACTGTATTGATTTTTCCATTCAACACATATTTACAGAAAGTGTTCTCTGCCAGAGGCTCAATGTGAGATGTCTGCTATGTGGTCATGGGCCCTAAGCTGTTTGAAAGATTTGATACCCAAGATAATTAGTAATCACTTTCATAAAATATAACACATTTTAAAACGATTCTGTTAGCTCTAAGCTCTGAATTTGAACCATTTTAAGCATCTAGTTCTTCGGAGAAGGTAGAAGTTTTAACAATTTCCAACAAATTCTGGTAACTAAAGCTTACAGCTTTCTCCTCAAATAACACAGATGTGTACAACTGACAGAATCTGCAAGGAGTCACTGGAGGAGAAGCTGAAGAGCAGGGACTCACTTGCTACCATTTCCACGTTCAGCTCCTTCGTCCTTAAACCCGGAAGTTTAGACTAGTATGAACTGGTAAGAGGGATGTGCAGTGGGGGTGCATATTTATGTTCAGAGAAAAGGGGAACAGAGACAAGAGTCAAGGGATTGTGTGGGTGAATGGAGGAGGAGAGGAAAAACAAGGAAAGTCCCAAACCGAGGAAAGAAATGAAAATAAAGTAGTCCCTTAGCAGAGATCATGAAGAGATGCCTAGTAGGGACTTCATCTCATTCAAACATGTCTAAAATGAATCTCTGGCAGTAGGCATCACGTGCAAGTAGACATAGGCATGTCCCTCTCCAGTCCTGACAGGTCACCTTTGAAAGGTTCTTTGTTGCTATATAGAAGCATACTGGCTAATATTCACCTATAAATCTAAGCATTATATGATGGTATTGGTATTGACATTTGCAGAAAGAAAGCCTTTTCTGATAGTGTTCTACACGGAACAGAGTTTCTGGTATGCTGCTTCCTTGTTTCCCTTTCTCCCTTCATCCCCAACCCTCCTTCCTTCCTTCTCTTCCTCTTTCTCCCTCTCCTTCTTCTTCTCCCTTCTCTTCTTTTCCCCATACACATTTTGTTTGGTCTTGAGACAACAGAAGAATGATTTCAGGTACCCAAACTCAGAAAGCTAAGTAGGGCTTTCCCTTCACTGGGTGGCTATGAGCACACAGCAAAGGTCATTTTCTAGGAATTAGAACTCTGTAAGAGAACGAGGAGCAAGAGATGTTGTTATTTTGTATATACATCAATGTAGCTATAGCTCAACTCTGGTGGTTTTCCCTTTCCAGAGGGCATTTGTCAGGACACCAGGTCCCTGTAGTGGGGTAACGAAACAGTCTTCCCAGGTCTTGAAGAAAGCCAGCAATAGGTAAGCCACAGTAGACCGTGATTAAACAACTGAGCATCGCTCGATTTGACTGAGCTTGGAATATGGTTTGTGAAAGTGTATTTATAGGAATTTTGACAACAAATACTTCATGACAGGTGCCAGACTATTTCATAGTTGATGGAAACAGTTCCACAAACCAAGCCACCTGCCATATAGAGAACACAGAGTGGAAGAGTCCCAGCTATCCCTATTGTCTAAGCAAAGTCTTCTTTCTTAATATAAACAGGCAATACTTGGTGTGTTGTATTGTGATCATTAGCTCCAGTTTTGTGAGAAAAAAGTCTCTCATTTGGAGAGCTGATGGTAATATGTTCCTTTTCACCAACAGTAGAAAAGCTAGACCCAAACTGCTAAATAAAGCCCTCCCCTCACCCCTGTATTTGCTGTGAGTATATTTGGTTTGCACATAAAATGTCTAGAAAAATAATGTGTTTATCTTCTGCACAGGACCCCAGATCAAACAGAAGAGAGGATGCACCACAGGAGAAACTCCAGGCACGTGGAAAGGACAGGATTTCTCAATACCCAGTGTTTTGCCATGTTCCTTTTATAACCTACACACATGCATAACATATTGGATTCTTGTCATTTGTTCTTCATTTTTATCTGAAAATTTAAATATGAAATAGAGGATATTGCTTGACTTTCTGGGGGCCATGAATTTAGAGTGTCTTTCTGTATCCAAGAGGACACATTTCCCTCCCTGTCCAGTCAGTAGCTATGATGATTACAGAGTCTGGTGAAGGTGCTGGGAGATACGAAATTAACGAACAAATGTCCTAATTTTCAGTAAACATTGTTGTTTTAAGGTTTCTCTCTCTCAGAGGCTTCTTTTGTTTAAATTTTATCTCCTTTCCCTTGAATACTAGAGCTAATGACTGAAGTGTTCACGTCAGAATTTCCTCCTTTTACATAGCCCTTCAAAGCCCACAGTTCACATCCTCTTGAAACCCTCGTAATTACAAAAGACGCGAGGCCGCTCATTATCTCCCCTCCATCCTGCATCCTCACAGGTGCCCAGTCACTTGAAGAGTGGGGTCTAATCACCCGGGGCGGGGGGGGCTTCATTCCCAGCTCAGCTGCCTCATTTGATCGACTCAAGACTCAGCCCAACAACAGCGCTCTGTCTAATAAAACTGATTGTCATTTTCTCCTCTTTACTTCATTCAGGGTCAAGAGTGTGGCAAGACAAAGGAATAAAGCAGAGAATGCCAATTACAATCATCTTCTCTGATTGTTTTTAATTTTATTCCTCCCACCTCTTCCCTTTTCCTTTTTTCTTTGTGGCGTTCATTCTTTCTTCCTCTTGACCTGCTGATGCTTCTTCTCTAGTGTTCTCATCTCGGAAGGGGGATCCGGAGTCTTGGCTTCTGAATGCTGAGGCTGTCTGATAGGTCTGCTGGAAATCGGGAGTATAAGTACCTTCCACCCAGGATTCCCCTCTAAGAACTTTTGGGAAACATGTCTATATGTATAAAAAAATAAATAGAACAATCAAGCCATGGCCAGGTTGTATATTGCAATACGAATTCTAATTGGTCCTAATAAATAAAATCTGGAGCCAGGCATTGGTGGGTGAAAGTTCAAGAATCAGAGGAGCAGTGCCGCCAGCCACTAGAGAGACCTTTTACATTTACCAATGCTCAGAACGAAGAGAAGATCCTGTCCTCAGCCTGTCTCCTCAGACTGTGTCCTCAGACTGCAACTGTCTCCACTGCACTGAGCTCCTGTCTCCTCCCACCTTCTATTCCTCTCTCTGCCCAGCTGTATCAATCCTGTCTCCACCTCCCTAGTGCTGGGATTAAAGGCGTGGGATCCCAAGTGCTGGGATCACCATTGTGTGAGCTCTGTTTGTCTTTTAAACAGATTCAGTCTCTTGTAGCCCAGGGTGGCCTTGAGCTAACAGAGATCCCTCTGCTTCTGTCTCCCAAGTCCTGGGATTGAAGGTGTGTGCATCCACTCCCCAGTGACTTAGCTCTGCACTTTGATCTTCAGGCAAGCTTTGTTTGTTAACACACAAACAAAATATCACTACCGTATATACATTTGTATTGATGTCCAGTTATATAAGAATATAGTTTCAGTTCCACACAATAATTCTACTTCTCTGAGTTTTTAAAGACTCCTATTATGTTATGAAAATGTGCCTAATAAAGAATCAACTCACCTTTACAATCCATTGCTTATTCTATGTAACATCAAAAAAACTGAGAAGTGCATTCTTTTGGAAACACATTCAGATAATATTTGAGAGAACTCAAGAATCTTGTGTCAAAACCCATTTAACTACAAGTAAATGAAAACTTATAACCAACTGAATTTCTACCAAAAGATTAGGAAGCTGTCTTGCACAAAGGTTCAGAGGTGTATGTGATTTTCCAAGGGCCAACATGTAGCTCAAGATTTCTGTTCTTCCACATCTTCTCTTTTCTTTCTAGGGTTAGAAAATGACTACTTCTCAGTCAGATTTGTCAGGAAGGGATAGTGTCCCTTGTACCATTTCTTTGGGAGACAAGCAGTTAAAATTATTCTTTATGTTTTAGATAAATGTATTTGAGCATTTGGTTAATATTCTTTGAAGCAGTCAGTTAGTCGGGAGGATAGGTCCTTTATGTTGATTGCCTGAGCCAAATAAGATACACAGATGTATGGGGGTTGGTGTAGACAGAACTAATAACACACTGGTTGTACAAGTAGAAGATGCTTGAATTGTGGGGAAATGTGGGGCATGTTGGGAAAGTTCTAAATTTCCATTTTAGGGCTAAAAAAGTCAGAAAGGTCAGACCATCCTCAAAATGAAATTGTTACACTTTGTAGGAATACAGGGAGCTTCTAGACTGGCTCACAGAATGGTAGATAGGATGTCACAAACCATTAATCCAGTAACACAGTGGGATTATAGGTAAATGAGTTCCCCTTGTGTGAAGTGAATTTTTGCAGAAGGTGAGTTTGACATATGCAAAGAGAATGGGCTTTCAGATGCCAGGATTCAATGGGAGCTAGATTTTAGAGCTATCCATGCCATTTAACAATGATTAGTCACGTGCCTTGTAATGACACCTGTATGTGGGTGTAGAAATCCCAGGAGAGGACTGTCAGGGCCCCTTGAACATGTTATAATCCAAAGATGCCTTTAATGATGTCATTTTCATATAAAACAGTGTGAAATTTTTACTACAAAGGAAAGCTATAGAGACATGTGTGGAACAATTCTGTATTTTGTCAGTTATGTTTTAAATAAGCACTGACTGGGCAGTATCCAGGCAGGAAGTATAGGTGGGACAACCAGACAGGAAGAGAGGTGGGGCAATGAGAACAGGAGAATTCTGGGAAGAGGGAAGCTCCCTCTGCATTCCTCCCCAGTCCTGTCCCAACTACAGAAGAAGGAAGATGTGATTGCTTCCCTGAAAAAGGTACTGAGCCATGTGGCTAACATATACTAGAATAATGGGCTAATATAAGTTATAAGAGTTAATAAGAAGCCTGAGCTAATGGGCCAATCAGTTTATAATTAATATAAACCTCTGTGTGAATTCTTTGGGACTTAATGACTATGGGAAATGAGCAGGACAGAAACCTCAGACTGCAAACATGGAAATATCTTTAACCAATGACGATCTTCCTGAGTATGCAAATCTCACTCTATAGAAGTGTCCCAACCTTCCTAATACTGTATTAAATAAACACAGTTCCTCACGTTGTAACCCTCAACCAGAAAATTATTTAGCTGATACTTCATAACTGTAGTTTTGTTATTGTTATGAATCTTAATGTAAATATCTGATATGCAGGATATCTAGTATGTGACTCACCCAGGGGTCATGGCCCACAGGTTGATAACCTGCTGGATAGTCATGGAAGCTGTGATATCCCTCAGTTTTCTACAAACAAAATTTGTTTAGTTTCTTTGCTGATGACAGACAATGAAGTCTCAGCCATTATTAATGTCTATCTTCTCATTTTCTGCTCCCCCCCTTCTCTTGCTCCTTTTCAATTGGGCTTGATCTTCAGTGTTCCCCACAGGCTCGCGGTCTTAGCATTTAGCGTGTGGCACCATTTTGAAGGCTGTGAAGGCTTCAGGAGTTGGGGTCTGTCTTATGGAAGGAGGTCACTCTGGCAGAGCTTTAAAGGTTTGCACCATCCTGGGTCTGGGCTGCCTTCATCCTTCCTGGTCCATACCACAGACAGTTCTTCTGTCAATGTAGTAGCTTCTTTGGCTCCATTAGCCCCAACACTCTTTCCTCCCTGTGATGGCAAACTATATCAACTTGACAGCTTTTGAAATCAGCCAAAACTCTAGCCCCAGGGCCCTTCTGTGAGGGATTTTCTTAGTCACCACAAGTCTGGGCCACATTTTTTGGTGGCAGCCTTGACAAAAGGCATATAAGTAAGAAAGTTTGCTCATTGTCTTTTTGTCCTTCTTCTCACAGCCAAGCTCATCTGTTCTACAGTGAGTAGAGTAAATCCAGCCTCTTCAGGATTTAGATTAAAGACCAGCTGTCCTCCAGGGATGGTTTAGGACTCTAGCATCAAACAGGGATTGCAGAGACATCCAGTCTCACGGACCGAACAACTACTGCACTCTTGGTCTTGTAGTCTGCAGACAGCCATGTATGTTTGGGGCTGGTTGGATAAACACACACACACACACACACACACACACACACACACACACGCATCAATTCTGCTCCTTTACAGAATCCTGGATAATATACCCTCTGAAGTTGTTTCTGTCACATACTGGTCACAAAAGAAACCTCTTTATTTTACTCTGTTACTTTTGTGCAGCAATAGTCCCTTCAAATTGCTTTGTCTTCCAGAGTTGAAATTACAGCAAGGTTTCATTGCACTTTGAAGCAAAGATCTTATCTACAGTAAGGGAACCAAAATGATGGGCTGCTTCATTCAAGAGAAGGAAATATGCAACAAGAAAACATAAATCAATAATTCCAACCATATCATTTTATCTCTACAGATTACCAGGAGAAATTCTCTATAAAACAGTCAAGTTTCCCACCCTGTTTATGTATCTTTTTGTCCCCTCTAATATAGCCTGATAAGGGAAAGTGTATAAAATCCTGGACATTTTAACATTTTCCATCCTAATGCATATAGGAAAGTTTTTTTTTTCCCCCAGTTCTCCAAATTTATTCTGCTTGTTCCAGCCTCTAGACTGCTCCCTGGCAATGGCTTTCTAGAGGAAAGCTTTCTTCCCTGTCTTCCCTGAGTTTATTCTACACACCCCTGTAGCTTCAGGACCAGTAGTACCATTATAGGGGAGTCATGGGTTCCCTCTCATTTTGGTGTGCTTGGTGGCAGCATCCCTTGATTTAGAATTCCTGTCAAATGTTTATTTTAGAACTGTGACTTTGATAACACCCCAAAGAAGCCTGCAAGCCATACCTGCACATCATTTCCTTAGGTTATATTGATGTGAAAGAAGGGAAATATTTACAGTGCAGGAAGATGGGAACCTCGGGATTAAGTAGCAAGCAAGCTGAATGAGCTGTCTGGGCTCATTATGAAGCACATACTTTATATGTGTTCATTAGATATTGCTATCAAACTACAAAAGGCAAGGAGTTTTGATTAAACTGCAGTTCAGCATGTGAGTGCATGCATAAATTACAGGGGGAGCATTTGCTTCATTAATTATGTTTCAAGAACTCTTTGTGGATGTGAATAAATAGAAATGCAGTTATAAGGGAAAAAACAGCAGCTACCGTGTTGTTAGGTGAGGGATGTGGAAGCAAAAATGAGATAACAAACCATGAACATTGTTAGAAGGATAAAAGTAGAACTATCAATATGCTATAGAAGTGTCAATATGTTATAGAAGTATCAATATGTTACATAATTGACATTTTAGTGTCTATGTAGAGAGATCCCTGAAATAATATTCACATGATGAAATGAGAGACTACCAATTTTCATTTCCCATAGAGAAGATTCTCTCTCGCTTCCTTCCTCTCTCTCTCTTCCTCCCTCCCTCTCTCTCTTCCTCCCTCTTTCCTCCCCTCTGTGTGTGTGTGTGTGGTGACATGGTGGTGTGGTGTATAGATGTGCCCCTGGAGATAAGAAAGGTGAATATATTACCTTGGAGCTAGAATTATCAGTCTTTATTAGCTGGTCCTCTGCTACAAGTAAGTGCTTACTTGTATCCATGTAGTCATCTCTCCATGTTCAGTTTGCACTTTTGTAATGCTCAAGATACAAAGAATGGATTCCTATCATTCCAGAACACCTTAGAGGAAGAAGGCTAGCCTGCTACTATCATTCCTCAGGGAGCTAACAGTGACAGTTATGGTACCATCTGCTCTTTCTTTCCCCAAGGACACATGCTGTGGGACAATTGTCTTGTACTCTGTAAAGATTTGTCAGTTGTATTGGCTTAATAAAACAGATTGGCCAGTAGCCAGGCAGGAAGTAGAGATAGGGCAATGAGAACAGGAGAATTCTGGGAAGAGGAAAAGTCAGTCTGCAATCATCACCCAGATGCAGAGGAAGCAAAATTAGAATGCCTCACTGATAAAAGGTACCAAGCCATGTGGCTAACACAGACAAGAATTATGGGATAATGTAAGATATAAGAGTTAATAAGAAGCCTGAGCTAATTAAGGCCAGTCAGTTCTATGGTAGACCCCATGGGGTATCTTATAATTTAATGTTCATTCCAGACCCATCTATTGGATTACATCAGAACCTGTAGGTGGATGGCTCAGTGTGCAAGCCTGACTTCCTCTTCCACATCAGTCTTCTGCTGAGTTTGCTTTTAAACTCTTATCTTTTGAGACTAAGAACCTGTAACAGGGACTTTGTGTTACCCATAAACAAAAAACCTTCAATTTCAGGTGCTCCAACCTCTACTACACTGAGATATGACTGACGTGACAGAAGGAATGTCAATTATTAATACGTGAAAGGTCACTCTGGTATATTGTTCATACAAGCTTAGAAGAAAGGAAAAGGCATGGATTCCCAGTCTTAAATTTGCCAAGCTAAGTCAGGTGGTGGTGGTGCACACCTTTTATCCCAGCACTTGGGAGGCAGAGGCAGGTAAATCTCTGAGAGTTTGAGGCCAGCCTGGTCTACAGAGTGAGTTCCAGGAAAGGCTTCAATGCTCCACAGAGAAACCCTGTCTTAAAAAACCATTAAAAAAATGGCAAGCTAATCTGGGAATGAGCTTTGCACTCAGTGGAGTACTGACCAACAGCATGGACATCTCCTAGGAATGCCTGTTAGACTTAGAGCGTTTTTATCAGATGTGTGTGCATCAAATCAGGAAGTACTTGATTGACGAAGCACCCTTTCAATTCAGGTCCACCCCACTTTCGCACTGCTTGGACATCTCTGTTATGACTTAGCTCACCTTTGTGGCTTTTTGTCTGCTTCCCCATGTTGTGTACATAGTAAGGAAGCGCTGCAGATAATAGAGTCGACAGGTGCGCTCCATCCCAAGGCAGTCAGCGCCGGTGACTATGCTTCTCATGGAGACCAGAGAACCAGAACGGGGGATGTTTTTAGTTTCTCTGTCTGCCTATTGGAGCCACAAAAAGGGAAGCATACCTGGATCCCACTTTTCTGATCTGCATGTGAAACAAAGCCCTGCATTTTCCATGCCATTTGGCCGAAAGCTAAATGACCATGAAGTATCAAGGTTTGGACGAAAGAAAGCAGCGAATGGCTGCCACCTGTGGACAGACGGGAAAATGGAGGACATAGGAACTTTCTGACAGTATTGTAGGAACTCTGCTTTAGTAAAGAGAATGTGATTGGGTGGCGCTGGAGTCATTCTGACACAGAACATCCTCCTCCGAATTCCTCAGAGTTTGGGAATGATGCAGAGACCGTGTGTATTTACTGTTCCTCTTCAGCTGGACCTAGACTTTAGGAGAGGGAGCTGTGAGGTGACTAGAGGCTGATGTGGCCACAGAGCTGCCTTACAGCAGGAAGCGACCCCTGGAGCAGGAAGAACCACAGGGCTGCCTTACAGCAGGAAGCGACCCCTGGAACAGGAAAAACCAGACCCTACACACCCAGGCAAGATCAACATGCGCACTGAAATGGCAGACAGCTCGCTTTGACTCCCCAGCATCTCCGTATCACTAGGCTGAATACATCACTTGCTCCTATCATGGGTGTGATATTCTGTCGCGGTACAATAAACCAACCAAGGAGTAATAAAGGGATGAAGCCTGCTCCCAGAAAAGCCCAGCTTCTTTGTAGAAGGAGCCATGCCTTCTCTCCTCCCTTCCATTAGTCTGCACATAAAACTCAGTGGCTCTTAAGAAGCCCGCATTGAGCCTCCCAGCATGTTCTTCTGCTCTGCACCACATAGGGTCCCACGTCCTCACTTGGTCTCATCTTTATTCTTTTTCTCTTTGGGACAAGAACTTGGAAACCCTGATCAGGTGGTCTCAGTATGGTCTATCTTCAGACCACCCCAGTCGTTCTCTCCTAGAAACACTTCCATTCATTTGACCAAGACTTATAAATTGCCAGTTACGGTCTGGGTACTTGGAAAGGTATTAGAAATTTACAAATGGACAAGACACACTCCTGACTCTCCTGAGAAGCGTGTGTGTATGGTCTAGCTGCTGTAGTGATAGAGCACACCAAAACACAAACATCCTGCTAGGCACAGTGTGTCCCTGGGGAAACTGAGGCTCAGAAAGGCAAGGCAACATCCCAGGGGCATCCAACTAGAAAATGGCAGGTACAGAATACTGTGAACCCTGCTAGCCTAGGTCGCGGAACAAGTACGGTGCAAGATTTAGCTGTCTGTAATCAAGGTATTCGTGTAGAACTGAGAACTAGGTTGTTCCTTAGGAGACAACCTTGCCCTGGGACTCGCTGCTTTGCATCTTTTTCTACAGAATTAATTCCTTCCACTGTGCACTGTTTCTCTGGTACACATGCCTCCCAGCTGGATCTGGGACTAAGAAGTCACCTGCAGAATGTTGAGGCTCATTCTCCTTCCATCTCCTGGAGAAAAACAAACAAAATTTCCGTGCTTACATCTCACCCACCTTTTAACTCTCTAGCAACCATTCGGTCTCTGCCGTTTCTGTTTTGTGGATGAATTTGGTTTATGTGTTATTTCCCCCTTAAATTTTGAGGACATGTATCTTCATGAAAAGAACAAAGGAAGAAAAACAACTTGTAAATTATCGCAAGAAAAGCCCCTGCTAAAAGCAATAAGTTTGCTGACAGATGGCAGAGTTGGTTGAAAAGCAAGTACCATATTTACTAAGTTTACCCCACTTAGGAAGCCAAAAAAGTGTTATCTAATTCTGTCCCCTGTGTATGTGTATGTTTGGGAATAAACAGATGCCTAATGAGGAATGTGTCTAGTGTCGTCGTAGAGGAACCTGGATAAACTCAGGTTCTCATGCAGGGCTTGCTTTTGACAAATATCAGTGTTCAAAGCCGAGTCTATTGTAAATAAAGTTGTCAGAATGAAAATAGCATTAAAATGCTGTCAAAGCAACATTATTTAAAAAAATAAAAACTGGGTTATTATACTACATAAATTTGTGTCTTTAAATCTCTCTATTATTTATTTAGCATTTATAGTAACAACTGCAAAGTACTAAAAAGGACACATGCCCTGTCGTTGCTGGGAAATCTGGATGCGTACATGGCTGGTGTGGCTAATGAGGGTGTTGTCATACTTCTGAAGCACATGGAGACAGCCAACCAAGATGTGCGGTTGTTTATATTGTGCGGAATGAGCTCCTTCCCTTGACTGACATCCTCTAAAAGCTATACTTTCTGAAAGGAAGCAGTCCTGACTGTGTAGGCAGATAAAGAGGGTACCGTTCCAGCCACAGAGAATAGTCTGGGATGCCATGCTCATGCAGGATGCTGAGTGGATTCAGATGCCAACGGGCTGTGTTAACCGTGATTTTTTAGAGTATGGGCTAATTGGGTGCTGGTGAATGCACTGTGGGTTTCCTCAAGTGAAACACTGAGATCCGCAACCTGCACGGGAGCCCCACGTGTTCTGTCAAAGGTCAGCATGGCTTACAGCAACGCTTCACATGGGTTACATCACACTGTTAGAAGGGGATGGATCACAGGGTCAGCATGGCATATCACACAATCAGCATGGGATATACCATAGGGCTATGACGGAATTTATCACAGGGTCAGCATGGGAGGTTTCGTGGGGTCATTGCGGATGTATCACTGGTTCAGCATGGGATATACCACAGGCCAGCATGGGACATAACATAGGGCAGCATGGGATATAACACAGGCCAGACTGGGATATAACACAAGGCAGCATGGGATATAACACAAGGCAGCATGGGATATAACACAGGCCAGCAGGGGTTACATCATAGGTCAGCATGGGATATAACACAGGCCAGCATGTGATATAACACGGGTCAGCATGGGATATAACACGGGTCAGCATGGGATATAACACAGGTCAGCATGGGATATAACACAGGTCAGCAGGGGATATAACACAGGCCAGCATGGGGTATAACACGAGTCAGCATGGGACATAACATAGGGCAGCATGGGATATAACACAGGTCAGCAGGGGATATAACACGGGTCAGCATGGGGTATAACACAGGCCAGCATGGGGTATAACACAGGCCAGCAGGGATTACATCATAGGGTAGCATGGGATATAACACGGGTCAGCATGGGGTATAACACGGGTCAGCATGGGATATAACACGGGTCAGCAGGGGATATAACACGGGTCAGCATGGGGTATAACACAGGCCAGCAGGGATTACATCATAGGGCAGCATGGGATATAACACAGGTCAGCATGGGGTATAACACAGGCCAGCATGTGATATAACACAGGTCAGCATGGGGTATAACACAGGCCAGCATGGGATATAACACAGGCCAGCATGTGATATAACACAGGCCAGCATGGGGTATAACACAGGCCAGCATGGGATATAACACAGGCCAGCATGTGATATAACACAGGCCAGCATGGGGTATAACACAGGCCAGCATGGGGTATAACACAGGCCAGCATGTGATATAATATAGGCTAGCATAGGATATAACACGGGCCAGCATGGGATATAACACGGGTCAGCATGGGGTATAACACAGGGTCAGCATGGGATATAACACAGGCCAGCATGGGATATAACACAGGCCAGCAGGGGTTACATCATAGGGCAGCATTAGCTTTTCCTTGTCTCACTGGTTAACACACGAGAAAGTAAAAGCCAAGGAAGTTTGCACTCTCTTCCCGCTTCTATCCCTCTCTTTGTTCCTCCTTCTGGGCTCCCTCTTCCCTCGTCTTTTGTCTTTATTTCTATTGATACCAGGCATGGAAATATGGTTGCCAACCAGTTAGTTAGCTTGAGACAAAATAAATTTCAAATTAAGAAGTCTCACTAAAAATTAATATGCCACAATGATAAAAGAATCCAGTTTTGATGACACCATAGCTATGAATGTGCATACCGTCTAATAACACATCACATAGCCAGATGTAGGTAGGGGCCGGGGAAAGGACAAATGAGCAAGACCCTGACCAAAATCTGGGATTTGAACATTCCATGGTAATTGAAAGAACAGGTAGATATCAGAGCAGAAACATATGGCCCGTCAGTTGGACTGAACTGGCAGTAGTGACTGCTACTCTTCCCTACTTATAAGACACACGTAAATCAGAGGGTTTTTAATATGTTTTTATAACTGATGGGCTAAACCCAGGTCTATGCCTAGATTCCCTTCACCAGGACAGTACACAGCTGCTCTCATTTCCCATTGCGAGGGTGGCTATTGGGTGAAGGGCACCACTGGCTCCTTTAGACGCCACCTTGCTTTCAAGGGTTGGAGGCAGAGTGGTTTGAGAGACAGCGTGCCTGCTTCCTCTTTGTATCAGGAAGGATATGCTCTGTAATAGAAGTCATGCTCCTGCTCCAGAACTTTACAAAGCTAAGGCTGAAGCTAGATGGACAGGAGGACAGGGAGGAGGGAAGAGAGATGGGAAGGGGAGGGAGGAAGAAAGTGCTAGGCTTTTCCTTTTCCTCATACCTGTTGGGCAGTTTGTGGGGCAGGAGGCAGGAGGCAGGAGACCATTTTAGGTCTCACCGGAGAAGGTGTGAGATAAATTTCAGCCTCTGCCATATCTTTCCTGGTTTCTGTAAAGTCTAAATTGCTAAAGAGAGTGAAATACCCATTGGCTGCTCTTTGTCAAGACAACGACACACCCATCATTAGAGGATCAGGAGAGGCTCCAGGCATCTGCTCTCCAGTCCTGAATCCCCTTAAGACTCAAAAGGAACAGCTGGGTTGGGTTGCCTTCCTCAAGTAGAGGTGCTAATTCTGCAAAGCCTCTTAAAAACACATTCCAGGTGCCAGTTGGTACCTTTTCCTCCTTTTGAAAAATCCATTCTTTCGGGTGTGTTTGACCAGGATTCATAAATTTGCCTTCCTTCCTTCCTTCCTTCCTTCCTTCCTTCCTTCCTTCCTTCCTTCCTTCCTTCCTTCCTTCCTTCCCTCCCACCCTCTCTCCCTCCTTTCCTTCCTTCTTGCTTCTCACCCCCTCCCTTCCTCCCTTTCTCCCTCCCTCCTTCTTTCTCTTTCTTTATTGTAATTTGCTGAGCTGAGCTGTGTTGCTTGTCAAACTAATTAATTTTTCTGGACTCAAATTTAGAAACTTCAAAATACTTCACAGAATTCTCCTAAGGCACCAGTTAAATTAGGAAATGATTCAGCAAATGTGTTTATGATTCCTGAAAACCTTAACTCCATATTTCTATTTCCTACCCACCTCCCTTTTTTGTAGAGGATAATATAAAATAAGTGCCATCAAACACTTTGCTCATCCATCATAATGTGTTGTTTTGCTCTATTTGAAGTGAATACTATGTTTTTCTTTGTTGTTGCAAGGAGGCTGTTTTTTTTTTTTTGTCCCAGCCGCCCGGCTATTTTAGCCCTGAAATAACCATAAAGAAACTGTATTAATTAAAACACTGTTTGCCTCATTAGCTCTGGCTTCTTATTGGCTAACTCTTACATCTTTATTTAACCCATTTCTATCAATCTGTGTATTGCCATGAGCTCATGGCCTACCAGAAAAGTTTCAGCACATCTACCTCTGGCAGCAGATCCATGGCGTCCCTCTGACTCTGCTTCTTCCTCCCAGAAATCAGTTCTGTCTTCTCTGCCTACCTAAGTTCTGCCCTATCAGGCCAAGGCAGTTTCTTTATTCATCAAATAATACAAGCAACACACAGAGTGGACTCCCAATCATTTTGTCATTTATGTCTTTCTTCTTTCTAGAAGGCCAGCCTAAGCAGCCTTTGTTGGGGAGAAAAGCCTGGAAAAACCAAACCCTGGACAGAGTACACAGCATACTTAAGGGTTAGCTGCTTCTATTCTTATCTTTCTGCCTATGAAAGAAAATAAATTTGATTTTTAAATACAATTTTAAAGAAGCACACAAATGGTCAGAGGCCAAGTAGTAAAGTTTTCCAACTTGGAACGCCAGAGTCTCTTTCCCAGATATTTAAATGTGCCATGCAGGAAAGGCAACTCTCCAAAGACACAGCAGAGTGACCAGGGCTGTGATTGCCCTTCAAAAAGCAGACTGGAAGTTGGGTGTTCTCCAGCTATAAATTAAACAACTTATGTGATTTCTGTGGAGGGATGATAGACTTATCCCCCCCTCTCTCTGTCTCTGTCTCTGTCTCTGTCTCTCTCTCTCTCTCTCACACACACACACACTCAGAAGGAGAGATACATATTATTTCTATCATCTATCTATCATCTATCTATCTATCTATCTATCTATCTATCTATCTATCTATCTATCTATCTATCTATCTAATCTATCATCTATCATCTATCTATCTATTACATTACACAGAAAAGGCCCACACACATTGATATGATTGCACTTCTATAACCCAATTTTCACTCTAGTTCTTCTTTAAGACTTACTTTACTTTTATTCTTGCAAATGTGTTTGTGTCTGACTGAGTGTCTGCCATAGGTTTGTGCAGGACTCAGATGAAGTCAGAAGAAGGCAGCAGCTCCCATAGAGCTGGTTGCAGATGGTTGTGAGCTGCCCAAGGTAGGTATTGGGAAACCCCACTCAGGTCTTCTTCAAGAGCAGCAAATACTCTTAACTGGTCAACATTTCTTTAGGCCTAATTTTTTTTTTATCATTTTGTCTTATTGACAATTTGTTTTTTTCAAATTAGGTCTAACTCCAGAACTCAGGGGTCTGAAGCAGGGCTAATGAGAGCTGGAAAGCTTCTGGGCTGGATTATGTCTTGGGTTGTTTTTAAACTTTCTATTACCAAAATGTTCAATCCTCCAGAGAAGAGTACACGAATGCTCATCTGAATTCACCTATTGTTTATTTCATTTATTTTATCTCTTTCAAGTAAAATATAAACAAAATAAAAACCCAAAAAACATTCTCTTCGAACATTTTCTAACACGAAACCAGCAGTGATAGAGTTCTGTCATTTAATGCAACTGCCCACAATGCCTTCTGCTGGCATTCTCCTCCACCCCACCCCCATTCCACACCAGGCCTGAACCACAGTCTAATTAAATCGCATGCAGCATGAACTTGATATCTTCCCTTCATCCAGTACAGCTCCCTGGCTTTTTGGTTTTTCATGCTTTAAAATGATCTAGATTAGGTGTAGGATGTGTTCAAGTCTAGATCCTCCCAATTGGATCATTCTTTTGAGAAAGGCACACATTTCGGCAAGGTAGCCAAACAGAAAGCTTCTCAGGCCACCTTCCTCCTTTGTAAGGCAGGCGATGTCAGCTTCAGCCCTGAGACTGCTGACCAGCATCACTTGTAGCTGGGGCAGGGCTTCCGTGTCTCACTTTGCAATGGAACATTCTGTTCTCTGGTGTGATATTTTAGCTTATGTAAGGACTGGCAAGACGACTCACTGGGTAACAGTGCCCAGAGACCTATGTGGGGAGGAGGAAGAGGACTTACTCTTGGAGGTTGCCTTCTGACCACCCCATGCACACTGTGGCGTGTACACATCCCCAAACAAACGAATACATGTAAAAACTAAAATAAGCTGTATGACTGATTTGCCCTCAACATTCAGTCTCACTGTTGGAGCAATACTATGATTTTTCTAATTTTTTATTCTTTCACACTTGTTAGTTGTTATCATTATTTAAATGAAAACTTTAAATCTTTCTTTTTTGTGGAATATGGTAGCTAGATTGGCCTTGTTTTCAGTATCCTATGATCAATTACTATATTCTTTTTGATGCTTAACTTGTTAGCATCTGGGTCAGTCTGAAGCCCATTCTCTGATCTTTGTGTCTTTGGCACATGCCTCTGACACTGTTTGAGCTCCTCA
This sequence comes from Microtus pennsylvanicus, assembly GCF_037038515.1. Taxonomy (NCBI): domain Eukaryota; kingdom Metazoa; phylum Chordata; class Mammalia; order Rodentia; family Cricetidae; genus Microtus; species Microtus pennsylvanicus. Next base: position 119,315,042 of record NC_134581.1, on the reverse strand, counting down.
GTTCAGGGCTGGCTACACTTATTTTGTAGTTCCTCTCTGTACTTATAGTCAACAAAGAAGTCATTCCATTCTCTAGTAGATAGAGGTAGGATTTAGAATCAGTATGTTAGCGTAAGTTGTGCCCAATGCTATTAGGGCCCCAAGTCAAGTCTCTAGATTCTTTCAGCAAGTAGTTGGGAAATAATATCTTTAAAAATATCAAGTTTATATGTGTCTTTTTAATGGTTCAACAGAGATCATTTTTTCTCTGGTCCATATTTATGTCATTTTTCCCACAGTGAGAGCCTTGACTTCCAAACATATAATTTTATTTACCCATGGATTCAATATGTCTTATCTGGTTATATAATTTTACATATCTTACATATATTATCTACCCTTATATTTTTGTGTGAAGTAAGCTGTACAGTTGAGTTCTATGCTCTGTCCCACAGATACCTTGAGATTTGGAAGGAAACAAATGGGAAATTTCAGGCATGGAGGGAAAAGAACCTCAAAAACCCAGGTCTCAGGCTGCAATGAATGCCCTGTTGGCTGAACAGACCTGGGAATAGTAATCCTGTGCTTTAGCAAAGGCCCTCTGCACAGCTCCACCCAAGTGAAGGCAAGTCCTGTCGCATTAGTGGTCATGGCAGACGTAGACACCAAGTTTGTTCCCAGGTCCCACAACTTGCAGGCTTCTAGAATGACTGCATAATCCAGAGAAAAGAAAAAAGTTTCAAATCTGCGACTGAACATTCTACTTCTCAAGAGAAAGAGAATATGATGTGGCTTTGACAGAATATTTCACTGTTGTGAAATAAATTTATATATTTTCCAAAATCATGTTCTATGTGCATGAACATGCCTGCATGTGCACTGGAATAATATAGCATTTTAATAATCTTGGAATGATGTAACTTCTTTTTATATGTCTTGCCTTTCTCACCCAAAATGCATAGGATATCTTGCATTTTTGTTCTACATTGATGTGTGTGCTTGTTGTCTTGGTATTATTGGAATAAGAATTAAGACATAAGCTAATATTACACCGTTTTCAAAAGCAGTGTCTGCAATTGATAATGCTTAAGAAAGTTTTAGCTCTGAGAAACTTTGTGATTTTGTTTTTTTTCTTTTTTGTGTGTTTTTCTTGCAGAAAAAAAAGTGCAATATTCTTCATATTTTTCAACACCACCAGATGGTGAATGAACAGCCCAGGAGGAGGAGGGGTGACCCAAGTTGTTTCTACAGCAGTAGAAAAGATAGCAAACCAAGAAGAAGACATCTCTAGTGCCAAAGGCTAGCCCCCTGCCGACTCATCTCCTTCAAACTGATCACAGATTGCGTTGCTAAATTCTATGGTGTCACTTTATAATATAATAATGCCATTCTTTTTTACCTCCACATGGAAAAAAAGTATCTTAGCATATGGAAAAAGACTTTCTTAGTTCATTTGAGGTTGAGAGTAATTGGTAAAGGAAATGGTTCAGAAATCTGTCATATCACGGTAACAACAAATGGAAAGAGAGTATTTCAGTTTACTACTCAATATGAAAAAGCAAAAGGAAACCTTCCAATAAGCATTTTTTTTTTATGCGAGCTTCAAGAAACAAGAAACATACCAGCAAGAAGTTAGGGAAAATGTTTATGTAATTCCTCCCCCCTGCGACAAATAAAGACTGAGCTGTCGTTCTTTGCATGATGCCAGACTTGAATTGTCAGTTGATTAAACAATAATATTAAGAACATTCTGCATTGCCAAAGGTAATGATTTGGTCCATTTTTCCTTCTTATTTAGCATACTGTGGAACCAGTTAACCCAACAGCCTCCAAACAAAAAATTCTAAGTCATACAATTCACATATATTTCTAAAAAATTTTTTTCTAAAATTAAAATATAATTTTTGCATAAAGATGGGGGTAGAAGAGGTATGCGAATGTCACAACTCGTACACATGTGTGCTCATATATCTCCCATATCAAAAAGAGAAGGCAGAAAGTTGACAGCAGCAGCAATTGACACAGGCTATGCCTGGACAGTAGAGAGAAATGGTGGACTTGTGGGAAGGGTAACCGTCGTCTTACGTTGGATTCCCACTGGTGATCACGCCAGGCTCTACTAGACAGTTCCACATCTGAGGGTCCACAGATGCTCTGTCAAAATCAGCAGGTCACAAAACAAAACAAAAAGACAGGAATTTGGGGAAAGGCAATAGGGAGGAGGGGATGTTGATAAGTGAGCACTGGGGAAGAGTAACCAGTAGACAAAGTGCAATGTAGACCTGTGTGGGCTTTCCAAAGAACAAGCTTTTAAAAGTTTTTTTTTCTTTTTTAAAGACATTAAAATCAGGAAATTTGAGAGTTGCTTTTAATTTGGTTACTAAGTGCCAGCAGGCCCCTTTCAGCATGGCTGTCTTTAAAGAATGGCTCGTGTGGCAGAGGACTAAGCTACGGTTCTAGTCCCCATGAATCTGCTCCTCTTCACAAGACTTACACAGGAGAAATGCTTATTTAAGTAAATGTAATGGCATTTAGTGCGCCCCAACTTTCTCTTCTAGTACATATTTCTAAAATATTATCAATGAACAACCTGGTTAATATAGCATATTTATTTCCATAGTATAACTGATAAAATATCAATATTCATATCCTTCCTAAAAATATGAGATCATAATATAATTACATCATTTCCCCCTTCTCTGTCATCCCTCCCAGCCCACCCGTGTGTGTGCTTCCTTTGCTCTCTCTCAAATTCATGGTTTCTTTTTTCATTAATTGTTGTTACATGCTTATATGTATATATGAATATTCCTAAGGAAAACCTGCTTAGTCTGTGTAATGGTACGTGTATGTATATGTTTCAGACCTGACCATTTGGTATTAGATATCCAATTGATGGATTCTTCACTGGGGTAGACTATTTCTCCCAGTCTAAGCATTTCTTAGTTGCTTATAGTTCTTCGTCTAGGGTTGAGGTCCCCCAGGATTATTTTCTGTTTAAATTAGCATGTTTGTTGGTGTCGTCCATTGTAAGCCCAAGTTCCCTATACTACAGACACGCAAAGGCAATCCAGAAATGATGACTATGGACACTTTTTTTTTTCTGATCAGAAGATTTTGCTCAGTGCATGCTAGATGAACTAACATGGACTGAGGACTCACACCTTAGCAAGTTTGGAAGAAAGAACTCTGGGAACAGTCACACCCAAGTCATCATTTGATTGTCCCATTGCTTAGCTGTGACCTTGAGGAGATTCTAGACCTTCTCCTGGCAGAAAGAAGTTTGTTTGGAAAAAGTGTCAGGTGTTTGAAGACGCCTTGTCTAAGCATGTTTTGGGTGGCATGATACATGTATGCTTACAATGTTGTCTATGAATCTCAATTATTGGGAAAGACTTTTAGCAAAAGGTTACTTATAATAAAACAAATATCCCACTTATCTTTAGAAAGGACCCAAATCATTGCCTTGTCCAGTCTTGATACAAAGGGAGGTACCTAGTCTTACTGTAACTTGTTAGCCACGTTTGGTTGATTTCCATGGGAGCCCACTGATGGGTAATCTTTGTGAATTACTGTGGTATACAGCTCTGTAGTAGCAACATAAAACTGCCAGTGTATTTGGGTATTTGGATTATTGATACTTTATAATATACATTTCTTTATTACCTGCATGAGTTTGTATGTTATATGCATGGCTACACATGCTTGTGCATGCTAGGGAGGGTGGAAATCAGAGGTCAATCTTTGGGTGTCTTCCCCTGTTGCTTTCTTTGCGACAGGGTTTCTCACAGAACCTGGAACTCACTGATGGGATAGATTTGCTGAGCTACTGGGATCTGCGTTGGCCCCACGATACTGAGGTTAGAGGAACAGGTAGTCATGCCCAGCTTTCTGTGTGCATGACGGAGATCTGAATTCGCGCCTTCATACTTGGACTGCAAACATTTTACCTACTGGTCTGTTTTTCCAAACATCTCCCCAGTGGTGCAAGTTTGAATAGAAGCTGGATTTTCCTTTTTAAATTGTGTATGAAATTTTCTGACTGAATAATTATCATGGCTTCTCTTGTATTTAGAAGGAAGTACAGAGTTTGCGGGTATTTGACTTCTATTTCCTACACATTATTTTATCTCTTCACATGACTGCATGTCTCTACCTCTCGGATATTTGTATATTTCCTTTTGTCTGTGTTACTTGCTGTGTAGATAGTTTCCAGGTCCACAAGGCTGTCTTCTTGTATACTTGGCCGCTCGCTTGACACTCACCTTCAATGAGAACGCCCCTTCATGAATGTCCCTTCTACTTAAGTCACCTACTGTATTTTCTTGACATGAGTTACATCTCTCAGCAGTAATTCTACTTATTGTCTTTACCTGTGTTCATTTTCTGTCTTCTACCAGGAGGACACATGCCATATTTGAAGGTAAGTGCCAGGAATACAGGAAAAATGTTCTTCATGCCTATACTATGATTACTATTATGTACATTTTATAGCATGGTAGATATCCAATGATTAATAGGTGATTAAGTAGATAAATGACCCATATTTCCTCTTTTTTTAAAAATTTACTCTCATACTCTCTTTTTGTTCCCACTAATGTACCTATAGTAAAAGCCTCAAGACTTTGGAAATGAAATACATCTATAATACCACCCTTCTAGGAAATCTTTCTTGTTTTTCCCTCTAGGTTGGAAGAGGTGTTTCAAGTGTTGTACTAGCTACGTTCATCTTACTGTGACCCAATACCCGGCAGGAACAGGTTATAGGGATGCATTTTACTATGACTCATGCTTTCAGTCCATTATAATGGAGAAGACATGGCCAAGCAGTTCAGTGCATGAAGGCAAGTACGGACGGCACAGGCTGCTTATGTAGTGGTACACAAGGATGTGGAAGAAGTAAGAACTCAGGTTCCTAGTAACCTGCTGCTGCCCATTAGGTCCCATCTCCTAAAGGGTTCCCAAGCTCTCCAAACAGTGACACCGGTTGGAAACGCTAGCCTGTGCGAGGCATTTCAGACTCTTCAAGTAAGATATTCTCGGGCATCACGGTTCAAACTCACTGGGCTTATCAAGGTGGCTTCTACTGCATTTTGAAGCCAAGGAATTAGAAAATGTGTTTGGAGCAAATCCAGAAGTTTCAGACAATCTCTCAACTCTCCTCCATGCTCTTGTCTTTGAAGAGAGAAAGGAGATAGGGTTCCACTGAGTTCATGCTTGCTACAAGTGAAATAATTGCAGGACTTTCACCAAGATCTAAACACCTCCGCTGACTAACAAACCACACAATTAATTCTCAGGTTTGTAAGAAACCTAACAATTAAGATCAAGACTTACACAAGAATTCTATTTAGGATGAAAGTACCATATAAAAGTAGGAGAGATATCATAGTGGTTGACACGCATTTTGAACTGCCCCTCAATGACTTTACAAAATCTGGTCAATTCTGAGAGACGGTGATAATTCTCGCATTATTATTATTATTATTATTATTATTATTATTATTATTATTATTATTATTATAGCTAAGATAGCCTTTCCCATGACCTCTTCTTTTAGTCTTAATCCCTGAGGACAGTCAATGTTGTTCCTTTTCTCTTTCTCCTCTTAAATGAGGTTTAACAATCAGATATATTATCCTGACCTTGTGGCTTTGAGGTGAAACCTGCTTGTTCAGCAACATTTTGCCATAAATTACTCATGATCCATCTTGGCAATTTCTGATTCTCTAAACCATACTCTATTATACATTGCCAGAGGCAAATCAAGACGCCATTTCAATCAGACCCCGCAAGTACAACCTGTGTTTTCCTTGTGGAGATGCGTACTTGAGAGGTCCATGTCTGATCTCAGAAACACCCCGCAGAGCCAGAGGCCATCTAGACATGTCAGGCAGGCCACCACAGGACCAGATTCTTTGTGGTTTTTCACCACAGACAAAAAGTCAGGTGTGACAGAATATGGGGGAATCTCCTGTAGGCCACCATTTCAGTTGTCACAGCTTGGGATCTTCTCTCATCTTTGCACAGAATAACTCCCCAGGGTCTTGATTTAGGGCAGCAGGCAGTCCCATCACACTCTAAGATGGGGCTGATGGTTAATGCGGACTGGAACAGACTGGAACGCACACGAGGGCTAGGGTTCTTCTGTTCCAGCTCAGGTTTCATGCTATTCCGTAATGTGGGAGTGTCATATATCAATTTGTTGATTTCATTGGTTAATCAATAAAGAAACTGCTTGGCCTTGATAGGTTAAAACATAGGTGGGAGGAGTAAACAGAACAGAATGCTGGGAGGAAGAGGAAGTGAGCTCAGAGAGATGCCATGCTCCCCTCTCCCGGGCGGACGTGAAAGGTCTGCTCTCTGAGGCGCATGCTATGAAGCTCCGACCCAGGATGGACGTAGGTAGAATCTTCCCAGTAAGACCGGTGCTACACAGATGATTAGAAATGGGCTAAATTAATATGTGAGAATTAGCCTAGAAGAGGCTAGATAGAAATGGGCCAAGCAGTGTTTAAATGAATACAGTCTGTGTGTTGTTATTTCGGGGCATAAGCTAGGGAGGCGGCCTGGGTGCTGGGGACGCAGCCCCGCTGCTCATATTACAACAATTCCGTGTAGCACTCTTCTTTCCGGATAAGTGAACATGCCACCTGTGTGCTTATTATAAGTAAACATGTCACATGTGTGTTTATTATTTTCTTGCTTTAAAATCACAAAGCAAATCTCTAATGAGGCCTTCAAGTAGTGATCATCCACTCTCCTGAGCAAGTTGGGACTTGAGTGATATGATGAGCTGTTGCTACCGGGAACAGTCGAGTAGCCGAGGCTGCTTTAGAAGGGGGTGCAAAGCCTTCTCATTGCTTATCCCTGCATCTCTTCTCTGCTTTGTGTTTTCCAGCCCCTGTTGTCTTCCATCCCTCAAACTAGCCGTCTTTAACATCCTCCAAAATAAATAGAAATAAATGTCCTCCTTAATCCAGATTGTTCTTGCGTCAGCCCAGCCTGTTCCTTCTCTTGCATGGTTAATTGTTTTTTTCCTAAGTGAAATCTGACTATAAAATTATGCCATAACTCTCAGTCACGTCGTCAGCGAACTTCACACCCTCAGCCTGATCCAGCCATTTCCTCTACTCTGCTTGCACCCACCAGGGACCTTACAGATGCACTCACACCCTTCTCAAGTTTATGCTTAATGAGTTTCCGCAGGTTCCTCTCCCCTACTAGACTAACAACAGCATCTCATAAGTACCTGACACGTGGCAGAGCCTGCTCCACCAATAGCTGTTGAATAAGTTGATTGGTGCCGTCCTTCCTCTCCTTGGGTTAATAAATTGATTGGTGCCTTTCTTCCTCTCTTTGGGTTAATGAGGGACTTAAAGCATACATACGTTCACACCTGATTAACATAACCACCAAATATATTGTTTTGGGTGTATTTTCTTTTCATATTTTAAAAATACTAAATTCTCTCAAAAAAAAAACCCAAGAAATACTGAATTAAAGGTATCCAATATTTACTTCTTCATTTCATACAAACGTCTAAACTTTTCTTTGTCTTGAAAGAACAATGGAAGAAAGTGTGCTTTTTGGTCTTTATAGGACAGGGTACCTAGTATGGAAAGCGAGACTCATGGTTCAATGACAGTATTCTACATTCATGCAATTAAAGGTCTATAGAGTACATGATATTTAATTTCAAGCACATTCGCCATCAATACTGATCACCACGTTCTAGTCAATTGTTCAGTGATCCATGTAGATCATGATGACAGTGGAATTCATCATTTGGGTCTGTCTTATATAGGCTTTGTACCTCTGGGAAAACCATTTTTGGGGGAAGACAAGGCTTAGGGCAATTTTTGAAATAATTGTCAATTTTCACCTGAGCCCTCCAATGATCTTGCATCCCGTGGGGCTCCTCCAGCCTGAGTGCTGTCTCATAAATTCCCCTATCCGGAGCCAAACTTACTTTAGGAAGATTGGAAATTGTGTACATTATAAAAATCATTCTTCAGTTAGCATATAGAAACCAGAACTTTGAGCATTGTCTCAACATATCAAGGAAGGGGAATATTGGGCATATAACTTGGTTGTATGAGTTTCTTCTGGGAATTGGTCAACAGAAGGCTACTCAGCCTATAGAAGGCACCAACAACAGACCAAAGAATCGGTTACAACAAAGTCTAACATGAAAAAGCACTAACTTTGGCTTGCTTATAGCAGTCCAGGTGACCCCTAAACAGCCATATCATTGAAAGTACTTCCACAACATGGATGAAAACTGCCCCATAACTCCAGAAATGGAGTCCTCCTTCTTCAATTAGCTTTCTACCATTTAACTGCTACCTTAGTTAGCAGTTCCTGAATCCACACGCAGCTACAGCAGGATTTAATATAGCTGGGGACACAGGAGTTAGGTGGTGAAATTTAGGCAGCGGGTCTCAGAGCTCTTCCTGCCTGCTGCGACTTTGAGGGCTTGTTAGCAGATCTGCTCTTGTTGAGTGTAGGCTGCAGGCGATTGCTGCTGCTCTGACTACGTTATAATGACTGTTAATCTAAAAGAACCTTATTCTACAACAGACTTCTAGACCACACCAACGGCTTCTGAATAAATACACTGAGGACTCATAAAGAACTAGTCTCCTCTAAGAACAGGTACTCTACATCCAAAGCTTTGTATTCATATTTGAGTAATGTTTCCATTCTTTAAAAACAATTAAGAATTTTAGACAGTCAACTTCCTTTTTCTTTTTTTGCCCAGAGGAAGCCAGTTAATTTATGGTGTTCATGATCACATGATTAGCCAGTGCTGTTTTCGGTGCAAACTTAAAATAAAATTACATGAAATGTCACGTGACCCGGCATTTGCTGTTTTGTAAGTTAGAGATTTTAAAATCTGAGATAATCCCTAAGATTTGGTTATATTCAGTGTGGAGTCAACCTTGGTATAAAGCCATGTGACAAGAGGTAGCACAAAAAAGAGTAGATAAATTTTCTATATCCTCCTTTTCCCCACCTCATAGCTCAAACACAAACACACACACACACACTCACACGCACACAAACTCACACACATGCATCCACACGCTTGAGGCAGGCACATACATCGTCATGGCCTACTTCTTGTCATGTCACCATTCAGAAGAGAACATAATTAGTTAGATAAAGTCAATAAGAAATAAATGGGGTCCCTATCATTCTTTGTCATAGCAAATAGAATCTGTCAAAACGTCTGGAAGTAAAGAAAATTTTATTGAGAAAATAATATTTGTACTTTTAGACACCCTGTGACGTACTCATAGAGTCCCTTAGCTTTAGACTCACGCTTTCTTGTATCAAACATGGAGGAGAACAGTTTATAAAGGTACAGCGCTAGATACAAAGACACAACACGCTCCTTCTGTGGACACAGCAATGGCCATTCAAAGATGAAATGACAAGATCACAGGTTGAAACGGGGAGACCGATATGTATCTCAGCTTTACCGTTTACTCTAGCTAGCTTCATTAGCCTCCTTCTAGACATGTGTGAGAATAATTTCTGTGGTTTTAAATATTTTATTGTGTGTTTGAGGTTTCTCCAAGAAGGTCTCATGTAGTCCAATTGGCTCCTAACTCACTGTGCAGTGACTACTAGCCTTGGACCATCTCTCTGCCTGCATCTCCCATCCCCCATCAAGTGCTGGGATTGCAAATGTGTGTCACCACACTCTGTGATGCCTTTTAATTTAAAAACAAATACTTCTACATCACCATTTTCCTCTGTGTGTGTGACTAGCCCACACTAGCAGTTATTCTTGTGGGGCTTTCTTTGTGCAATGTTACCTTCCTCACACAGCGTGGTGTGATTCACAGCATGCTTGAAGTACAGTAAAGCACCCAAAACAGTAAAGAGGAAAAACAAAATATCATAGTACTTGGTTGACCTGCTTTCATTCATTTCTGACTTCAGACTAACTCTGTCTCCATTCTCTTTCGTTGTGGCCTAATGCTCACAGGTGAAGGAGACCTGTTCACGGTTATGCTAATAATGAGCAACTTCTTTATTTTCCCTCATATTTGCAAAGTCTTCATTTACTCCTAATCTTTATTTTTATTTCTTTTCTGCAGATATAATGGCACAAATAGTTTTTAAAATCTTATATTATAAAATCATATACAATTTATCTGGGTGGTTTTCACAGATTATAGCCAGTGTTCAGATACTGATGACCCGTTTTGTGAAATAGAATTCTCCCAGAGATTTTGAAGTCTCAGCTTGTGGTTGATGTCTGATTCTTTATGTATTGTTTTTATTTTGTCATCTTCCTCCTTCTAGAAATTATCCCCTTGCAGTGCTTGATGTGAGTTTCATTTGTGAGCGTTTACGTGCCTAAAAGTGGTCATACATTTTATTTCTGATTTGCATACATGTTCATTCTTTATATACATATTCACTTTTCTACAGCACTGTGTTCTGAGATACAGTCACTTTTTGCATCTATTAACTCTTTACACCATCCTTCACTGTTTCATTATGTGTAATCAGAGACTACTTTTTCATTTCCCGGCTACCCAGATCCAATTAATCACACAGAAACTATATTATTTAAATCACTGGCTTGGCCAATCACTTAAGTGTATTGCTAGCTAGCTCTTACATCTTAAATTCACCCATTTATATTATTTTATATTTTACCACGAGGCTCCTGTTTTGTTACCTCTTGCTTCTTGGGCGGCTACATGGTGTCTGCCTGACTCCACCTCTTTTCCTCCTCTATCTCTGCTTAGATTTCCCATCATCCTATATTCTGCCCTGCCATAGACCAAAGCAACTTCTTTATGAACCAATAGTAATAAAACATATCCACAGCATACGGAGGAGAATCTCACGTCAAAGAATATTTCAAGGGTATTTCTATATTGTAAATGGGAAATTGAACTGATTGCGATCCTTGTCCAGGAATGAATGATGCTGTCATGAAAACTTTTGAACATGTTTTGGTAAGCATGCTTCGCTATTGCAGACTGCTCTAGAAATCAGTTTGCTGGGTCTCAGAAGCTGTGCACAGTAATGTTTACTGCATAATGTGAAGACTGGTCATGCGGTTTTCACAAACATGCAAACTCTCTAGCATTCTCTCTCACTCTATGCCTGTCATGAGCAGGTAATCATGGCTGCTTGGGAGTTCACGACCACATCATGCCCAGAAGCTGATTTCCTCATCAACCCTCCTACTTACACTGTGTTTCCTGGGCCTTGGAGGCAGCAAAGTAGATGTTCCATTTATTGCTGTACAGTTACTAATCACTCGTCATCATCATTGTGACCAATTATTCACAGAGCATGGCCTGTGCTCCGAATTCTGTCAGTTTGGCTTTGAAAATGGAATTGTATAGTTATCTTTTCTCATGATGCTTAATAAGGTTGGGATTTTTTAAAACAAATAAACAGGCTATTTTTTTTCTGTATACAAAATGTCTATTCATATTCAACAGTCTCCTCAGCCATGAGCCCTGTGGCTACATTGCTAACTTCCCAAGAAGAATGTGCCCACTAATAAAATAGTTACAAATCTGCTGTGGGGGTGACTAAATGCTTTCTCACTGGAACTGAGGCCTGATCCATAGGAAGAAATTCACTGCCATTCTTTGGCTAAATAAATGTGTCATTCTATTTAATTGCCTTCTAAATAACAATTTATGTCCGGTGGCTATTGATGTTCTCAGCCTTGCCTAGAGAAGCTCCCACCCCAAAGTGTAAAGTGGTTACTGCAGAGACTCATAGTTGGTCAAAGTGTTGAGAACAAGAGATTGATGGATACTCAGTCATACATGGGTCATCTGATTCTTCCCTTGTAGAAGCATGGTGTCAAGGGAATGTAAGAGCCACAAGAAGGGGTGACGTGTGTGGGTGTTGTTGTTGGGTATGGCATGGACATTGCACTCATGTCCCCACAGAAGCTGTAAACTCATGGGCACACCAAGCCTGCACAAAACATGGCCAGTCCCTATCTGTCATGGGTGAGGCAAGGACTTATAAGGTTCACTGATTTCTGATTATCTGTAGAATTAAAGACTTCTGGGAAAGGGAGCGATACATTCTGCAGTAATGTAGCCACTGGCAGAGTTTTCTTGTTCCTGTAAACAATTTCTCACTTGATAACCAGGAAGAACTGGTGGAATGGATTGGGTCATGGAAACCAAAACACTGTGGGGTGGCTGGGTGGTGGTTGTCCCTAGGGGGCTGGAGAGATTGCTGGCTCAGCATCTAAGAAGGCACACTGCTCTGACAAAGGAACCAAGCTGGTTACGAGCACACACATCAGTTAGCTCACTCGGGCCTGTAACTCCAGCTCCAGAGCATCCAATGACCTCTTCCTGTCTCTAGGGAGACTTGCACTCATGGACATAGAACTACACACAGAAACAGGTGCATATATGTAATTAAGCAATAAATAGGCCAACCCCCTCAAAGAACATAACAACAATAGAGACACAAAGGAAAAAGGGGGACGAGTGAGGTCATTCAAATGGAGAGCCTGAGTGGGAAGTATAAGAGAAGGTAACGGTACCAAATATGATCATATGCAGTATACACCTGTGTGAAAATGTCATGATGAGACCCTTATCATGTATAATTCATACATGTTAATAAAAACTGAAACTGTCTCTAAAATATTCATGTGTTTAATACACCCAATACTGATTTTCAGTTATGATACTGATTATGGATTCAATTTTCTGCTCTATATGAAGTTTTTTGAGTCTTCTCAAAAAATTGGATTTGCACCTTAAACTGAGTATTTTAGACTTGACAGGACACAGAGTTGCAATTCAAGTATTTGGAAGGCAAAAGATAGAAGACCACAATGTATACCATGCCCTGGCTATAGAGTGAGCCCTTATTTCAAAAAACCAGATTAAACCAAACAAATCAAGAAACAGAATATTCTCAGCATATCTTTTTCTAAGCTAACTATTCTATTTGCTGTATTGATCAGTCTTAATAAATATCCATTGTACTAATTCCTACGGTTTTATAAAATGTCTTAAAAACTAATAATGAGTTATATCTAATTTTAAATCTTTTTTTTTTTTTTTGGATTTTCGAGACAGGATTTCTCCGTAGCTTTTTTTTGGTTCCTGTCCTGGAACTAGCTCTTGTAGACCAGGCTGGCCTCAAACTCACAGAGATTCGCCTGCTTCTGCCTCCCGAGTGCTGGGATTAAAGACGTGCGCCACCACTGCCCAGCTAATTTTAAATCTTAATTATAAATAATATATTTTTTTAATTTGGTGCGATATTTAAAAACATCTTTCAATTTAATTTTGCAGATTCCTACATAAAGATCCTTTGTTAGTCAGTAGTCATTATCTTCAGATCTATATCTGCCTGTAACATTTTGTAATAATACACAAAGCTAAAACTTATTTTTTCCTTAAATTCACATATTATTTAACATTTCTTAAACTTTTCTGTTTCTTAGTCTTGCTGTATTGAATATGTAGTCATTTCTATTAGTCTGTTAGTTGATGTTTCTCTTTAGTTCTATCCACCGTCTTTCTTAAGTACCTAGCAAGGTTCAAATTTCTGATATTATGAGTTCAACTTATAGAATTTTATTAAATTTTTCAAATCTCCACAACAAATAATATTGTTGCTTTAGGCACTGCTATTTTAATCTGTCTTTCGTTTTTCAATGCTCAGCCAGTGGAAGAGAAGCTCTCCACAGACCTTCTCTGTGGACGTCACGTCCCGAGTTTGTTCTGTCATCCTTGACTGTGAGCTCGGTGCCTTAAGTGTGGAAACACTTGGATTCTGATGCTGTGTTCCCTGGAGAAAAACCACCCAGAAAGTCAGCATTGAGATCACAATGATACACAGAAACCACCATGCTTCTCTCAGGAACTGCAATATTCCCCATTGTCCATCATTCACTGCACAGGCAAGGTTTCAGTTATTCTCTTAGGCAATGAGTCTAATTTTTATTATTCCTTCTGTTTTGAGTTTAGGTACTCAGGATTCATACTTTGTTTCCTATTAAACTTCCTACCTTAGACTTCCAGGCTCTAAGACTTTCCTCCAGTCTACGCCAAACATGAAAAGGTGCTGACAAATTCATTGCCAGTGTATTGGCTAGATCAGGTCAAGCTGGTTATGGAGCAGAGCTGACACATTGAATAGGACGAATGCTTCCTTCCTGCTGTAGCTTGTTATGCACACAGTCAAACAGTACATTAAATACACATGGTAAATATTGGGAGTCAGTCACACAGCATTTATCCCATGTGATTCCACTGATATGATCTTTTAAAGATGGACAAAACTAAAGCCTCTGTGAGAATCAGTGATGAGATGAGGGCGACTTCTGCCTCCACATGAACACCTTTGTGCAGTCACCTTCCACACGCACACGCAGACACATACACTTGAACACAGCATGCCTACACGCATACACACACAAACACGCATACATATTTGCTAAGTAATCCATTTGCAGTGTCCTGTATTCTTTCTCTTCTCCTATACATCCTTAATTGAGAGTAAAGGAGACACACACACACACACACACACACACACACACACACACACACAGAGGGAAAGCTATCTGCATGATTGCAATTCAAAACTTCAGGAACAGTTGCCCAGGGTGGGGTTTCCCTTCCCAAGTGGCATGAGTCTCGGCCTAGATCCTGGCTTCTGCCTTCAAACGCTGCCAGCTGCAGCCAGAGCGGAGGCTCATATTTGCATTTCCCACACATTCTTTTTATCTCTTTCTGTTTCCAGACACACGATGATTAAGTGTTCAAAGGCTGGAGTCACACATCCTGGCTTGGAATCCAGACTGTGTTTTCTATTAGACATTGTGAGCTAGATACCGACTTTCATTAAACTTCGCCTTTCTCATTGGCAAGCTGGGAATAGTAATAGTACCTAAATGAAGGGTTGTTGCCAGGGTTGAGTCATACCTATGGTCAATTTTAATAAAGAAACGTTATTTGCTTCCTATTTATCTTGATTTCATCTTAGTTTCTCCTTAGCCTATTAGCACTATGTATTGAGTCTCCTGTTTCCATTTTCCTTACCCTTACTCCCCTTTCCACCACACTGTAGTCCAAAGTAGATGGTGGCAAAATGCCCAGAGACGTTTATGATCTCAGAGAGTACACTCACAAATTGAATAGAAGTAAGTGATAGCTTGATCAAAGGAGAGGGAAAACCTTCTACAATACCTCCCTTAATCTTCTGTAGTAGATTTTACTGTTAAATAAAAATATATCTGATGAGATTGGTGGGAGAAGTCAGTGCATGCCATCTAGAAAAGTCACATAGCAAAGAATGACAAAGGGCTGCCTGTAGGGCTGACAGGTGTGTTGTCATGATCTGATGACTTTAGGGTTGACCTGTTGGGGCAATGCATAATGAAGGAAGGACAGACACACATGCTGAAAACCTGGGATTGGGTGGACCATTAGCTTTGGCCGAGATGCACCAGCATCCTTGAGAATCCATGTTCAGCCTGCTTGCTGCTTCTCCAGTGATTATGTATGGCTGAAAAAGGAGGTGGGTTAGCTAATTTTAGTGGTGGCTCTAAGTAGGAGGTCAGTCTCAGCAAGCAGCCATCTGGAAGGGAGAGGCTGTGTTGGGTACTTTCTGCACATTCTCTCTACATCAGTCCTTAGAAGAATAGAAGGCCTTGCCATTCCCCTAAAGGTGACCTGGGGAAGGCCTCGCCTTTTCCACGGATCTGAGGCACTGGGGTACTCAGCAAGTTGTGCTCATGTCGTGAAGTCTCATTTGTACAAGAGTCTACCTGTTCCCCACAGTGTATGCATTTACTACTTGTGCTGTTTGATCTTTAGGTTTCAGTCTGTTGGTGTCTGTAAGTTATGAAGCTCCATGAGTAAATAAAACATGTCAGGAGGAGATAACTCCAGTCTCCAGCTGTTTCTGTTTGTCGTAGCTACACACACACACACACACACACACACACACACACACAGAGAGAGAGAGAGAGAGAGAGAGAGAGAGAGAGAGAGAGAGAGAGAGAGAAAGAGAGAGAGAGAGAGACTTTAACCTAAAAGTGGTTACTAATGCCTATACTAATATGTTACAGAATCAATATAAAAAGCAAAGGAACTGAGCAAGTGCTCAGTAGCTGTGGATTCTTCTCAAGCATCTTTGAGAACTGAGTTGAAGTTGTGAAGTGAGAAGACACAAGGAAGGACACTGAAGCTTTGTCACGCCTCTGAGTAGTATGGCTTTCGGCTCTTCCAGAAATGGGGAGTGGCCTCAAGTGGGAGGTGAAAAGATCCTGGTGTGTGTCTGTGTGTGTGTGTGTGTTCCAAGCTGAGGACTACAGATTCCGTTTTATTCAATGTACCGTTTCCAGGTCACAGAGAATGGTAATTAGCAGTCTGTTAGTGACATTTCTCTAAGTGGATTACAGACTGTGGTTGTGGTGTGCACAGAGCTCATTGGGTAAGTGCCTTTAAGAAACGGGAAAGTATTAATCTTTCGAGGATCAATAAGATAATAAATTGTGTTTTGTTCCTGAATCTAATGTTTACCTTTAGGATAAATGTTCAGCCTGCTTGCTGCTTCTCCGGTGATCAGTACTTGTAGTGTCGTGAAACAGTGACTATCCTCATGAACTTTAAATTTCCTGCTTCTCCGATGGATAAATGTCATGTGAGCAGGGAACCGCTAAAACTGAAAGAAGATAAAAGGTGGTGGAGGCGGAGCAAGTATGCAGCAGACACGGCTTTGCTAGTACTCATTAGCAGATGTGAACCCCATACAGGTCACCAAGCAGAGGCATTCTGTCCGATATGTGAATGCATTCTCATTTCCCTCCAAGACAGCCTTTCAAGGGTTTCCCCTTTCCCACATTCTCAGCCATTTATGGAAGCCAGATTTCTGACTACAAATTACTTAAGAACAAATGCAGGTGTTCTAATTAATAATAAGCTACTCATATATATTCCACTCCTTTTATCCCTTTTGAGTCCCAAATGTGAATTTGGCTTAAGCTTCTGAAAGAGCCATGGTGTGGATGCATCCACCAATAACAAGGGTAGTAGAGGGGTACTTCTTTCCTTTATTATTATTATTATATTTACTATTATTATTATTTTCCTCTGTTGAAGGATGCCACTTGTTGGTTCCCAGCTGCTCAGCAGCTCAGACTCAAACTAATCACACAGAAACTGTATTATTTAAACCACTGCTTGGCCTATTCGCTCTGGCTTCTCATTGGCCAACTCTTACATATTAATTTAACTGATTTCTATTAATCTGTGTATCACTACAAGGCTGTAGGTTACCTGCTGAAGTTCCAGTGTCTGTCTCCGGCGGGGCTACATGACTTCTGTCTGATTCTGACTTTTTTCTCCAGCATTCAGTTTAGTTTCCCCCACCTACCTAAGTTCTACCTTGATATAGGTCCAAAGTAGTTTTTTTATTCATTAACCAATAAAAGCAACACATAGACAGAAGGACCTCCCACACCATGCCTCTCTTTATCTAAGGTTCTACTATTGAGGCAACCGCTTCCTCATGTTGTGAAAGATACTGATTCAGCCATGGGAGTGAGGATTAGAAGAGGAAAGGCAAATGTAGCGTCATTTTAATTTTTCTTCACTACTGAAAAATGAAAGACTCCTAGAAATAAGACTATTTTTTTAGTATTTTTTTTATCCACATTGATATGGCTACAAAAGAAGCTATTTCCTCTTCTCCATCCCACTGAAAAAAATTCTGTCCAATGCTGGTTGCATATGCAGGAAAACATCAACAAAGTCTTTGTAATGTTGAGGTCACACCTTCTCAGTGGGGTCAGTAGTCAGTAGTTCTCCCTGAGAAGTATGTGTCACAGAGGTATGGAAATGATTTAGCAAATATGGTTGGTGGGTTACTATGTGCTAGACAGTCTGCTCACACCATTAATCTGACTGGCTGGTCAGAAGAAATGATAATTCAAGGTCAGAGAGGAAACAGAATTGCTGAATGGTTCTAATTTCTCCACTAACAGTGAAAAGTAACCTCTCACACTACTGAGTATGTGGATATAAGAATGTAGATAAATGTATGTGGTTTATATGGGCTGCATTTACATGTCTTGTCATTCCTACATAAATATGCCCAGCCTGGCTTTTGCTAATTGCTATTTGGAGTGATGGTAATTAAAGTAAATACAGGAGTACAAGCCAGAATGCTTTAAAATAATAGCATAATCATTGCTAATTCATTTTTTATTTATTGTGGTATTAGTGCTAATGAACTTTCTTGATATTAATGTTAGTGTTATAAGTACTCAGACTGAATTTTTCACTCTGTGTCAGTATTAATTAAATGAATGGTTATTGTTATCTATGTAACAAGACTGGAAGGGACGTTATTTTGTTGTTTATAAAATCAATGGCAATACGGCAACAGTAAAAGCTTGTTCTTATTCTTTTGTGTTGATTATCGGTGCTTCCCTAATTAATGCATGCTTATTGTACAGCAACGCTGCAATGATATTGTTCTGCAGATTACAAGCTTATGACCTATAAGATTTACTTGTGTGACTGTCTTCCTCAACAATTAGAAACCCTACATAAGTCATATAAATTGCATTAACATTCTTAGTTTTTGTAACGTTTTTAGGTGGTAACCCATATAGATAATGAGTGATATGAGGGCTTAAAAGTCTGCAAGTTGCTCTCTTCATTCAGGGCAAAATGCAGTAGGGGAAACCCGGTGTAATAACATAGAGTAAGAATAAAGCATTGAGAAGATAGTTAGCATTCAAAGACTTTTGACAACCACTTCTCTATGTTAATTATTAGTATAAGAGCATCGTTTTGGATAAGAAGCAATTTGTTTAGTTAACTGCAATTAAAGTATTTTGAAACTGGGCATGGTGGTACAGACCCACTAATTCTAGCTGACAGCGGCCAGAATGACAGCAACTTCCAGGGCAGCCTGGGCTACATAATGAGAAAATGTCCCACAGGCAATGTGGAATGAAAGAAACAAAAGGAGAAAGAAGGAAAAACAGAAAGACAGACAGAAAGACAGAAAGGAAGAAAGAAACAAAGCCACAATAACAAAAGAAAGAAAATAACTCAGAATATTGTTTGGAGGCCCTGAATGCTAGTTCTCCTAATCTTTCCAATGCGACTTCACAGTATTAGAAGGGTAAGTATTGTCATTTGTTTATTTGGTGCAGGGTCTCCTAAATCTACAGCAGGCCCCAATTCACGCTGTAGTAGGGATAACTTCAGACTTGTGGTCCTTCTGCCTCCGCCTCTCACGTGTTATAGCACTCCCAGTTTTAAGTGTTGTTTATAAAGGAAGACAGCAAACACACCTCATAACTGGGAAGTACTTTACTTAGCAATTGGCACACCAAAAGCTTGCCACCCGGATTAACTCCTCCAAAGACCATAAACAGCTGATGAGATTGGGGGAAGCAGGGAGAGATTATGGGTCTGCTAAAAGCCAAGGAGATATTCAAGCAATGTGCAAGGCTCATGGCTAAAGAATACGGGAGTGAACACAGTAAGGATGAAGGATGGAGTGCCCACTTGCAGACAGCCCGTATGTGGACGGCAGCCAACTGGTGAAAGAGAACAGATACTGGATTTTATTGGGCTTTGCTGTAGAAGAAAAGGAAACGCACCTTAGAAACTCAGGAAGGTTTAGGGAAAATAAGCATCTGGACCATGAAGAAATGTGACCACACAATCTTGCACTGGGTGAAGAATCTGAGGCAAGCTTTCAAACGGGCAATGCCATTCTGAGAAATAAACTGCCTGGTATGGGATTGGCTTTTATCTCATTTTAAACACCTGAGTTAACTGATAGTTCTACTTTGTTTATGAATTAACGTGAATATGTTCGAAGTAAGTCATAATCATTTATTAAATGATACTTCTCATGTATTTTGCATTAAATACAATTTAGATGGATGTCAAAATTTATAAGATATACTTTAATAGCTTGTTTGAAATAAAATTATAATGTACTTGTTCTATATCCATGTGGACTATGTAATACCAAACGAAATATTAATGTAAGATATTAGAGATTTGGTCTTATTTAATGTGAAATGCCACATGAGATTTTTTTAATACTTAGAAAGTGATTATTTTTGCTAAAGAAAGAAAAGTAGGTTTTATAATGATGTAATAACAGAAAAAACATTTACTCTCACTTAGCTGTAATATGATTGCATTTTCATTAGAGCATGAATTAAATTTTTACCATATTTTGAAAATTAATCTTAATGCATCAAGATTGTTAAATAATATCTTAATTCATGTGTCAAATAAACACCAAGTTAATTTATTGTTTCCAAAGTTTTAATGCATAATGGCCAACAGTATAATTTAAATCATGGTATAAATTCTAATACTTTTAATACTTAAACACAAAGAAAACAGCAGAGAGAAAATTGCTAAAAATGCAGGTCAGATTTACAACACTAGCTATTCAGGGTTAGAATGAGCGTTCCCCAAATCTGCCAAAGTCAACCAGCATATGTGATTAAAATGCAGACTAAGATGCTGTGATGTTTGGCTCAATTCTAATAAAGAAAACAAACATTCTCTCTTAAGGTCACTCTTTCCCTTTCCTTCTCTTAGTTCTCCTTTTTTTTTTGTTTCTTATCCTCTACTGATCTTTTATTCTTGAAGAAAAATAAACTTACTTTTGCCTATCACCCTCTGTCCCTCTTTCCCTCCCTCCTTCCCCCTCACGCTTCTCTCTCTCTCTCTCTCTCTCTCTCTCTCTCTCTCTCTCTCTCTCTCTCTCATAAATTATAGTAATAGTGAATTGTCTTAGCTTGGTAGTAAAGAAATGAGTTAGATAAAGAGCAGCTCAGTCAATGACGTGGGGCATAGTGAGAGATTCCGAGTGGGTTTTATGGAATTAAAGACCTGTTTCAGAGCTTTGTAATAAAAATTAGACATGTAATTTAATTTGCAGTTTTCTCAGCCATTCTCTATCATACCTTACTGTGTCGAGTACACAAAACATGTCCTGGGATTCCAAGTCAGAAATTGCTATTAAATTTTTATAGAATTTATAGAATGAGGAAAAAATCTCTAGAGTGTAGTGAATTTCCAAACTACCTCATTGTTCCTGTGCCTACGAATATTTTATATATTAATAATGTTTACAATTTTTAAAGCCAATTTTGTATGTATAAGGGTAAGAGAAAAATGAAAGGACGAAAGCTAAAACAGACCTTTCTTCAAATACAAACAAATGGCAGTATTGTACATACCTTGCAGGGAAGTCTGAACTGCTAGAAAAACTCAGGTTTTTCTCTACCCTGAACTGTGAAAGTCTCACTTCCATTGTTCTGAAACCAACACCGCACTTTTCTTTTGATCCTGCCATCTCTCTTTCTAATTCAAGTGTAGCAAAGGCAGAACCTAAAGACCATGTAATCGGAATAGCTATGGTTATTTAAAAATAATTGCTTCCCAAGGATATCTGATTCAGTAATTATCTGCAATAAGTTTGGGACCAGATATTTTTTCTTGGGTTGAGTGGGTGTTTGATATTTTAGAAGCATGGATATTGCTACTGATAAACAAAATGTGGTCTGGTAGAGTTACACAGGCGAGCATGCAGCACTCCTACAGCTTCTTACGTGAGCAGTGACAATGACCATGGACTTTGTGTCTTTTTACTAATCTTCATATTTCATTTCCATTGTATACTTTGCAAATATATAAGGCTATTCTTTTCATTCTCTCTGCTTCTCCTTATCCAACTATCTGTCTATCTGTCCACCATCTACCTGTCTGTTTGTCTACTTCCATTATTTTTCTGTTGCTGTGGTCCAATACCATGACCATGTTTCCATCCCCACCCACCCACTGCCCATCACAAAATCTCTTATGTCCCCTTCCCAGGGAGAACTGGGTGTCCCGCCATGAACTCTCCTTGTTACCTAGTATCTCTGGGTCTGTAGATTATAGCATAGCTATCCTTTATTTTACAACTAACAACAGATCAGTTTGGTGTGGGAGGGGGGAAGACTACTAAAGGAGACCAGTGGAAAAGGGCATTTCAGGGTCAGGCAAAAACCTGGCTGAAGGGAATCTTCCAGAAATCTACAAGGATGACCCCCGCTAAGACTGCTAGAAAAAGCAGATATGTAGCCTGAACTGGCCATCAGTTGTGCCAGGCAAGCCTTCAGGTGGAAGAAGTGGGAAACCAACCCAGTCACATAATATCTGACCTACAGTTCATCCCATTTATGGGATGTGCTGGGGTACGGGTGGCCTATAGACTGAGGGAGTGTCCAACCAATGGCTGTTCTAGCCTAAAACACAAGCCAGGAGAGTAAGTCCACCTCTGACATTGCACCAGGACCCACAGGCTGGATGCCCCAGAGATGTAGGATAGAACCAAATAAGACTGAAAGGAAAAAAAAATAAAGCATCAGTCTAATGATGACTAATGGCATTCTGCTATACTCATAGATTTATACCTATCCCAATGGTCATCAGAGAGGCTTCATCTTGCAACTGATCAGCCAAACATTAGAGGGAGCTGGGGAAAATCCTGCTGGAAGGGGATAAAATGTTGTAGGAGTCAGAGGAATCAGGGACACCAGAAGAAAAACCCACAGAGTCAACTAACCTGGGCTCATATACAGAGACTGAACTCACAAGCAGGGAGCCTGTGTGGGACTGGTCTAGGCTCTCTGTATATATGTTACAGTTGTACAGCTTGGTCTTCTTGTGGGACTCCTATCAGTGGAAGCAGGGGCTGTCTCTGACTCTTTTACTAGCTTTTGAGATCCTATTTCTAATGCTGGGTCACCTTACCAAGACTTAATATATGGGGAGATGCTTAGTCTTATGCCAACTTGATGTGCCATGTTTCGTTGATATCCAAAGGAGCTCTGCCCTTTCCTAAACATAAACAGAAAGGGAGTTTGTTTTGGGGGTGAAAACAGAGGAGCCTGGGGAAGCAGTGGCTGGGAAGAGAGGAGGGAGGGGAAACTGAGGGCTGGATGTAAAATAAATAAATATGTAAAAAAAATCATGACCAGAAGCAACTTAAGGAAAAAAGTTTATTTTGACTTATGGCTTTAGAGTTAGAGTCCATGATGGTGAGGACAGCATGGAATCAGGTCAAAGAGTACCAACAACTTGGGATGGAATCTCTGCCCAGCTCTTTCCCTCCCTCTTCCCCTCCCTTCCACCCTCTGTCCCCTTTCATTCATGTATTTTAGAGTAAATTAAGAATGCACTTTGTGCCTTTTGTGTTTAGTTTAATATTCCTTTGAAGCTTGGCGGGGACTATTACATGAGTAATTAGATGTATTCTAATTCAGATGTATCCTAATTAGATGTATATCCAATTCTCACTCAGTGAGTATTAAAATATACCCTTGGTTTGCATTACAACTACATCCTCCTAATACATTAGAGATTGAGGCAACAGAGTATCACTGTTTCCTTCAGTGGCCAGGGATAACAGAGTGTGCTTCCTCCTGGCTTCCCAGACAGACATGACATTTTGATATACCCAGAAGGATACAGAGTTGCTACCTACCCATTGCTGTCTACTGCCCAACTCCTTCTGCAGGGCAACATGGACATTGGCCTTTGATTTTATCTCCTAAGCACTTGCTTGGTCTTGAAAGACACTGCACTGTCAGGTATGGCCTTTGTCTTTCAAGTGGATGAATTCCTTTACCAAGACTTGGAAATTGCTGTCACACACACAAACTATGCAAAATATTTTTGTGTGGGTTCAATGCTTTTATTGTATGATATGCAACATACTATTTTCTATTAGTAAATTATTTCTTATCTCTTCTCACCAAATATATGGCAAGCTGGAGAGAACTATCAGATACAAGTCAAGTCAGTACATCCATGAGCCAAATTCACTGGCTACTGTTTCATAAATCTAATAAACCTTTATAAATCTAAACATAAATATTTATGTCTAAATATAGAATAGCGATGACCTTGCATGGGAAATGAGGCTTTGAAAGTCCTGAGTTACTTTACTGTTGGACTCGAAGATCCACTTCACGTTTATCCATTCCATGTTGAATAGGCTTACTGCCAGCTACCTGCTGGTCCAGAAACAAGAAACACCGCAGTAGCTCCCATATTTAATCAGCTACCAGAACCGGTTAATTCTCTATTACATCCCGAATAACCACCAGGGATAAAGTAGTGCCACCTATTTAATCTAGTCTTTAGCATAAAGTAATTTATAAAGATGGAGGGCAGCAGAAAACCAATGAGATTCCCCAACACTAGACACTGAACCTCACAGTCAGCAGTTTCTGGAGTCTGGGAAGAAAGGCCTTTAGCTCAGAGTGAACTCATTTCCTATTACTTTCTAAAGCTCATTTCGGTTGCTATGCTGAGCATAACCAGGTCCTCAGAACACTTTATCCTTCAGACAGGAACATGTAGCTGAACAGATACCATAAAATGAAGGGTTCCCCAACTAAGTTAAAACAATCCTGTACAATAAAAGAACTGCCAAAGGTATCACCATCTCTGGTCTCAAGATCTAGTACAGAGCTACAGTAATTAAAAATAGTGTGGTACTGGAATAAAAATAGACACATGGGTCAATGAAACTGAATCAAAGACCCAGACATAAATTTGCACACTTAGGAAAACCTGATCTTTGAAAAAGAAGCCAACATTTTACAATGGAAGATAGAAAGGTTCTTCAAAAATTGTGTTAGTGTAACTGGATGTTGGCATGTAGAGGAATGCAAATAGATCCATGTATATGGCCCTGCATGAAACTCAAGTCCAAGTAGATTAAAGGCCTCAACATAAATCCATTTATACTGAACCTGATAGAAGAGAAAGTGAGAAATAGCCTTGAAGGCATTGGCACAGGAGACAACTTCCTGAATGGAACACCAGTAGCACAGACACTAAGATTGATAATTAATAAATGGGACCTCAACTGAAAAGTTATTGTAAGGCAAAAGACATTGTTAATAGGACAAAATGGCAGCCTACAGAGTGGGGAAAGATCTTTACCAACTCCATATCTAACAGAGGGCTGATCTCCAAACTATATAAATAACTCAAGAAATTAGACATCAAAATACCAAATAATACAAATGGGGTACAGATATTAACAGAGAATTCTCAACAGAAGAATTTCAAATAGCAGAGAAATACCTAAAGAAATGTT
Source organism: Microtus pennsylvanicus (assembly GCF_037038515.1). NCBI lineage: Eukaryota > Metazoa > Chordata > Mammalia > Rodentia > Cricetidae > Microtus > Microtus pennsylvanicus. The sequence continues at coordinate 119,289,884 of NC_134581.1, read as the reverse complement.
CTCCATCCTTTACCATCAGGGATATGTAAATCAAAAGGACTCTGGGATACCCTCTTACATCTGTCAGAATGGCTAAGATTAAAAATATAAGTGCAAGTTCATGCTGGTGAAGATATGGAGCAAGAAGAACATTCTGCCATTGCTGTTGGGAGTGACAACTTGTACAGCCACTTTGAAGGCAATATGGATGGTTTCTCAGAAAACGCAGACTCGATCTACCTCAAGACTCAGCTACATTACTGTTGAACATATACCTAAAGGATGATCAATCATACAACAAAGCTCAACTAGGCTCATAGAAGCTTTATTTATAATAGGCAGAACCTGGAAACCACCTCAATGCCCCTCAACAGAAGAATAGACAATGAAAATGTGATACTTTACACAATGGAGTTTTACCTGGCTGTTAAAAACAATGGCATCCTGAAATCTGCAGACAAATGGATGGAACCAAAAAAAAGTCATCCCAAGTGAGGTAGCCCATACCCAGAAAGACTGACATGGTATGTACTCACTCATGAGTGGATATTAACTGTAAATTGAAGGATAGCTGTGCTATGATCCATAGACCCAGAAAAGCTAGGTGATAAGGAGGGCCCAAGGATGCATGGATCTCCCTGGGAAGGGGAAATAGAGGAGACTTGGTTGTAGTCGGAGGCCACTTGTTTATTTTCTGGCCACCCAGACCCAAAATCATCACACAGAAACTATATTGATGCAATACTATTTGGCCAGTAGCTGAAGCATATTTCTAGCTAGCTCTTACAATATAAATTAACCCATTTCTATTATTTTATATTTTACCACGAGACTTGTGGTTTACTGGTACTGGCACATGGGCATCTTTCTCCTCCAGCAGCTCCATGGAGTTTCCCTCACTGCCTTCTTTCCTCCTCTATCTGCTTGGAATTCCAGCCTTACTCAGTTTTGTTGTGCTATAGACCAAAGCAGCTTTATTCCTTAACCAATGGTATTCACAGCATACAAAGGGGAATCCCACATCAGTTTTTGAGTGGACTGAGGGCGGGTGTGAATGAGAACTTGAGGGATTAGGTTAGAGGTGGATGGAGTGGGAGGGTACTGAAAGAGATGGCTAGGAAGGGGGAATTTAGTAGTCAGGTGAAACTAGTTGCAAGGGAAATGCCCATGAATCTATAGGGATGACCCCAGCTAAGACTCCTAGCAATAGTAGAATAGAATAGTAAAATAGTAGAATAGAGTGCTGGAATAGTAGAGTAGCCTGCACTAGCCCTCTCCTATGATCAGATTGGTGACTAACCCCACTGTCATTAGAGAGGATTCATCCAGTAACTGATGGGAACAGATTCAGAGATGCGCATTTAAACATTAAGCTCAGGAAATTCTGCTGAAGAGAGGGAGGAAGGAAAGCAGGAGCCAGAGGGGTCAAGGACATCACAAGAAAACTCACAGAATCAACTAAGATGGGTTTATAGGAACTCACAGAGTCTGAACCAGCCACCAGGGAGCCTTCAGGGAACTGACTTAGGCCCTCTCCATATATGTGATAGTGTATAGCTTGGTCTACTTGTGGAACTCCTAACAGTGAGAGCAGGGGTTGTCATTAACTTTTTGGCTGGCTCTTGGGAACCTCTTTCTCATAATAGGTTGCCTTGCTTGGCCTTAATACAGAGTACAGTGCTTAGTCTTGCTGCCACTTGATATGCCATGCTTTGTTGATACCCATGGGAGGTATGTCCCTTTCAGAACAGAAACAGAGCAACAGTTGATGGGGAAAATGGAAGAGAGGGGAAGGGAATGGGAGGAGAAAAGAGAGGGAAAATTTGGTTGGGTTGTAAAATGAACAAACAAACAAATAAATAAATAAATAAATAAATAAATGAAGAAAGAAAAATGACTATATAGATTTGCACCAATAATTGGTGAGAAACTACAATTCTCATACAGTTTAATCTGAATCACGGGAATGAGTAAATCAATCATCAGTTTATCCACAAGATGAACTCTGAGAATGGGATTAGGAATCTCTAAGTATTGGAATATACATTAGAAGGACAATTCTCAGTCCTCAGCATTTAACCTGAGCAATGGCGGGAAGCCATCTTAACAAGACCCTTGTTGAGCCAGCTTTTAGAGAATTACTAGAGACGATCCCTGCATGGTTCTCTCTGGAAATCCAGAGATAATACCATAGGACCATGGTCTGCAGAATACTAAGTATGGGGGAAATTGTAAAATCAGAATTCAGGTGAGCCATATAGAGACAAGCTTGGTACCTACAGATGCAACAAGGACAGTCCAGAGGCGGTCCAGACACCCATACTAATACTAGGGACCACATACAAACACCAGACACTAGCTTTGACATCTCAGCCATTACTCCAACACACAGAAAACAAACATTGTGGATCCTGCCTTCCATCACAATAAGAGAGGGAGGGAGGGAGGGAGGGAGGGAGGGAGGGAGGGAGAGAGAGAGAGAGAGAGATCTTCACAAAGTGGGGATTCAATTTGGTAGTCTCTGGCTGTTGACTTTAGGTGAGCAGTGTGTGCTTTCATCAGTTCCTATTATAGGAACTGATATCCGAGGGACTTTTCGCTTAAAAGTCCCAGGGCATTTTTCCCCCTGAAGTGTGTGAAGACAGCAACACCAGATCATTTACCTCTCCACCATCACATTAAAATGCATGACACAATTCTTTAATTACCACCTCAATCTAATTCTCTAAGAAGTTGGTCCTAATTGCATTGTTGTTATGCACGGATGCAAATAAGATGTTGGCTGTTTCCCTTGTAGCAAATGACTGTTTTTAATAAGTACCTATTCTCTTGTTCGAGAGGGTAGGGTGCCGCCAGTGCACCCACAGAAGCGGTGTCTCCACCCCAGACGATATTGGGTAAACTCAGAAATCAAAGAGTACATGGCTCCTCTCTCCCAGCTGTCCCCAACATACACCCAAATACAGCAAAGCAGTGTCCACAAATAAGACAGTGAACAGCCCCAAATTCCCCGTAGACAGCCACAAGGGAGGTGTGAATTGGACATTTGCTGAGAGAATCTTGCCAGAAGGGATGCGAAACAAACAAGCCCCAGCTGCTATGCATTGCTTTTCTGAAACGAACTCAAGGTTGTTTCACAAGCACAGGTGTGAGAACGAGGATAGGGAAGGAGAAGAGAGAAAATGATGCAGAGTGAACGGACAATCACAAGAGCGGGGTGAAATTGTCAAGGACGGAAAATAGCTGTCTTGACATGGAACACGGCATCTGCGTCCCTCTTGGTAGCTGGTCCTGCTTCGGAAGGCGCCTTGCCAGGAACTGGGAACTGTTGTGCTGGGAACTGGGGTAGAGGTTACCCAATGGAAGAGTTTGAAGACTGGCTAAAACGTATTGGGGTAGGCAGAGGCAGGAATCAACCAAATGGAAGATTTATAATTTGTGAAATTACCTCTTCAAATCATACTTATGTTTCTGTAGAGAGCTTGTGTCCTGGTTTCCTTTTTTTAAAAAGAGGTTATTTGGTTTACGCTTCAGATGGTAGCCCATCACTGAAGAAGTCACGGCAGGAATTGATGCCGAGGCCACGGAGGAGCGCTGCTTACTGTTTTGTTCCCCACGGCTCCCTCACCCTGCTTTCTCACAAACCCAAGGCCATCTGCACAGGAATGGCTCTACTCACAGTGTCCTGGGACCTCCATCACCAATCAGGAGAATGCTCCAGACTTGCCTACAGGCCAGTTCGATACAGGTAATCCCTCAACGGAGGCTCCCTCTTCTCAGGTGACTCTAGTTTGCTTCAAGTTGACAAAAACATACAACCAAAATTTAACCAGCATGAGAAATAAGGGTAAATATTTCTTTATAGGATTTTATACCAATATATACACATGGACACATAGTTATTTACTTAATACTTTATTTCACTTGAAATGTTGTCTGTTTGCAAAATAAATTTGTTATAGAGAACACAATTTGCTAATCTTCCATTTTCTCTGCCATTATATTGGCTTGGAAATTCATTTATCTGGTTGGGTACGTGGCCAGGTGAGTTTCAGTTTTGTAAACTTGGGATCAGATGTGGTTTCAGAGGCCATTTCAAGCAGTCAGCTTCTAAATGGCTAGAACACACCTCTGCTCCATTTGACTTCCTGGGATTACTGTTTTAGTCATGTGAGCAGTTTGAGGATTCGACGACTGTTGGAACAAATCGTCTTCTCCTCAAATGCTTTAAAATTTAGGATTGCAAACTGGCATCTTTAAGTATGGTATTTGTTCATCCCGAAGAGCAGTTTCCATCCCTGGATGGCAGAGTAGAAAAAGGACTGAGTGACATATAGTGACATATAGTCATCCATCGATGCTCATGCTGGTTCTGCAACCACGGCTTCCATAACCTTTGCGTTTGATTTTTAAGTTGCATTTATAAATAATATAAACAAACTTTTTCATATCATTATTTCTTAAACAATCTCTCATCCCTGTTCACATAGCACCTATACGATGTGTGATTTGGAAATAATCGACAGGCAATTTCAAAGTACTATCTACCCCATTCCTACAAAGGTGCCCATGGGTTTTGGTTTCTGCGGGGGTCCTGGAAACAGCATTCCCAGGATTCTTAGGACTGGTCCCGGCCCTTTCTCTCGTGTGCTGTTGGCAGACATTGGCGTTTTGTACTTTCCTCAGCCGAGTGAGCACCCATTCCACCAACTGTAATAGATGCTCATTTATATTCTTCTGCAGAGGCGCTCTCCTTGGGATTTCTACATATGCAAACCTCTTAGTCAAATCTGAATTTCAGAAAAATAACAAATGACATGCTAATGTAAATATGCCTCAAGTATTTCAGAGATCTCTTATACCAAGATACCATTGCTCATCTGAATTCAAATGTAATTGGATTACTTTTCTTTTCAGGCTTTGAATCTGGCAACCTAGGCAGAGGGAAACTGACATAGGACCTCACTTTGTAATTCAGATAATCTGTGAATTCACTTTGTAGCCTGAGCTAGCCTCAACTCACAAAAAGCCTCCTCCTCCACATCCTTGTTCTAGGATTACAGTATGCATCATGGTGCCCAACCTTGCATACGACGGTAATTCTAATTCCCTTCCCTACCCAGTTCATGTGGTTAATACCTGGTCAATTCTACCAGACAGCTTTAACAGCAAGAAATAAGCTAGATGTTCACAATCAGGTGAAACATTTTCTGTTGTTGTTGCTTGCTTTGTTCTTCACACTTTTGGAGGGTCAGCCACCCAGCTCTCAAATAAATCACACACACATTGAGGGTTTTTTATTACTTATAAATGCCTGGCCTTAGCTTGGCTTGTTTCTACCTAGGTTTTTTTTTTTTTTTAATCTAAAATGATCCCATCTGTCTCTAGCCTCTGAGCTTTTATCTTTCTCTATTTCTGTATACTTTCTCTTTAGACCTTACTCTGTATCTGGCTGTGTAGCTGGGTGGCTATTCCTGATGTCCTCCTCTCCTTGATCTGTCTTGCTCTTTTTCCTTCCCTCCCAGATTTCTTCTCCTATTTATTCTCTCTGCCTGTCAGCACAGCCTATCCTTTCTCTTGAATTCTTATTGGTTGTTCAGTGCTTTATCAGGTGTTTTAGATAGACAAAATAGCACAGCTTCACAGAGTTAAACAAATGTAACATAAAAGAACGCAAGACATCTTTGGGCCATTAAACAAATGTTCCATAGTATAAACAAATGTAACATCTTAAAATAATATTCCACATAGTTTTCCCAGCCTGCTTTGGTATGTTCAATACAGGATATACTTGAAAAACAATTTGTGTTACCCATTTAAAATTACTGGACATGAGAATGAATCACAAGATGTTGCAAGGAGGGGCTGCTTGTTCGTCCATGGCCACCCGGCTAGCTTAGTCCTGAAATAACCACACAGAAACTGTATTAATTAAATCACTGTTTGGCCCATTAGCTGTAGTTTCTTATTGGCTAATTCTTACATAATTTAACCCATTTCTATTAATCTGTGTATTGCCACATGGCAGTGACTTACCAGGTAGAATTTCCAGCATCTGTCTCTGGCATTTCCATGGAGTATCTCCGACTCTGTCCTACTTTCTCCCAGCATTCAGTTCTGTCTTCCCTGCCTAAGTTCTGCCCTATCAACAGGCTGAAATCAGTTTCTTTATTAACCAATGAAAGCAACACAAAGACAGAAGGACCTCCCACACAATTTCCCTTTTTCTGTTTAAACAAAAAAGAAGGCTTTAACTTTAACATAGTAAAATTACATATAACAGGTATCAACCAAGAATTACAGTTACAATATTTTTATTTACTTCTTCTTTTATCATAACTAAGGAAAACTATAACTATAAATTCTTCAACTCCATTAAAGACTCCAGAAGGATATAATAGTACCTATGTAAACTGGAAGTGCGTTGTAACTATTTATTTATTTATTTTGTTGTTGAAAAAAATTTCTGCCTCCTCCCCATTTCCCATTTCCCTCCCACTCCTCTCTGGAAGTGCATTGTAAGCAACTTCCAAAACTCTAGAATTGATGGAGACATCTCCCTGCCTAGACAGTCACCCAAAGTTTTTCTGTACTGTGGGAGCATCCATCTTCAGTCTTCAGGCCCATAGTATCCAGCAGACTTTTCAATGAAGAAGGAAATTTCAAATACAGTTCAGTCACTTTCTGCTGTGTCCTACAGAATGTCTCTCAGACTCTTTAATGAATCAGGAATCCTGAAGGACCATCTTACCTTTAGGCAAGTTCAGCTGTAATCTCTGTGGGTTCTTCATGTCCAGTGAAGCAGTCCAGGCAAGAGCAGTTTCTTGCCCAAATGCCTAACCAACTTCATAAAGACCCTCTTTGATGCCAGTCTTCCTCTGGAAGTAGCTTGGTACTGCCAGAAGCAGATGTGTCTCACTGTCGTGAAAAATCCTAAGTTCTTAAACATTTTAAATGCCATATTCTGAAGGTCTCTGAAACATTTGAAGAATACCTATCTAACTGAAACATATCTCTGTACATCTAGAAAATCTAACTAACATGACTATAAACTTGACAATAATAGATGATTATCTATTAAACTACATTTTAATTACATATTACATTTTAAAATGAGCTATAAAACACAATACCTTAATCAAAATCAGAAATGCATATAACAAAATTGACCTTAAGTTTGTATCAATAAACCAAGATCCATACCAATGCAAATTATCCATATCTATATCAACAAGACACATAAGGGACCCACTTTAAGAGTTTATTAAGAGGAGGGAATAAGAGAAGGACAGGCCTGTTAGAAACTTGATGCGGCAAGAGAACATAGAGTGGGCATATCCAGCTTTTAAAGTCTGTCTAGCAAAAGCACACAAGGGCTTACAAAGTGACAGCATGCACAGATCATGTGACCACGCTAGACTTTGATCATGTAGGATTTGAGGATCCTGGGTGGCTATGTAAGTTGTCTGAACACTTGATGGTGCATGCACGGCTGTGGAACCTAGCTTGGGGTGGCTAGGCATTTTGGCAGAACCTTGGCAACTTTGGATGGTAGAAATGATAATACTAGCACTGTGTACAATAAATATGTACCAATACATTTTATGAGAAAAAAACCATTCATACAAATAAAATTTTGTGAAACACTGCAAAATTAAAAAAGTACAGTTTCTGAGAAATAAATATTTTGGACAAAGCTTGGCACAAATTGTCCTGGAATTGCCCCGTTGTCACTGTTGTCTCCCATGTGTATCTCATAGTTCCTATGTACTTGCGACCACTTCCTTGTTTCTTGTACATCATGCTCTGGGTGGTCAGTCTATGCTGACAAGCTTGCATTTCTCCAATGCTCCTTTTAAATCTGAGTCAATTCACCACCAGCAAACTGCCATGCACCTTGAATGCCATGCTGGAGCATCCGATGTTTACATCCCTATGCCTTAACTAAGTCTTTGTTAGATCAGAGGCTCTTGGGGCTTTTTCCCTGTGCTCTTCACTACAGCAATCCGTGCTTAAGGAGCTTTCCTTCCTCTGTGGCAGTTGCCATAATCATCCAGCAGTTTGTAAAAAAATCTCTCTAAGCCTTCTCTCACCTAGACCTAAACCGTTTATCTTTAAATGTCTATATTTCTACACTTACATATCTTCATTACAACACAACAACCTAAATGGAACTTCACCCAGACTGGCATATATATTGTCACATGCAGGGAAGAAAAATACAGCTTGTTATCCAAAAGAATTTTGAAAGTAATTGAAATAGTGCAACCACTGTGAAAAGAACAAAAGAGAGTATCCTCAATAAACCAATGTCAAACATTCATTTAAAATTTGTCAATGTATCTCCTGAGTCTTTTGAAATATTCTTATGCAACTAGACCAATATTTCTGCCTTGGCAGTTCAAAACAAAACTCCTTCAAAATATTCAATACACCATTCTGGACTTTTGCTTGACTTATTTAGAACCCCCTTCTCATCTCATTTATAAACAGCTATGCACTGTTTGTATAACAAATCAAGCAGATGAGAATCTGGGTATCCCAGTCATTCATTACCTCCTTTCTACACGATAAAGCCTTCAGAAATTATGGAGGTCTTTTCAGAGCTTAAGGAAGGAAAAGATAATGTATATAATAACATACTAATGTGTTTTTTAATTTTTTTAATTTTATTTTTATTTTATAGATCACAATATTTCAACCTAAAAAAGCTTTCTTGCTTTCTTTACCAAATGACCCCAACCACTGGTCTTGGATGATTATCAAGGCATAACTTATCAGGTTTTAAGTAACTTCTCAAGACTTCATAAAGGAGCTCAGCAGCAATTTTGAATTTAAAAAAAGATCTATTATGAACTCTTCTAATGTTGCACTAGAGAAGTTAAACATGCTGATACCAGGAAAAATAAATTCATCACTGTGATTCCACAAGGCAAAGAGGGTGCTTACTTGTATGTAATATTCTTAATAATTACTAATGTGATTGCATGAATCTAATGTTTTCAAAGAGGAGCCTCTATACTGTCAGTAAAGGAGGCTCAGCAGAGATTTTTGAAGAAGGATGATTATCCAAATAGTGTTTTTAACTGTCAGGGCAGAGTATTCTGGGAGGTACCTGAAAGCTGCCAAAAGTGACATTAACACATACCTAAGAGCAGGGCGCACACTTTGAACACAGTAAATACTCAGTGGATTCTGGCACAAGGACATGACAGGGTTTCTGGGCCAGGCAGTTTTTAGGAGCCCTTTAAGGGATTAATAAAAATAGTATGACCTACTTTTGTAATAGTAAACTAAGGCCACCCATGTGACTGTTCTGGCAAGTTGGCACTTTTCTTCTTTTTGATTTCTCTTCCTTTTCAGTCTTCTTTTGTGAAGCACAAATGGTAAATGTTTCTTGTGGAAGTTATATTACACCTCTTTAGCAAGGAAAATATCAATCACATTAAAGCAGAATCTATTGACAAAAATAGTGAGACAAAATTCCTATTTATCTTATCAAGGTAAAGAATAAATGCACTAGTGACTAAATTGTGAACAAAACAATACTCTTTTTAATTGTCACTTATTCAATGAGGCTCCCTTTTGTGAACTTTTTTGTTACTTTCGCTCTACTCATTCACAAGTTCCAAACAGGTTCCTTTAAAAATATATCCTTTTATCATCTGTAACCTTTACCATTTTCCTTAAAATTCTCAGAGTCATGTAGAAGTAATAGTTAGAATTTATAGCAAATGAACCCTTATTAATAGGTTTAGAAGCAGGTGTACTCTTCAGATATCAATCTATACAGAACCAGCAAAGCTAGAAGTGAATCATCATTGGTGTGGCCACACTAAAGAGTAGCAATGCAAAAAGGAGGATGAACACAGTGCAACAGAGCCCCACATACATGCTCTCAGAGGATGGAGCAGGCCATTTTAGAAAGGTGATGTGAGATGTCTTTCTGTATATGTGTTGCTTTGACTGGATAATGACTAAAGCTGCTTTAGCCAGTGGCTTAGCAGAGTAAAGCCAGGTGGAAAATCTGAACAGAGATATACAAAAAGAATAGGTATAGTCAACCATGTAGCTGCTGAAGGAAACAGATTCCAGAATCTTACTGGTAGGCTATAGCCTTGTGGGGATATACAAATGAATAGAAATGGGTTAATTCAAGATGTAAGAGCTAGCTAGAAATATTCCTGAATCATTGGTCAAACAGTGTTGCAACTGAATTTGTTTTTGTGTGATTATTTGGGTGTGGGTGGCCAGGAAATGAATGAGCAGTTTCCATTTACAAAATGGTACCCAGCGTGGGGCATAGATCCACATAAGTCATAAAACAAAATGTATAAACAAAAGGGCTTCTAGACTCACAAAATCAGAAGCCAAGCACATCTTTTTGGTAGCCACATTTTTTTTTTCAGATAGGCTTTGTTTGTTGGCAGCAAACAGAGGCATGGCTCCGTTAAGAGAAGGCTTTCCTGACTCAACATTAGCAACAAGGACTGCATGGCTTCTTTGAGGTTGCTGGTTCATGCTAGAAGCATGAACACTGTCTCTTTTGTGAGGTCCTGCACATAAATGGGGTTTGTGAGCAGTGTTCTATTAGTTGCTTAATGGTGACATAGACCTGCTGTGTCCCTGGAGTTGGGTTGGTGAGCATGGCTCGCAAAGGCAGTGAATGTACTTCTGCCATGTTTGATGGGGTGGGGCCAACAGGCAGGACTACAGAGTTGGTCCGAGCCATGCCTGTTTAGCATAGAAAAAGGTGCTCCTGGTCAGAAAATGATTACAGATACACAGTAAAGATAGATTCAGACAAAAAAAAACCTCTGAATGGGTCATAGTGTGTTTAAAAATGTTCACAGACTTGGGAGAGAGAAGAAAAAGAGTAAAAAATTAAACAAATTCTTTAAAGAGACAGTGAAAGTACAGAAAGAAGTAAAGAAAAATAAACCATGTGAGGTGGAATATGCACAGAGAGTCTAGATTATGGATAGTGTTGTTTTCTTTGATTTTTTGACTGTTAATGAGCTAACTGCAGGGAGACATTTGATTCTGGGGGCTGCTAAGTTGAGCCAACATCAAGGTATTTTGACTTCAATATTTGAGTCTAAGGATATGTTGCTATGGCAAAGAGGTTCTGCTTTTGATTACACAGAAGATGAGAGCCCATGGATTCCTTCCAGACGAATGAGTTTTGATGAAACAAGACCCCCTTGAAGGTCTCCATGAACCCTAAAAATACTTTGCCCAACAAACAGCAGTAAGAAGCTTGGATAAAACTATGTCCAAATTTCCCTGTTTATAAATGTTTGTTTTCATTTAAAGGGGGATATGACAAAGAGATGAATAATTTGCATTAGTATGAATCTTGGTTTATTGATACAAATTTAAGGTTGATTCTGTTACACTGTATATATTTATTTCTGCTCTTATTTAAGGTATTATTTTTATACAGATCATTTAAAAACATAATGTATAATTAAAAATTATGGATTATATAGATAGTCATCTATAGCAGTCAAATTTGTAGCCATGTTAGTTAGGCTTTCTAGATAAAGACATATATTTCAGTTAGATAGATAATCTTCAACACTTCAAAGACCTACAGAATATGGCATTTAAAATGTTTTAAGAACTTAGACTTCTTTCAACAGTGAGACATGTCTGCTTCTGGCACACCAAGTGCTTCAAGAGAATGATGGGCATTGAAGAGGTTCCTTATGGAGTTTGCTAGTCTCTGGATTGCTTGATGGTATGCTGTATGAGCTGGACATGCAGGGCACACAGAAAAGTGACTACAGAAGTTTGCAAAAGATGGAATGGTCCTTCAGGGTTCTTGTTTCTCAGGAGAAACTGCCAGAATTCTGCAGGACCTAGAAGAAAGCAACTGATGAGAGTTGCTAGTACAAGGTAGAACAGATCTTCAAATTTCTTGCTTCATGGAAAAGTCTGCCAGACATTATGGGCTGTAGGCTGAAGATGGATGCCACAATGTTATAGAAGAAGTTGGTGACTGTCCAGGCAGCAAGATGTCTCTGTCAAATTTAGAGTTTAGGAAATTGCTTACAATGTACTTTCTGTTTACGTAGGTAATATTATATCCTTCTGGGGTCTTTGAAGAGTTGAAGGCAGATAGTTATAGTTTTTCTTAGTTATTATAAAAGCTAAATTAAATATGAAATTTTAGACTCAAAAAATAGGATAATTTATACAGAAAAGAAAAGATGATGTGGGATATCCTTCTGTATACGTGTTGCTTTTATTGGACAATGAATAAAGCCATTTCAGCCAGTGACTTAGCAGATTAAATCCATGCAGGAAATTTGAACAGAGATATACATAGAGAGTAGGCTTAGTCAAGGAAATGCCGTGTAACTGCTGAAAGAGACAGATGCTGGAATCTTACTAGTAGACCTTAGCCTTATGGCGATACCCAGAATAATAAAAACGGGTTAATTCAAGATGTAAGAGCTAGCTTGAAATACACCTGAGTCATCAGACAAACAATGTTGCAATTAATACAGTTTTTGTGTGATTGTGTCTGGTTGGCTGGGAAACAAACGAGCAGTTTCTGTTTACAGAAAGGCACAGTTCAGAGTCTTCCACAATGATGGAAATTCTTTATATCTTTGATTCAGGGACAAAAATAAACTTCTTATAGAAAGATTTCCTTGCTATTCAAAAATGGAAGCTACATTTGTTTTCAAGAGTGACTGCAGCCTAGGGTGAGGAGGGCTTAGGTTGTTATGGTAACTGTGGCATGACTCTTGCACTTGAGTTCATAGCTTATTCACCCAATAAAATCATGCAGTAATTGCATTGCATTTTAGCTCAATAGTGTGTCCAATTGAATTAATGAAGCAAAAAAAAAACCCTGTAGCTAATTATTCTATTTTAAGCCACAAGATCAAGGAGATGACACAGCATGCTTTGGAGTGTACTTTGGAGTCACAAAGGTCTAAAGTGGAAAGGCTGTATGGGTTATTAGTTAATCGTGGGGCTACATTCCCATCTAACCTGCCTTGATGGCTTAGGGGCTTCATTGTCATTTATCTTATTTATGCTTTGATTCATTTTGGCACTATATCTGGTGCTTTCTTGGAATAACCAAGTGGGCTTCTCAGACCCTACACTTTTGCTTTGCTTCAAAGTATTGGGCATTTTGGTTACAAGGCCATTTGTTCATTTCCTGGAGTTCATGTACACTTGTGAAACTGAACAGCGGAAGTTCTCCAGAGTTCAGAACTCTGCACTTGGATCTTTGTAACAGATTGAAATTAAGTCATGTATCACAGTATATGGTGTAGTGTGGTATGGTGTGGTGTGTGTGTGTCTGTGTGTTTGAGTTTTAGATCCAACTACCTCATTTCAGAAAAACAAAACAACAAAAGTCAGTAGAAATACATATAGGACATACCTTGAACTACTCAGGTGGATTCTTACCTCAAAATCTTAGCGATTATGACTCTAAGTTCTTTATTAAATTTCACTTTAAGAAAGAAAAGAACTCAAGACAGTTAAATTCAGAGTTAGTATATAGCATAGAGGAATAGAGTTGTATCTGCTACTAAAGATGCTAATGACTCAAGGAAACATTGTAAAACCCACAACATTGTTCTCTGGCTTTAAGAACTTCTAAATATTCACAGTAATAGTTGTGTTGATTACCAATTTTACTGACTGAAAGTTATCTAGGGCTTGTAAATAATCTTTGTGAGATCCTTTGCAGAGAGGATTTAATGTGGAGAAGTGACTTACCCTAAATATGGGCAACACCATCAAAAGACAGGATCCAAAAGAAAAAAGCTGGAGGAGGAAGTCAGCACCCCCATGCTCAGAACTTGGGTGGGGGAAGCTTGGGAGGACTGTGGCAAGTTCAAGTCTAACCTGCTCTACATAGTGAGATCCAGACCAGCCAAGGCTATATATTGCTACCTATATCAAATGAGGGAGTCGGAGTAGAAGAGAGAGTTGGCTGCTTTTACCATCTATGGACATCAGATCCCAGTTCCTTCAGCCTCTCAATAGGAACTTAATATCAGGAACTCTTATGGGAACATCCTAGCTTTTACCTGGATCAGATTGGTATCACCAAGGCTTCTGGATTGTTGGAGTGCGCATCTATCAGGATGTAGGCAGCCATTGGCAGTATACCCAGCCTACAGTCATATAAAACAATCATACCAATGTGTCTATACATGTGTATGTATGTATGTATTTATATATATATATGCATATATAGAACTGTCTATATATGTATGTCTGTATATATAGACCCTTAGCTACAGATAGACATCTGCAACTCTAGGATCTTGAGAGTCAGAGACCATCCATTGATCTTTTAAATGGAGAGGACTATACCTGAAATGTCTATCTTGCACTAAGGGCTTGAAAATAAGAAGTCAGAGAGTAGGAGAGGAAGTGAGGCCAACAATCAGCAGAAGCTGTGAATTCCAAGCAAAAATGTTTTTGGGGGGAGACAGAGAGGGGAGGAGAAGGAAAGAGAGAGGAAACGAGAGGACAGGAGAGGAGGGGAGAGAGAGAGAGAGAGAGAGAGAGAGAGAGAGAGAGAGGAGCTATCCATTTTGTTCCCTGCTGGTTTTTCCTTGGGCTTTCCAAAATGCTTCACTATATTTCCTAGCAAGGCATATTCATAGCTTTGCCTACACTCGTTACTCCTGTAATGTATGGAACACGTCTTTCAGTTACCCTTTATTTTATTTTTTTTAAAAATAAGAGTGGGATTTACATAAGACGGAATGTTCACATAGCAACAAGAGTGCAGAAAAACAAGCAGGTGTTAATAAATTTCAAAGAAACATTAATCTGTTACTGCAAATACGGCCTGCTGTTCATTTAAATGGAATGACACTCTATAAATGTACCACTCAGTCATCCTCTGAGCTATCAAATGTAATATATAACACCTCTGATGATCAAAGTGAAAGTAAGTTTAGAAATCCAATTTGCTTTTCTCTCCATTTAAACTCTTTATTTAACTTTTGCATTCAAGTCCTCACTTTAATCAAGCTTCAATTTTATTTACTCACGTTCCTCCCATGCTGTAATGCAATTATAGGGATGCTGCAAAATTGTCATTGAATGCTGCAATTGCCAAAAATAAAGTTCCATCCTAAAGCACATATATAAAAATTGAGGAAAAAAATGTTCACTGCCTGTCGCCACTGGAGCTAGGAGTAATATGAAAGAAACATGCATTGTTGTTTAAAAGTGTGTGAAAGCAGCGAATTGCTGTAAGTCCAGTGCCCTGGTCATAGGTTACCTGGCCAGTAGCTAAGCTCTAAGAATGGTGGTAGGAAGACCAAGGACGGACCCTTAGTCTGCAGGCATGGGAAGGACCACCAAAAAGACAGAGACCAAAGAAAGTTCCGGCGATTGCCTCTGGCTGAGAGATGGATCAGGAAGATGTCTGTCGTGATAACAGACATATGGAGGTATTTACTTTCTGCCAGAGACCCTCTGCTGTATTTTATGTCTCACTGCGTGCCTCTGTGATTTCAATAAACAATGGGCTAGAAACAATGAGATAACTTAGGGTTGACTTCATTGCAATCATTTTAACTTCTAAATCTTAATGGGCAGATAATGAATGAATTGGGATTTTCAGTCTTTATTGTCATCTGTTACCCTGTCATTTGGCTTCAGTGCTTTAAATCTGTTACACTGTTCTTGAAGATGCCCACATGGCCTTGTTCAGTTCCCTGGAGTCCTGTTTAAGCACAAGTGTATGAGACAGATTTTATTTTGACTGAAGGATTTTCTAGAGGAGGCTTGGACCGTCCATGAATTCTCAGGGTTACTTGACTCTGAAACAACCCTCTCTTAGAGCTTTCCTGGCATCCATAAACACCTTACCCAACCGGTTTCCCTCAAAATGTCTAACTGGGCCTCCTGAGCGACAACATGTCTTACCAAAATATGAATATCTTGCTGGTTTGCATTCTGTCTTTTTTTTTCTCTTCACAGTTGTTCTGGAGATCCCCTCTACTCCTGTGGCTTTGCTCATTCTCGTGGATTAAGATGTTTGTCTTACAGAATTGACTTGTTGGAATACAAAGCCCTTGATGCCTCCATTGCAATGAGTTTGTAGGTAGACTCTTTATAGAGGCAGTTAAATTATATTATAACTTATGACTGTATAAAACATGAAAATTTTGGCACAGACATTCATAGAGAAGGAAGACAATACAAATACCTAAGAAGATAGCCGTCTAAGAGACAAGGAGAAAGACTGGGAACAGGTCCTCCATTTTTGTTACTCACATAAAGCCAACCCACTGAACCCTTTATTTCAAACTTTTGACCTTTAGAGTTATGAGAAAATAAAGTGGTTTCTGTTTGTTTTGTTGTTTGTTTGTTTTGTTTTTGTTTTTGTTTTGGTTAAACTATTCTATTCAGACAGTGATCTTGCAGCAGGCCCAGCATACCAAGGTATCTGCATCTTCCCAATTATGCTAAGGGCAAACCTGTAGTTCTTTTCCAAGCTGTAGACCCATGTGGCCAACTCATCTGACACCTTCACCTGTTTGCTCTCCAGATAAACTTATTTTACTGTAGTGAATGCCAAATGTGTCTATTTTCAAATGTCCCTGTGTTGGTGAATTAGACTGGCTTGTCACGTCTTTAAGCCAGGAATACTGGATGAATCTAAGAGTAAATCTTAGCCCTTCTCTCCTGTCTTGACTCACGTTCATTTCTCCAGTTCCTCTAGTCCTTAAGTCCCATTGTTTCTTCCTTACCTGTGTTTTCCATCCTATCTTGATTGTTGATCTTGAGATAGATTTCTAACTCGCTTCCCCAGAGCCATTTTCCTTCTTAATTCCAGTCAGAGCAAGTCCTGCAAAGTTAAACCATGACCGACTTATTCTTCCATCTAGGAAATAACTTGTTTCCTACAGCTGAAGGCTAACTCTGTCTGCCTAACACGTTACACCTTTCAGAATCTGACTCTCTTGGCCCCCAGGTTGCTCTTGATCTTTCCTTCTCCTGGGTTCCATACTCTGCTGTTAGGAACTAAAGAGTCTACCATGGTACCTGCTGGTTAACACACATATAAACATATGGATTCACTATGTGGATTGTGTTATCAAGAGAATCAGAGGAACAAGCATTGTGGTAAGGACAAATGCCACATAGCTGTTTTAAAATTCAGGCATTTGTTCTGTTGGTTGTCAGACTGGGATCTGTGTATCTGGCTGAGTGGGTGGCCATTCTTATTTAGAGTTCTTTAGAAACAGAGTCTGTAGCTCAGCACTACCCAGTTTTAAAAATCCCAATATGTTTGAAAGTGTCTCTAAATTTTTGCTGTTTTTTCGAGAAGCTCCTGAGTGCAGACAATCATACCATAAGATCATACCAAGCAAGCTGTCAGAGTCAGCTCGCAATTCTTCTGTGAGGTTTAAGTCTTTTAAGAAATACATATTGATTTTAATAGGGATTTTTATTTCTCACAAGGGTGTTGCAAATAGCCTCCTGTTTTGGTAAGGCATGAATTCAGGCCTCTCCTCCTGTTGTTGAGCCTCACTGTGAGTCGACCCCTTCTTGTGGTATAAATGTCTGCATCACCAGGAGCTCCAGCAGAGAGATGTAGACAAAGATTATCCTCCACATAAATACTAACATTAAGGTCTTTTCTGCATGAAGAATTATTCTTGAGTGTGAAGAGCAAATCAGTTAACAAGTGATTAGTTTTATTTGAATGACGATTACTTCTGAAATACTGGTATTTGGTTCTAGAAGTTTTTTGGAAGCACTAGAATTTATTTATTTTTTTTTTCCTTTTTTTTTTATTTATTTATTTATTTATTTATTAAGGATTTCTGCCTCCTCCCCGCAACCGCCTCCCATTTCCCTCCCCCTCCCCCGATCAAGTCACCCTCCCTAATCTGCTCGAAGAGCAATCAGGGTTCCCTGACCTGTGGGAAGCCCAAGGACTGCCCACCTCTATCCAGGTCTCCTAAGGTGAGCATCTAAACTGCCTAGGCTCCCCCAAATCCAGTACGTGCAGTAGGATCAAAAACCCTCTGCGATTGTTCTTGAGTTCTCAGTATTCCTCATTGTCCTCTATATTCAGCCAGTCCGGATTTATCCCATGCTTTTTCAGACCCAGGCCAGCTGGCCTTGGTGAGTTCCCGATAGAACATCCCCATTGTCTCAGTGTGTGGGTGCACCCCTCGCAGTCCTGAGTTCCTTGCTCGTGCTCCGTCTCCTTCTGCTCCTGATTTGGACCTTGAGATTTCTGTCCCGTGCTCCTCTGTCTCTGTCTCCTTTCATCGCCTGATGAAGGTTAATATTTATGAGGATGCCTATGTGTTTGTCTTTGGGTTCACCTTCTTACTTAGCTTCTCTAGGAACATGCATTATAAGCCCAATGTCCTTTAGTTATGGCTAGAAACCAAATATGAGTGAGTACATCCCATGTTCCTCTTTTTGGGTCTGGCTTACCTCACTCAGGATAGTGTTTTCTATTTCCATCCATTTGTATGCAAAATTCAAGAAGTCCTTGTTTTTTACTGCTGAGTAATACTCTAATATGTATATATTCCATACTTTCTTCATCCATTCTTCCGTTGAAGGGCATCTAGGTTGTTTCCAGGTTCTGGCTATTACAAACAATGCTGCCATGAACATAGTTGAGCATATACTTTTGTTGTATGATAGGGCCTCTCTTGGGTATATTCCCAAGAGTGGTATTGCTGGATCCAGGGGTAGGTTGATTCCGAATTTCCTGAGAAACCGAAACACTGCTTTCCAGAGTGGTTGCACAAGTTTGCATTCCCACCAGCAATGGGTGAGTGTCCCCCTTTCTCCACAACCTCTCCAGCAAAGGCTATCATTGGTGTTTTTTATTTTAGCCATTCTGACAGGTGTAAGATGGTATCTTAAAGTTGTCTTGATTTGCATTTCCCTGATCGCTAGGGAAGTTGAGCATGACCTTAAGTGTCTTTTGGCCATTTGAAGTTCTTCTGTTGAGAATTCTCTGTTCAACTCAGTACCCCATTTTATAATTGGATTGATTAGCCTTTTACGGTCTAGTTTCTTGATTTCTTTATATATTTTGGAGATCAGACCTTTGTCAGTTGCAGGGTTGGTGAAAATCTTCTCCCAGTAAGTGGGTTGCCTTTTTGTCTTAGTGACAGTGTCCTTTGCTTTACAGAAGCTTCTCAGCCTCAGGAGGTCCCATTTATTCAATGATGCCCTTAGTGTCTGTGCTGCTGGGGTTATACACAGGAAGTGGTCTCCTGTGCCCATGTGTTGTAGAGTACTTCCCACTTCCTCTTCTATCAGGTTCAGTGTGTTCGGACTGATATTGAGGTCTTTAATCCATTTGGACTTGAGTTTTGTGCATGGTGATAGATATGGATCTATTTTCATTCTTTTACAGATTGACATCCAGTTTTGCCAGCACAATTTGTTGAAAATGCTGTCTTTTTTCCATTGTATACTTTTAGCTCCTTTATCGAAAATCAGGTGCTCATAGGTTTGTGGGTTAAAGTCAGGGTCTTCTATTCGATTCCATTGGTCGACTTCTCTGTTTTTATGCCAATACCATGCTGTTTTCAATACTGTAGCTCTATAATAGAGTTTGAAGTCAGGAATGGTAATGCCTCCAGACAATCCTTTATTGTATAAGATTGTTCTGGCTATCCTGGGTTTTTTGTTCCTCCATATAAAGTTAATTATTGTCTTCTCCAGATCTGTGAAGAATTTTGATGGGATTTTGATGGGGATTGCATTGAATCTATAGATTGCTTTTGGTAGAATTGCCATTTTTACTATGTTGATCCTCCCAATCCAAGAGCAAGGGAGGTCCTTCCATTTTCTGGTGTCTTCTTCAATTTCTTTCTTCAAAGACTTATAGTTCTTGTCGAATAGGTCTTTCACTTCCTTGGTCAGGGTTACCCCTAGATATTTTATGCTATTTGTGGCTATCGTGAAAGGTGATGCTTCTCTGATTTCCCTCTCTGTTTCCTTATCCTTAGTGTAAAGGAAGGCAACTGATTTTTTGGAGTTGATCTTGTATCCTGACACATTACTAAAGGTGTTTATCAGCTGTAGGAGTTCTTTGGTAGAATTTTTGGGGTCACTTATGTATACTATCATATCATCTGCAAATAATGAAAGCTTAACTTCTTCCTTTCCAATACAAATCCCCTTGATCTCCTTATGTTGTCTTATTGCTATTGCTAGAACTTCAAGCACTATATTGAAGAGGTATGGAGAGAGTGGACATCCTTGTCGTGTTCCTGATTTTAGTGGGATGGCTTTGAGTTTTTCTCCGTTCAATTTAATGTTAGCTGTTGGCTTGCTGTAAATAGCTTTTATTATATTTAGGTAGGATCCTTGTATCCCTATTCTCTCCAAGACCTTTATCATGAAGGGGTGTTGAACTTTGTCGAATGCTTTTTCAGCATCTAATGAAATGATCATATGATTTTTTTCTTTCAGTTTATTTATATGGTGGATTACATTGATAGATTTTCGTATGTTGAACCAGCCCTGCATCTCTGGGATGAAGCCTACTTGATCATAATGGATAATTTTTCTAATGTGTTCTTGGATTCGGTTTGCCAGTATTTTGTTGAGGATTTTTGCGTCGATGTTCATGAGTGAGATTGGCCTGTAATTCTCCTTCCTGGTTGAGTCTTTGTGTGGTTTTGGTATCAAAGTAACTGTAGCTTCATAGAAGGAGTTTGGTAATGACCCTTCTGTTTCTATATTGTGGAATACATTAAGGAGTATAGGTATTAACTCTTCTTGGAAGTTCTGGTAGAATTCCGCATTGAAACCATCTGGTCCTGGGCTTTTTTTGGTAGGGAGGTTTTTGATAACCTCTTCTACTTCTTCGCGTGATGGGGGAGTGTCATATATCAATCTGTTGATTTCCTTGGTTAAGCAATAAAGAAACTGCTAGGCCCATTGGATAGGCCCACCCTTAGGTGGGTGGAGTAAACAGAACAGAATGCCGGGAGGAAGAGGAAGTGAGGTCAGACTCCGCAGCTCTCCTCTCCGGAGCAGACACTTCAGAGAGACGCCATGCTGCCCGCTCCAGGGAAGACGCACGCTATGAAGCTCCAACCCAGGATGGACTTAGGCTAGAATCTTCCCGGTAAGCGCACCTAGGGGCGCTACACAGATGATTAGAAATGGGCTAAATTAATATGTGAGAATTAGCCAGTAAGGGCTAGAGCTAAGGGCCAAAGCAGTGTTTAAATGAATACAGTGTCTGTGTAATTATTTCGGGGCATAAGCTAGCCGAGCCGGGCAGGCGGCTGGGGTGTTTGGGGACGCAACCCTGCCGCCGCCCCTATTACTACAAATGACGCCCAGACGTGTGGCTTACTGAGTCCACAGAAAGCCTGAGAAAGCTTGGAAAAGAATAGAGTAAAGCGTGTTTCTTATGGCAATTTCTTGGGTCTGCTCTGCTTGCTAGAGGCAAGCAAGCGCTCTCATATAAGAGAGGCTTCCTGACTCAGCTTCAGCTGCAAAACCCTGCAGCTCATTAAGAGGTCCTGCCACGAAACACTTAAACGGTGTTGACGAAAAGCTGAACACATGCTTTTCAGTTTTCAGCCGTAGCAGGAAAAAAGCTGCGCTGTTTAAAAATGCCGGCTTTCTGGGCTGTCCTGCCAGGGCAAACTCTGACTGTTTGAGGCAGGAGGGCCGGCTACCGAGAGAGGACTTGAGTGTCTGTTGTAGCTTGCTGGCTGGCAGGGACCTTGAAATGCTATAATCATGGCTGCAGCCTGTATATCCGCCATGAGGCTGGAAAGCTAAGGAATGGACTGGATCTAGCTGGCAAAGCCACGGCTTTAGTCCTACTGAGATTGCTTGGCAAATTAAAGACTCACGTGGTCAGAAAAAGAGAGATATACAGTAAAGAGAGATTCAAAGACAGAGAAAATTTCTGAATGGTTTACTGTGTGTTAAAAATATATGCAGACTAAAAGTTAAAATTCTTAAAGTAAACCTCAAGTAAACTTCAAGGTGTGGTAGCACACGCCTTTAATCCCAGTGCCTAGAAGGCAGAGACGGGCGGATCTCTGTGAGTTCAAGGTGTAGTAGCAAACACCTTTAATCCCAATGCCTGGGAGGCAGAGACAGGCAGATCTCTGAGAGTTCAAAGACAGCCTGGTCTACAGATATATGCTCAAAAAGCAAAAAGTTAACGTAGGAATCTCACAGCTTAGATTCTTAAGTGCCTAGTGATTTAAAGGCGCAAATCAAAAGTGCTCCTGGATAGTAAAAAATTGCAGATTCACAATAGGACAGATTCAGACCACTAAATGAGTCACACTGTTGGATGAATGTACGTAGGCTTGGGACAGAGAAGAAAAAGAATATAGAGAATAAAGTTAATGGTTTAAAAAAAAAAAGGTAAAGTCTTTAAAGAGACAGAATAAAGTAAAGTGATAGAGTAAAAATAAGCCGCGTAAAGATGAAAAATTCACAGAGAGTCTGGATTCTTTGTATTATTGTGTTTTCTTTAAAATTTTTGACTGTGAAGGAGCTAAGTACAGAGAGACATTTCATTACATGGGCTGTCAAGCTAAACCAGAATGGATATAAGGGTATTACGATTTCAGAATTTGGGTCTAAGGATATGATGCTTTGGAGAGAGTCTCCTTTTGTTTTCACAGAGGATGAGACTCTATGGATTTCTTCTATTCCGATTTGGTATGATGGACCACGTCCTCCTGAAGGGTTGCTGTGAACATCTTCAGAAAATTGCTTTGCTCAACTGCCAACTGAGATGAAACTAGCACACAGGTTATACCAAGAAAGACCTAATTAACGACGCCCCCATTCAGCAGGAAGCAGTTTGGAGAGAAAAACTGCGCCCATGTTCCCAAATATGGTTTATAAACGTTCTTTTACATTTAAAGGGGGATATGATATAGATATGAATAATTTGCATTAGTATAGATTTTGCTTTATTTATAGAGATTTAAGGTCAATTTTGTTATATGTATAAATGTTTCTGATGTAACTTTTACTTGATAACTGTTTTGTTATATGTAATTTTACTATGTTAAAGTTAAAGCCTTTCTTTTTTGTTTAAACAGAAAAAGGGGAAGTGATGGGGGAGTGTCATATATCAATCTGTTGATTTCCTTGGTTAAGCAATAAAGAAACTGCTAGGCCCATTGGATAGGCCCACCCTTAGGTGGGTGGAGTAAACAGAACAGAATGCCGGGAGGAAGAGGAAGTGAGGTCAGACTCCGCAGCTCTCCTCTCCGGAGCAGACACTTCAGAGAGACGCCATGCTGCCCGCTCCAGGGAAGACGCACGCTATGAAGCTCCAACCCAGGATGGACTTAGGCTAGAATCTTCCCGGTAAGCGCACCTAGGGGCGCTACACAGATGATTAGAAATGGGCTAAATTAATATGTGAGAATTAGCCAGTAAGGGCTAGAGCTAAGGGCCAAAGCAGTGTTTAAATGAATACAGTGTCTGTGTAATTATTTCGGGGCATAAGCTAGCTGAGCCGGGCAGGCGGCTGGGGTGTTTGGGGACGCAACCCTGCCGCCGCCCCTATTACTACATTCGCGACTAACAGGTCTGTTTAGATTGTTCACCTGGTCCTGGTTTAACTTTGGTATATGGTATTTATCTAAAAAAGTGTCCATTTCTTTTATATTTTCCAGTTTTGTGTTATACAGGCTTTTGTAGTATGATCTAATGATTCTCTGAATTTCCTCTGTGTCTGTGGTTATGTCCCCCTTTTCATTTCTGATCTTATTTATTTGTGTGTTCTCTCTCTGTCGTTTAATTAGTTTGGATAGGGGTTTGTCGATCTTGTTGACTTTCTCCAAGAACCAGCTTTTTGTTTCATTGATTCTTTGGACTGTTTTCTGTGTTTCTATTTTGTTGATTTCGGCCCTCAGTTTTATTATTTCCAATCTTCTACTTCTCCTGGGCGCGTCTGCTTCTTTTTTTTCTAGAGCTTTCAGGTGTGTTGTTAAGTCCCCAATGTATGCATTTTCCGTTTTCTTTAAGTGGGCACTTAGTGCTATGAACTTTCCTCTTAGCACTGCTTTCATTGTGTCCCATAGGTTTGAGTATGTTGTCTCTTTATTTTCATTAAATTCAAGGAAGACTTTAATTTCTTTCTTAATTTCTTCCTTGACCCAGGTGTGGTTCAGTAGTTGACAGTTCAGTTTCCATGAGTTTGCCGGCTTTCTGTGGGTAGCATTGTTGTTGCCTTCTAACTTTAATCCATGGTGATCAGATAGGACACAGGTGGACACTGATATTTTTTTGTATCTGTGGAGGTTTCCTTTGTTTCCAAGTATGTGGTCAATTTTTGAGAAGGTTCCATGAGCTGCAGAGAAGAAGGTATATTCTTTCCTATTTGGGTGGAATGTTCTATAGATGTCTGTTAAGTCCATTTGCTTCATTACCTCCAATAATTCTCTTAATTCTCTATTAGGTTTCTGTCTGATTGACCTGTCCCTTGTAGAGAGAGGTGTGTTGAAGTCTCCTACTACTAGTGTGTGTGGTTTGATGTCTGCTTTGAGTTCTAGTAATATTTCTTTTACATAAGTGGGTGCTTTTATATTGGGGGCGTAGATATTCAGAATTGAGACTTCATCCTGACAAATTGTTCCTGTTATGAGTATAAAGTGACCATCTCGGTCTCTTCTGATTGATTTTAGTTTGAAGTCAGTTTTGTTAGAAATTAATATGGCCACACCTGCTTTTTTCTTAGGACCATTTGCTTGAAACACCTTTTCCCAACCCTTTACTCTGAGTAGGTGCCTGTCTTTGTGGTTGAGATGTGTTTCTTGCAAACAGCAGAATGTTGGATCCTGTTTTCGTATCCAATCTTTTAGCCTGTGCCTTTTTATAGGTGAATTGAGCCCATTAATATTAAGTGATATTAATGACCAGTGGTTGTTTACTCCGGTTATTCTTATTGCTTTTGGTTGTAGAGATTGTGTGTCTCCCTTCTTTGAGATGTGCTGGTGAAGGGTCACTAGATGCCCGGGTTATTGTAGGCAGTGTTGGCAGTGTTGGATTCCTTGGGTTGTGATTTTCCTTCTATTACTTTCTGTAGGGCTGGATTTGTGGCTACGTATTGTTTAAATTTATTCTTATCCTGGAATGTCTTGATTTCTCCATTTATAGTGAACGAAAGCTTGGCTGGGTATAGTAGTCTGGGCTTGCATCCATGGTCTCTTAGCTTCTGCAGAACATCTATCCAGGACCTTCTGGCTTTCATAGTTTCCATAGAGAAGTCAGGTGTAAGTCTGATCGGTTTACCTTTATAAGTTACTTGCCCTTTTTCCTTTGCAGCTCTTAATATTCTTTCTTTAACCTGTATATTTTGTGTTTTGATTATTATATGGCGAGGAGATGTTTTTCTTTGATCCAGTCTGTTTGGTGTTCTGTATGCTTCTTGAATATTTAAGTGAATATCTTTCTTTAAGTTGGGAAAGTTTTCTTCCATAATTTTGTTGAATATATTTTCTGGGTCTTTGAGCTGTGACTCTTCTCCTTCATCTATACCTATTATTCTTAAGTTTGGTTTTTTTATTGTGTCCCATATTTCCTGAATGTTTTGTGTTGAGAATTTGTTGGTTTTGCTGTTTTCTTTGATCTGTTCGTTTATTTTCTCTATGGTGTCTTCAGCATCTGAGATTCTTTCTTCTATCTCTTGTATTCTATTATTATGCTTGTTTCTGTAGACTCTGCTCGTTGACCTAGATTTTCCATATCCGGCTGGTCCTCAGTTTGTATTTTCTTCCTTGCCTTCATTTCAGTTTTCAATTCTTGAACTGTTTCCATTACCTGTTTGATCGTTTTATCTTGGTTTCCCAGGGTATCATGTACATATTTACTCATTTCTTCAAACTTTTTGTTATACTTCTCATCCATTTCTATAAGGGCATTTTTTACATGTTGTTTAAGGGACTCTATTGCGTTCATAAAGTCAATTTTTTCCACTTCTTCTGTGTTAGATTGTTCAAATACCTCTGTTGTAAGATCCTTGGGTTCTGGTGTTTTCATGTTGTTTTTCAGATCATTGGGTGAGTTCTTGCCTTGGCGTCTGCCCATCTCCTCCTATTAATCCTATCTAATAGGTCTTATAAAAACCGGATCAGGTTTCCCTGCTGGCCCAGGGCTCCGCTTACAGAATGCCCTCGCTCTGTTTCCTGGTTTCTGCCACAGGCCAAGAACCCTCTCACCCCTCCGAAGGGTCTTCCGGACAGGACCAGGCTCCCCGTTTGCCAGTGACCTGGCCAAACAAAGGCCTACCTCTTTGATTTGATTGTAGTAGGGCGATCTGTTCTCCTTATTGCCCGCCTGACTCTGCTGCTTGCGTCTGCTGCCGCGCTGGTCTCCCAAAGCCTCGTCCTGAATGCAGTGTCGCTCCGCCGCGTCTGGCCGCCGGCGCTCCGCCTCTGTGCGTCTGGCCGCCGGCGCTCCGCCTCTGTGCGTCTGGCCGCCGGCGCTCCGCCTCTGTGCGTCTGGCCGCCGGCGCTCCGCCTCTGTGCGTCTGGCCGCCGGCGCTCCGCCTCTGTGCTTCTGAAGCACTAGAATTTAAACATCTACTCCCAGAAGCTACAAGCTCAGTTTCCAGCTTTGGGAACTAACTGAATAACATTTGACTGAAATACTCTGCGCGACATTAACTGTCTGCTTACACTGCCTATTTATTTCCATGCTTCCAAGGCGTGGTCATTAGTGAAGGTCTTCTGTGAACTCCAGTTTGGACTAGTAGGTTATATTTCTCTTCTTCACCATCTGAGTTTCTTAATTTGGCAATAAACCTCAAAGGATTGAAATTCTTATTTCTATAGCACGCTATGAAAGTGCTGGTCCTGGAAGATGTCCAACACAACTTTGCATTTTGTCCCAGACTGAATTGACTAAACCCTCCTGAAATAGATGGCAGACAGGATTCAATTTCATATCAGGCCCCACATGCAAAGGAAGGGATGTTTAGGCTGGCAGCAAGTTTTACCTAGACTTGGAGAGTGAAATCAAAGGAAGGCCAGAAAGCCCTGACTGTGGATCAACACATGTCTCATTCAGTGTCTAAAAATCCTTCAAATTCACGAAGGAGTAGACTTTATCTTCAAGGTCAACCTAACCTCACCAACCTTACCATAGCACTGTCTTCAAGTAGGGCTGCTGTAGTTGGTTGTATTTTGATGGAGGTGGGTCTTGTATCTATCGGTTGCTTTTATTGGTTAACTAATAGAGAAACTGCTTGGCCTCTGATAGGACAGAAAATTAGGTAGGCAGAGTAGACAAAACAGAACGTTGGGAGAAAGAAGTCGAGACAGGCAGTCGCCCTGATTCTCCCACTCCAGACATACACAGGTTAAGATCTCCCCTGGTAAGCCAGCTCATGGGCTACACAGATTATTAGAAATGGGTTAGATCAATATGTAAGAGCTAGCCAATAAGAGGCTGGAACTAATGGGCCAGGCACTGTTTAAAAAAAAATACAGTTTCCGTGTAATTATTTCGGGTATAAAGCTAGCTGTGCGGGTGGCCAGGTGCCAGGAACGTAGCCCGCCGCTCTTATTACAGCAGTATTTTTACTCATTTGCTCTTTACTATTTGGGGGCCCCCAAATAATCACACACAGAGACTAACTATTGCTTATGAATGCCTAGCCTTACTAGGCTTATTTCTAACTTGCTTTTCTTAACTTAAACTATCCCTTCTACCTTTTGCCTCTGGCCTTTTTCCTTTTCTTCCTTCTGTACATCTTACTTTCACTCTTACTCCATGGCTGGCTGTGTAGCTGTGCCTGGCCCCTGACGTCCTCCCCTCCGCATTCTCTTGTTTCTCCCTCCTCTCAGATTTCTCCTCCCGTTCATACTCTCTGCCTGCCAGCCTCTCTTATCCCTTTTCCTGCCTTGCTATTGGCTGTCCAGCTCTTTATTAGATTAAGCAGGTGGTTTAGACAGGCAAAGTAACTCAGCTTCACAGAGTTAAACAAATGGGGCACAAAAGAATGCAACCCATCTTTGCATCATTAAACAGATGTTTCACAGCATAAGCTAGTACAGCACACCTTAAAATAACATTCCACACCCCTGGTCAATCTAACCTTCTCATGAACCTTATCGTAGAACTGGCTTCAAGCAGGGCTACCACACAGTTCTATTTACCAGCCGCAAGACTGCACAGACACGATCATACTATAGCTCATGTACACAATGGACTTTGTAGTTGTGTAGTAGGTAGCCTGTCAGGAAACATGCAGTCTTCAGTTCACAGCTGTGAGCTTCATCCCTCGGCCTTTTGTGAACCTGAATGTCTCTAGCAAACAAGGGAGAACTTAGGGATTTTTAGTAAACTGCTTAGGTACTCATAGGCCACAGAGCAACAACCTTCCTAATGGACACTTTCCTAGCCTCCAGGGGGAGAAGTGATTTGTTTACTGTAAGGAGAACAATCACTAATGACTTACATGGAAGAAGAAATGCCATGTAAACCCAAAGAATTCTGGGAATACACGGAAATTTGGAGCTTGCTAAAGTGCAGATGAGAACATAAAGTAGGTCACAGGCTCAACTGAGAGTGTGTCAGGCAGCCTTGGCTGAGGATGCGCTCCAAGGGATGAAAAGCAAGAGGGAAGGTTGAACAAGAAGCAGCAAAACCTGTTATTCTGTAAAGTCGCAATTACAAAACAGGTATTGGATGGCGTTTTGGGTAAATAGACCTGGGTTGGGGGTGGTGCTGTCAAGAAGTCACCAGGCTGATGTGGGAGGGTCTTATGTGGGAGCCGGGCGGCAGGAACACAGCCTTCAGCTCCCTCTACACCAGGCTTTCACTGTGTCATATTTTAAGAATATTTTCAGATATCTGACCTCTCGGGTTATTTACCTTTCTTGCCCACTTTGATTGTGTTGCTGAATTCACTGTCTCTGTCCACCCTTTGCTTTGTGTGTGAGGACTGTACCTAAGCACACATCCTGTGCCTAGATATTTTCATCTTCATAACTGTATTTGCAAATGGAGTCAGTGTACACCTGGGGCAGAAGAGAGTGACAATCTTGGAATGTTCAAAAGTCTCAGCGGACGTGGTAGAGGGGCTATGGTGGAATTGATGTGTTCTCTGCATCTGCAGAAAGAGCCTCCTATGGACATGTTGAGAGGAGCTTTGGTGGAATCAAAGCGTTCTCTGCATCTGCAGAAAGAACATCCTATGGATGCGGTGAGAGGCATTATGGTGGAATCGATGTCTTCATTTTGCTGGTGCACTGCGAGACAAGGGATCACCGCACAGGGAAAGCTCATTGGACAGAAGCCTATGGATGGTACACACACTTTTGAAAATACACAAAAACCTGCTCCAAACAAACAAGCAAGCCAAAGGTGATTAGGTGACATAGAGCTATTATTTTTTAGATAGATGTAGACAGTCTACTGAGAAAAAAGAAGACTTCTTTTTTATGGAAGATTCATTATAATTCTGTTTCTGGGACACAAAATCAATTCCATAAAAAGTATAAAAAGAATCAGTTTGAAATATGCTGGCCATATTTTGAGATATCCAAATAAGAAATATAATTCCTCATCAATGACTAAAAGCATAGACCAATCTAGGAAATCAAGCTGTAGAATTGCAAAGATCAGGATTAAGTACATTCCGCCTCGTCAGTGAGATTGGCTGAAGAGTGTCAGCCCACTTTTGAGTTATTATAAAGTGGGTATGGGTGGATTCCCACACGGGCTGTCCATTCCAAGCCTCTCTTAAGCATCATTTTTAGGTTTAATGTCAATAACAGTGCAAATTGAAAATAAAATTTAATGGCCAGCCTTAGATTTACTTTGGTTTCTTTCTTTAAAGCAAGTTAAAATTATTTTTCAATCTTGAGATATTATTGCAGTTTTTTTGTATTCTAGTAGACAGCAGTGTTTTTATGTATATATATTCATAGCCATCTATTTGAAATATTTCAAATAAATAAGTTAGGAGGAAGAATTCAGTTTTAAAGGTATTTGTTTGCTGTTCTGGCATTTTCCTAGCTTTTCCAATGTAGTCACAGAATATAATATTATTACTCTTAAAAGCTATTTCTCCTATTCTACATAATTATATAAATGAGATTTATCTTCTATCCTTTCTATAATTTTTTTCTGACAATGTCAATGAATAAAAACTTAAAAGTTCTTAGATTTGAGTTTTTTATGATTCTCTTTTCCTGAGTCATGAAAAACACGTCTTTTCACTCTGTCTCTCAGATATGGCGGCTGTTTCTAAAGTAGGGTAGGAAGAGATGCATATGAAATGTACATATTTAAGAAAATGCAGTGTGCTAGGAAAGTTCTCGAACTTGTGTTCTGTGAAAACCAGTCTCAAAAGAGCTCCCTCATCAAGTAAGTCCAGGAGATGCTGTATCTTATCTCCTAGAGATTTACAGCTCACTTTAGAATAATTACAGCATTGGTAAATTCTGCAGGAGAGAAATCACTTTAACGAAGCCCATCCTTGTAAAAACTTATTACACGATGAAACTCATCTTACAAATTCATGAAATTATCATTAACAACCTGCTTCTTTCTGGAAAAATTAGTGTTCCATCCTTTGTAAAACTACTCCTTACCAGTTGGAAGAACATTCTTAATATTAGTTTTTACACACACACACACACACACACACACACACACACCCACACACACACACACAATTTCTGTGTAATAACCTTTAAAGGCTATGGTAGAAGGAACAATTGGAACTCTTTATCCCTCACCTGCCTTAATGGCTTCATCCATTTTCATTATATCCTCCATTATTTCATAAAATTGCTGTGAAAAATAACCAACCAAAAGGTCATTTGACTTGTCAAATTAAGTGCTATATGAATGTAAAAATAATAGCAACCATTAATTGAGCACCCACTATGTCAGACGGCGAGTCACTAACTCACACATTTCACAGAAAGTGTCCTTGCTCTGCCGGCAGAGGAAGCCATTGCTGTCTTCATTTCCAAGCGAAGTGAGAAAGCATTCTCAGCGAGGCCACGCGTCCTGGCCACATTTGCTTGCGACCACAGGACAGCAGAGCGCCATCTCTCTTTTGTCCCCCATGCTCCTGTCGCTCTCCCTACATCATGCTGTCTCCCTAAATAATGGGAATTCAGCTAGTCCCAGCAAGATAATAAAATATGAAGTGATAAGAATAATGATACCAATAATGGTAATTAATAACAATCAGAGTGGTATTAAAACTCCACATATTGTCATTGTGTGAAATTTATAGCACTGCAGTGTTTTAGCAGGGGAGAGCCCACGCTCTTCTCTCCCGTCCCTATACCCAATTAATCACTACCTCTCCTGGATTTTTTTTTAACTCAATAGCTCTACAGTTCTTTTACTGTCACTAACTGTTGTTCGAGTCCTATTTTGACATGCTCTGCATATTTTTTTTTTGTTTGAGCGTCTTTGTGTTTTTTTTTTTTAATTTTTTTATTGATAAAAGGAGGATACAGAAAAGAAAAAAAAACAAATTTCCACCTCCTCCCATCCGCCTCCCATTTCCCTCCCCCTCCTCCCACTCTTCTCCCCCTCCTCCCACCCCTCTCCCCTTCCCTCCACTCCTCTCCCCCTCCCTTTCCAGTCCAAAGAGCTGTCAGGGTTCCCTGCCCTGTGGTACGTCCTAGGTCCTCCCCCCTCCATCCATATCTAGGAAGGTGAACATCCAGACTGGCTAGGCTCCCACCAAGCCAGCACATTGCGTAGGATCAAAACCGCGTGCCATTGTCCTTGGCGTCTCATCAGCCCTCATTGTTCGCCATGTTCCGAGAGTCCAGTTTTATCCCATGCTTTTTCTGGTAACAGTCCAGCTGGCCTTGGTGAGCTCCCAGTAGATCATCTCCACTGTCTCAGTGGGTGGGTGCACTCCTCGTGGTCCCGACATCTTTGCTCATGTTCTCACTCCTTCTGCTCCTCATTGGGACCTTGGGAGCTCAGTCCAGTGCTCCAGTGTGGGTCTCTGTCTCTATCTCCATCCATCGCCAGATGCAAGTTCTAGGCTGATATGCAATATATT
Organism: Microtus pennsylvanicus; assembly: GCF_037038515.1. Taxonomy (NCBI): domain Eukaryota; kingdom Metazoa; phylum Chordata; class Mammalia; order Rodentia; family Cricetidae; genus Microtus; species Microtus pennsylvanicus. The sequence goes on along the minus strand of NC_134581.1, from coordinate 119,257,873 downwards.
CGTCAGTATTGCTCTAGGGTAGGGTCATTTCAGGTTCCCTATCCTCAGCTGCCCAGGGAACTAACTGGGGACCTCAGCTTGGGCACCTGGGAGCCCCTCTAGGGTCAAGTCTCCTGCCCACCCTAAAGTGGGTCCCTTAACTAAGAATTGTGGTTCCGTGCTCCCCTATCCAACCTTCCTTTATCCCGATCCTCTTGTTTCCCCAAGTCCACCCTCCTTCCCTTCTACCTTTTCTCTCCCCATCTCCCCTAACCCCCATCCCACCCCACCCCCAAGATCCCACTTTTCCCCCCGGCAATTTTGTCTACTTCCCTTATCCAAGAGGATAACTATATGTTTTTCCTTGGGTTCACCTTCTTACTTAGCTTCTTTAGATTCGCCTATTGTAGACTCCGTGAACCCTATTTATGGCTAGAAACCAATTATGAGTGAGTACATCCCATGTTCGTCTTTTTGGGCCTGGGATACCTCACTCAGGATAGTGTTTTCTATTTCCATCCATTTGCATGCAAAATTCGAGAAGTCATTGTTTTTTACCGCAGCGTAGTACTCTAGTGTGTATATATTCCATACTTTCTTCATCCATTCTTCCATTGAAGGGCATCTAGGTTGTTTCCAGGTTCTGGCTATTACAAATAATACTGCTATGAACATAGTTGAACAAATGCTTTTGACATGTGATAGAGCATCTCTTGGGTAAATTCCCAAGAGTGGTATTGCTGGGTCCAGGGGTAGGTTGATCCCGAATTTCCGGAGAAACCGAAACACTGACTTCCACAGTGGTTGCACAAGATTGCATTCCCACCAGCAATGGATGAGGGTACCCCTTCCTCCACAGCCTCTCCAGCAAAGGCTATCGTTGGTGTTTTTGACTTTAGCCAATCTTACAGGTGTAAGATGATATCTCAAAGTTGTTTTGATTTGCATTTCCCTGATCGCTAAGGAGGTTGAGCATGACCTTAAGTGTCTTTTGGTCATTTGAACTTCTTCTGTTGAGAATTCTCTGTTCAGTTCAGCGCCCCATTTTTTAATTGGGTTAATTAGCATTTTAAAGTCTAGTTTCTTGAGTTCTCTATATATTTTGGAGATCAGACCTTTGTCTGTTGCGGGGTTGGTGAAGATCTTCTCCCAGTCAGTAGGTTGCCTTTGTGTCTTAGTGACAGTGTCCTTTGCTTTACAGAAGCTTCTCAGTTTTAGTAGGTCCCATTTATTCAATGTTGCCCTTAATGTCTGTGCTTCTGGGGTTATACCTAAGAAGCGATCGCCTGTGCCCATCTGTTGTAGGGTATTGCCCACTTTCTCTTCTATCAGATTCAGTGTTTTCGGGCTGATATTGAGGTCTTTAATCCATTTGGACTTGAGTTTTGTGCACGGTGATAGATATGGGTCTATTTTCATTCTTCTACAGGTTGACATCCAGTTGTGCCAGCACCATTTGTTGAAGATGCTTTCTTTCTTCCAATGTAACCTTTTAGCTCCTTTATCGAAAATGAGGTGTTCATAGGTTTGTGGGATAAAGTCCGGGTCTTCTATACGATTCCATTGGTCGACTTCTCTGTTTTTATGCCAGTACCACCCTGTTTTCATTACTGTAGCTCGGTAATAGAGTTTGAAGTCAGGGATGGTAATGCCTCCAGAAGATCCTTTATTGTATAGGATTGTTTTGGCTATCCTGGGTTTTTTGTTTTTCCATATAAAGTTGATTATTGTCCTCTCCAGATCTGTGAAGAATTTTGATGGGATCTTGATGGGGATTGCATTGAATCTATAAATTGCCTTTGGTAGAATTGCCATTTTTACTATGTTGATCCTCCCAATCCAAGAGCAAGGGATGTCCATCCATTTTTTGGTATCCTCTTCAATTTCTTTCTTCAATGCCTTAAAGTTCTTGTCAAATAGATCTTTCACTTCCTTGGTTAGATTTACCCCAAGATATTTTATGCTGTTTGTGGCTATCGTGAATGGAGAAGCTTCTCTGATTTCCCTCTCTGCTTCCATATCCTTTGAGTATAGGAGGGCGACTGATTTTTTGGAGTTGATCTTGTATCCTGCCACATTACTAAAGCTGTTTATCAGCTGTAAAAGTTCTTTGGTGGAATTTTGGGGGTCGCTTATGTACACTATCATATCATCTGCGAATAACGAAAGTTTAACTTCTTCATTTCCAATTCGAATCCCCTTGATCCCATTATGCTGTCTTATTGCTATTGCTAGAACTTCCAGCACTATATTGAAGAGGTATGGCGAAAGTGGGCAGCCTTGTCGTGTTTCTGAGTTAAGCGGGATGGCTTTGAGTTTCTCTCCATTTAATTTGATGTTAGCTGTCGGCTTGCTGTATATAGCTTTTATTATATTTAGGTATGACCCTTGTATCCCTAATCTCTCCAAGACTTTTAACATAAATGGATGTTGAATTTTGTCAAATGCTTTTTCAGCATCTAATGAAATGATCATATGGTTTTTTTCTTTCAGTTTATTTATATGATGGATTACATTGATAGATTTTCGTATGTTGAACCAGCCCTGCATCTCAGGAATGAAGCCTACTTGATCATAATGTATAATTTTTCGGATGTGTTCTTGGATTCGGTTTGCCAGTATTTTGTTGAGGATTTTTGCGTCGATATTCATGAGTGAGATCGGCCTGTAATTCTCTTTCCTGGTTGAGTCTTTGTGTGGTTTTGGTATCAGAGTAACTGTAGCTTCATAAAAGGAATTTGGTAATGACCCTTCTGTTTCTATATTGTGGAATACATTGAGGAGTATAGGTATTAGGTCTTCTTGGAAGTTCTGGTAGAATTCCGCATTGAAACCATCTGGCCCTGGGCTTTTTTTGGTAGGGAGGTTTTTGATAACAGCTTCTAGTTCTTCGCGACTGACAGGTCTGTTTAGCTTGTTCACCAGGTCCTGATTTAATTTTGGTAAATCGTATTTATCTAAGAAAGTGTCCATTTCTTTTACATTTTCCAGTTTAGTGGCATACAAGCTTTTGTAGTAAGATCTAATGACTCTCTGAATTTCCTCTGTGTTTGTGGTTATGTCCCCCTTTTCATTTCTGATCTTATTAATTTGCAAATTTTCTCTCTGCCGTTTGATTAGTTTGGATAGGGGTTTGTCAATCTTGTTGATTTTTTCCAGGAACCAGCTTCTTGATTCATTGATTCTTTGGATTGTTTTTTGTGTTTCTATTTTGTTGATTTCAGCCCTCAGTTTGATTATTTCCAGTCTTCTACTCCTCCTAGGTGAGTCTGCTTCTTTTTTTTCTAGAGCTTTCAGGTGGGCTGTTAAGTCTCCAATATGTGCTTTCTCTGTTTTCTTTAAGTGGGCACTTAGTGCTATGAACTTTCCTCTCAGGACTGCTTTCATAGTGTCCCATAAGTTCGAGTGTGTTGTTTCTTTATTTTCATTGAATTCAAGGAAGACTTTAATTTCTTTCTTTATTTCCTCCTTAATCCAGGTATGGTTCAGTAGTTGACTGTTCAGTTTCCATGAGTTTGTAGGCTTTCTGGGGGTAGCATTGTTGTTGAATTCTAACTTTAATCCATGGTGGTCTGATAAGACACAGGTGGTTAGTAATATTTTTTTGTAGCTGTGTAAGTTAGCTTTGTTACCAAGTATGTGGTCAATTTTCGAGAAGGTTCCATGAGCTGCAGAGAAAAAGGTATATTCTTTCCTATTTGGGTGGAATATTCTATAGATGTCTGTTAAGTCCATTTGCTTCATTACCTCCATTAATTCTCTAATTTCCCTGTTAGGTTTCTGTCTGATTGACCTGTCCATTGGTGAAAGAGGAGTGTTGAAGTCTCCTACTATTAGTGTGTGTGGTTTGATGGCTGCCTTGAATTTTAGCAATGTTTCTTTTACATACGTGGGTGCTTTTATATTAGGGGCATAGATATTCAGGATTGAGATTTCTTCCTGATGAATTTTTCCTGTTATGAGTATAAAATGTCCCTCTCCATCTCTTTTGATTGATTTAAGTTTGAAGTCAACTTTGTTAGAAATTAGTATGGCCACACCTGCTTGTTTCTTAGGTCCATTTGCTTGATAAGCCTTTTCCCAGCCCTTTACTCTGAGTAGGTGCCTGTCTTTGTGGTTGAGGTGTGTTTCTTGTAGACAGCAGAATGTTGGATCCTGTTTTCGTATCCAGTCTCTTAGCCTGTGCCTTTTTATAGGTGAGTTGAGTCCATTGACATTAAGTGATATTAATGACCAGTGGTTGTTAACTCCGGTCACTTTTTAAGTAGTAGGGTTTGTGTGTTTCCCTTCTTTGAGTTGCGCTGGTGAAGGGTCTCTAGATGTCTGAGTTATTGAGGTCTTTGTTGGACTCCTTGGTTAGTGATTTTCCTTCTATTATTTTCTGTAAGGCTGGATTTGTGGCTACGTATTGCTTAAATTTGTTTTTATCCTGGAAAATTTTGTTTTCTCCATTTATGGTGAACGAAAGCTTGGCTGGATATAGTAGTCTAGGCTTGCATCCATGGTCTCTTAGTTTTTGCAGTACATCTATCCAGGACCTTCTGGCTTTCATGGTTTCCATAGAGAAGTCAGGTGTAAGTCTGATAGGTTTACCTTTATAAGTAAGTTGGCCTTTTTCCTTTGCGGCTCTTAATATTCTTTCTTTATTCTGTATATTTTGTGTTTTGATTATTATATGGCGAGGGGATGTTTTTTTTTGATCCAGCCTATTTGGGGTTCTGTATGCCTCTTGAACCTTCATAGGTACATCCTTCTTCAGGTTGGGAAAGTTTTCTTCTATAATTTTGTTAAGTATATTTTCTGGACCGTTGAGCTGCACTTCTTCTCCTTCTTCTACTCCAATTATTCTTAGGTTTGGTCTTTTTATTGTGTCCCATATTTCCTGAATGTTTTGTGATGAGAGTTTGTTGGACTTGCTGTTTTCTTTGATCAGTGCGTTTATTTTCTCTATGTTATCCTCAGACTCTGAGATTCTTTCTTCTATCTCTTGTATTCTGCTGGTTATGCTTGTTTCTGTAGTCTCTATTCATTTACCTAGATTTTCCATGTCCAGCCGGCCCTCTGTTTGTGTTTTCTTCTTTGCCTCCATTTCATTTTTCAAATCATGAACTGTTTCCATTATCTGCTTGATTGTTTTTCCTTGCTTTCCTAGGGTATCGTTCACTGATTTACTCAATTCCTCGAACTTTCTGTTATACTTCTCATCCATTTCTATAAGGGCGTTTTTTATATGCTGTTTAAGGGTGTCAATCACTGTCATGAAGTCAGTTTTTTCTCCTTCTTCATGATTAAGGTGTTCATGTCCTCCTGTTGTGAGGTCGCTGGCTTCTGGTGGTTTCGTGTTGTTCTTCAGATTGTTGGGTGAATTCTTGCATTGGCGTCTCCCCATCTCTTCCTTCCAATATTCTCCTATGGATCTTCTTTTACAGGATCAGGTCTTCTTGCCAACTGATGTACCTTCCAAGTGATGTCACTCCCCCGTGATGTTTCTCCTGGAGTCCAGTTCCGATCTCCTTGCTGCTTGGTTAGCTTGCAAACAAAGGCCCACCCTGCTTGCTGCAGGCAGGTTATGGAGACAAAGGAGCTACCACCTTCCCCTTTGCACTCACCTTCGGGTTCAGTCCCAGCGCCCAGGCAGGCTGAACAGGGAGGCACTCTGCTCCAAGAAGGGAGGGATGGAGGGAGACAGGGGGTAGGGGGATCTGGATGTAAGCTGGATGGGATAGGAAGAGAGAGGAGGTACCGGGCAGTGTAGCCCTGTAGATTGATCAGGAAGTGTAGGCGGGCTGTTCCCGGGTGCCGCAGCACTCACTCACCACAATGATGTCTCACTAGGTGCCCTGATCGAAACTCCGTGCTGCTTGGTTCGCTCGCAGACAAAGGGCCCACCCTGCTTGCTGCAGGCGGGCTATGGGGACAAGGAAGCCCCCGAGCTCCCCTTTACCCTACGCTTGGGGTTAGGACCCAGCGCCCAAGCAGGCAGAGCAGGGAGGCTCTCTGCCACCAGGGAAGAGAGGGGGGAGAGAAACAGAGGGTGGGGGGATCTGGATGTAAGCTGGATGGGATAGGAAGAGAGAGGAGGTACCGGGCAGTGTAGCCCTGTAGGTTGATCAGGAAGTGTAGGCGGGCTGTTCCCGGGTGCCGCAGCACTCACTCACCACAATGATGTCTCACTAGGTGCCCTGATGAAACTCCTTGCTGCTTGGTTCGCTCGCAGACAAAGGGCCCACCCTGCTTGCTGCAGGCGGGCTATGGGGACAAAGAAGCCCCCGGGCTCCCCTTTACCCTACGCTTGGGGTTAGGACCCAGCGCCCAAGCAGGCAGAGCAGGGAGGCTCTCTGCCACCAGGGAAGGGAGGGGGGAGAGAAACAGAGGGTGGGGGGATCTGGATGTAAGCTGGATGGGATAGGAAGAGAGAGGAGGTACCGGGCAGTGTAGCCCTGTAGGTTGATCAGGAAGTGTAGGCGGGCTGTTCCCGGGTGCCGCAGCACTCACTCACCACAATGATGTCTCACTAGGTGCCCTGATCGAAACTCCGTGCTGCTTGGTTCGCTCGCAGACAAAGGGCCCACCCTGCTTGCTGCAGGCGGGCTATGGGGACAAAGAAGCCCCCGGGCTCCCCTTTACCCTACGCTTGGGGTTAGGACCCAGCGCCCAAGCCTGCATATTTTTTAAATACCAGTCAATGCCTAGCTGAAATTTTTGTGGTCCCTTGATTAATTTTATGCACTGAAATGGCATGAACTTTCTAGAATTTAAATCTGATTGATGCTATCAGTTCCACATCCCCAGGGCTGCTCAGTGATGCGTGGTTAAAGTCTGAACATATGAACTTCTAGAATATCCCATCCTTTGGCCCCTATTACCTGTTTAGTGCTCATGAAAAGTTTTGTTGAAATCACTAAGTTCATTGGCAATACAGCCCACTTTTATTTCATACTTTCACTCTTCTGAAATTAATATGTGTTTTTACAATCAATGGTTCACCATGCTCAAGAAACTACGTATGTAAAATGAAGGGAAACGCTGATCTTGACAACTTCTTCATAGATTGATCAAGACGCTACAGATTCACTTACTGACCCACCAGACTGTCTCATAAGGAGTTGTGTCCATGATTCTTCTATCTTTGCCTATCAGGTGACTTTTATGGGTAAGATAGGAATAAATGTCGATTCAATCCAGATAGGACACTTATTGACAGACCAAGGGATGATGTCATCCAAGTCTAGAGAAGGGAGCAGAGAAAGCCGATGAGCGACAGCAAGAGTGGACGTGCGTTGTTGACACGAGTTGGCCTTGTCAAGGACCAGAGCCTCACAGAGGAATGGCCAAGCTGTCCCTCTGAGGTGAGCCTCAGAGACATGTATAGCAAAGCCTCCCTCTGGTCCAAGTGTAGATGTTTACAGTGTGTACAGAAAATGACCATCATAGCTCTCTCTATTGGGTATTTGCAGCCTGAAGACTGCTTCTGCAGAGACTGACTCTACCAACATTAGATAAGCCTGTATCCTTGATCCAGTTGTGCACCATAAACCTCCCCTTCTTGTTTACCTGTATGTAATAACCCCACCCCATTGCTCAACTGTGTGCAATAACCCTGGCTCCCCTCTCAAGTCTATTTAATAAACCCAGCAATCTTCCAGAGCACCGTAGTTTCTCTAGAAGAGAGCTCAGACCATTAGCATTCTCTCTGCATTCTCATCAGCATTCTCTCTGCATGTCTATCTGTCTTTTCTTCATTCCTTGATGCCCCAAGTCAGATTCAGATCCACAGGAGCTGTGCATGAATGCAGTTGTCTGACTTGGTGGATTGGTTAGTTTACCAGGATCTGTTATAAGAATATGGATGAAGGTTTGTGGAGTCATCCTAGGGTTTCCAACCTTGAACAGGAGATAGCACTCTGCCTCCATAACATTTTTCTGTCGCTGTTTTAAAGAATGTCCAGAGTTTTGAAAATATTTATTTTCTTTTGCCATTTTCTCCACACAAGAAGCTATATTATCCTCCCTTTAAACACAGAAGCTGCTTAGTGGTTTACTTCCAAACACTTGAAACTGGTAGAAATCTCTATGTATTATTTTCAAGATGAAGCCATAAAAGATATTGTACTTTTCTCCCCACTTCCTCTTTAAATGCTTTCTCTAGGAAAGGTCCTTTTTATGTCACGAGGAAGCTCATGTTTAGGACGTTCTTCTGTGACAAGTCACTGTGGTTTCTAGACAGCAGCTATGTGAGGCAAGGTGGAGCATGGTCTGGGAGTCAAGTTCCTAATTTCTATCCTATGGGTCCTACTATTACAGCCTTGGCCATCATCTTGCTTGAGGTGTGTCAGAAATTCCTAGCCAAATTATGAAATGGACAATCTTTGTTATTTATAACCACTGTTTTTAATGATTTGTAACACAGCAAGAGAGACCTCTCATAAAGTAAAATGAAGTGAACTATTTCCTTTCTTCTCTGTACTTCTTTTGGGGTGGAAGCCTCTAGGAGGCCAAGTCCTCTGCCTGGCTTATGCCATTTCTCCAGTGCTCAGGAGAGTATTTGGCATTCATGGTACATTCAAAAGTTGTGCGTAATGAACACATGGAGGATCATCTTTTCTCATCCAGTACTTTGGTTTAGACAGCAAGTGAGCCCTTCATTATAAGCAAACATTTGTAGAATGATAGGAATGGAGATTTGTAGGAGAGACCCAGCCAATCACCTTACTTGTAGGGCGGGGTCCCCCGAGGATACTTTTTACTTATAAAGATTGCAGGCATGCTCCCTGCCTTCCCCTTCTGCTTTCCTGTTCTCCTCTGGAAACTCTGGTTCTGAAGTCTATTTCCCAATTAAAGCTGTATATATTTATTACAATTTCAGTCTACATTCATTTACGCCGATACAGAGATTTAGTTATTCATGTCATAACGAAGGAAGCAGTAGGCTTTTTAAATGCTGACAATTTGCCTTTCCTACAGTAGCAAAGACAGTCATTGAAACTAATCTACGCCTGTCCCCAAACCCTCAGTGCTATTGCAATGCGCTCAGAATAAAAAAAACACTTCCTTCTTCTGTAAGAAGGGCTTCCTAAAGCTCTCTACACAGAATCTCTTTCGCATGAGGCACGTTTATGACTCCAGACACACAGCTACATACAAATCAAGTTTACTGCTAATACATCATAAAGAAAATTATTTTTAAAAATTCTTTAGTATGCATGCCATTTACCAGTTTCTAGAGACTAAAGCAAACTTGTTTCCTTTTACATACAGAATTAAATTTTGGCTGAATGTTTGATAGTGCAGGATACAGAGCATCTTCAGCTCTCCAATGTTTTGACAAATAGTTTGACTTTGTTATTGTTTATGCTTAGAACAACTTCAAATAAATATATAGTAAAAAATGGGGCTATTTCAGAAATTGTTAAAAATTTTGACTTGGTTACAAGACAGAATTGATTTAATGTTATATTTTTAAATGAAACTCAAGTAAAATGTCAAATATAATTTTAAAAATCAAATATTCTGTTTGGGCAGTGGTAGCCCAAGCCTTTAATCCCAGGATTCAGGAGGCAAAGACAGGTAGATCTCTGTGAATTCAAGGCCAGCCTGGTCTACAGAGTCAGTGTCAGGACAATTAGGGCTACGTTGAGAAACCCTGTCTTGGAAAACAAAGAAATGAAATCAAATATTCTGACACAGGGAAATCCAATTATATACGTATTTGATACTTTGATATTGAAGAGTGTCAGGAAAGAACTAAAAACCTTTGGTTTCCATAATTACACAACACATTAACGTAAGAGCAGGAAACTTTGTATAGCAAAAACATCACAATTCATGATCCACAATCATTCCAGACCTGAGCTGAGGAATTTAGGAATTCATTGACTTACTCTTTTCAGTTCTTTGTGTATTCTAGATAGCAACCATCTGTCAGATGCACAGGTGGTCAAGGTTTTTCTCCCTCTCAGTGGGTGTCACTCCATTGAGTGTCCATGGCTGGACACAGCTGTTCTGTTTCATAGCATCATACTTGCCAACTGCTGGCCTGAGTTCCTGAGCAGCTGGTAGCCCACTCAGGAAGACTTTGCAGACGCAGAGATCTCAAGAGGCATTCCTTAAGATTTTCCTCAAGCGTTTTCATGGTTTCAGGTGTTACATTAAAGTCCTCGATCCATCTGGGATCTATTTTTGTGCATGGTAAATGACAATGATCTAGTCTGATTATTCTACATGTAGATACCCAGTTTTCACAGCCCGGTTTCTTAAAGACTTTATTTTTTTGTTTGCTTGTTTGTTTGTTTTGTTTTTCTCAAAGTTTATTTGTGCCATCTTTGTCAAAAATTAAGTAACTGTAATTACATAGATTTTCCTTGGACCTATGTTCTATTCCTTTGATTCCTCATGACCCAGCTGGTAATGACACTCTTCAGCCCTTAAATATCCCTCTCATTTACATACCTGGAAACCTCAGGAGCCCTGTCTGTGATATTACTGTACCAAGAATGGGCATCGGACATAAGCTCAGCTAGGCAGGGTCTGACAGAGATTTTCAAATTGGAGACCAAAGACTGCACTTCAGACCTTATGGATAATGAAGGCACATCCCCATAGGCTATGGGATGCCATCATAACTCCACATGCTAATACAAAGAAAAAGATAAAATAGAAAACAAAACAAACAGCAATGGAGGGGCAGCAGGGTTGCAGAGAAAAATCTGCCTGAATTCAGGGTGGAATTTTCAGTTCCCTGGTCTAGTCTTATGCATTTCTGTGTATTAATTATAAATTTCCCTTTTTAAAAAGTTCAATGAAGTTGTCTGCTGGTTTGTTGCAATGAAAGCTATCTCATACACTCCTGTTTCATACACACACACATATATACACACATATACACACACTCACACACACACATATACACACATACACACATGCACATACACATTCACACACATATACACGCACACACACACACATATAACTGTACTGTTGATGATAGTACTGCTTAAAGAGCTCTGTTAAACCTTGAACACATGTAGCTCATTTCACACACATGTGCCGCATCTGCTTTGTCAAACGGTGGAGATTAACGTCAGGGTGGTGACTTACAGTTTGCCAGGAGACACAGTATATAAAGTGAGGTGATAATTAGAATCCTGGCAACAGTCTAATAGTACTTGATGAAAATTAGGGAGGTTTAAGAACTCCACACCTGGCCACTGTGAAATGTTTAGCCATGGCTTTTTCAAATATGGGCCAGTGGAGCTCATTTGCTTGCTTCTAACTTGCTAGGCTGCTAGTCATATGACCGAGAACGAGACTGTACTTTCATGTGATAATATCAGGAACCATTGCTCTTCTGGCTGCACTGTGCTTATTTAAATAAATTCCATCTGTTTAGGAAGGATTTTTCTTTCAGAAGTTCACAGTATCAACTCTCCTAACCAGACAAAAGAAATTTTTCAGTAAGATAAAATAGTGTTCACAAGTGTTATTTCATTCAGTCACCTTTGGCTTGGATCACAATGGTCCGTGCTGACTTGTGTACTATCACAACTTTTAAGCAGATGTTTGGCTACAGCATTTCAATAATGTGTATGCTATTCAAGTTCTATGTTGCCAGTAGTGTACAACATAGTAGCTTCTTTCTCCATATCAATCCACCTGTTTGACCAACACCTCATGTTCTATTGTAGCAATAATTGAAACCAACAGTATTTTATAAACTAATATACATAAGTGTATTTATGTATCATTGTCAAATATCAGATGGCTGAGTCCACTGTTCTATCCACTGGCCCAGATGTTCACTTTTGTCTAGCTGGTAATGATACCCTTCAAACCTTAAAAGTGTATCTCATTTACATATCTAAAACCTTCAGCTATGTGCTTCTGTGATGCACCGCAAATTAAACTCTTCTGTCAGGGGTTTTGGAATTGGAACCACTAGACTGTTCCTACTAACACATAATTACACGTTTAAATATAGATATGGATCCACATGTATGTAGCAACTGAACGGAGCACTTGGAAAGTCTTCCTTAAAAGATCTGAGAGTTCCACTGAGAACAAAGTACAGAATTGATGTTTCTAAACAGTGGGCCCCTGTGAGTCTTCCTCTCTTTCATTAGCATGAGTGTATGAGTACTTTCTTGATCTCTTAGGGTGCTAGAATAATATTAGAACATTCTTGAGAGTAGTAAGCCCCAGAGCAACACAGCAGAAGAGCTCATGCACTGTCTCCTAGATGGGGACCTCCTGTTGTAGTCATCTATACACAGTAGAAGTCTGAAAGGACTGAAAGCCCCCCACATGTCTTTTACAAGGGGTGATCTCCTTCCCAAGGCTTCCATCCTCATGACCTTGTCATACTCGAAATGACTTCTCTAACACCATTGTCCTAGGAGTTAAGTTTCCAAGAATGAATTTGGAGATGACAGAAATATTTTTCCCATAGAACAGACCATTATTATTTTTTTTTACAAGCAATCTATAAAGCCTGAAATTCCTTTGTTTGTAGATTATGGTCATAATTGTCATTACCTTTAGGTACTGATTTTTATGAAGCTTTTTTTTTTTTACCAAAAATGAACAACAGGGTAAACTTAGCCTAACTTACGGTTGCCCAATTAAAGAAATTGAATACGTATTGCATCATGGGTTTATATGAGTTCATATGAAGTATGAATTATATGGTTCTATATGATGAGTAATAGTCTGCTCTCAAATTTGCATTCTTTTGTCTACTCCCATGAATAATATATTTAATGCTTAACAAGACACATTCATTGTCATATATGAAAATGCTAAGCTACTTAAAATTTCTCTGAAAGGATATGTTTCTATAGACATAGTTATATATTTCCTTTTTAAAAATGATACTCTTGATTAAGATGGTTTCAGGCAAGTAGCCCAGCTCAGGTAGAAAAACAACAACAACAAAAAAACCCTAACACATGTTTAGTCAGGTGTTTCCCATAATACTCTAGGTCTCTTTACAACACTTTGAATGAAATAACTCTTTTGAAAGCCACGTGTTAGGAGATAGGCAAGATGAAAAACTGAACAAATATATTCAGATTTTACTGATAGTTTTCAGGTAAACATGGCAAAGAACTGTTATTGCAAACTTCAAGCCTCAGAGTGTAATAAGATGTGCCGACAAAGAAGACCACCACTGGATCATCTACAGTGACTTTCAAGAAAGAGTTTTAAATATTTCAAGCAATTGCCTTCTATTCATGCATGTTTATTGTCCATGCAGAATGTTAGAAAATTCCATCAGAAAGAATGAAACCACAAACAATTGGAAATTAGGGGTCTGTAGGTGTGGCTTGGTCAGTAAAGTCCTAGCTATGCAAGCACTAGACCCGGAATTTAGACATCCACTGCCCATGTTTGGAGGAGGAGGGTCTGCTTGTTCGTCCCGGCAGCCCAGAACCAAAATACGCACACAGAAACTGTATTAATTAAAACACTGCTTGGCCCATCAGCTCTAGCTTCTTTTTTTTTTTTATTTTTTTTTATTTTTTTTATTTTTTTTTATTTTTTTTTCAGCTCTAGCTTCTTATTGGCTAACTCTTACATCTGAATCTAACCCATCTCCATTAATATGTGCATCACCACGAGATCGTAGACTACCAGCAGAGTTTCAGCATGTCTGTGTCTGGTGGCAGATCTATGGTGTCCCCTGTCTCTGCCCTTCTTTCTCCCAGCATTCAGTCCAGTCTTCCCTGCCTGCCTAAGTTCTGTCCTATCAACAGACCAAGGCAGTTTCTTTATTCATTAATGGTAATTACAACACACAGAGGGTACTCCCTCATCACATGTCTGAGGGAAGAAGCAGGCAGATCCCTGGAATTTTCTGGTAGGCCAGTGTAGTTGAATCAGAGAGGTGGAGGGTGATCAAAGAAGACACTTGATTGTAGTGGGGAGGTCGCTTGTTGTTTCCAGCTGCTTGGCTAGCTTAGACTCAAAATAATCACACAGAAAAGTGTATTAATTAAATTACTGCTGGGCCCGTTAGCTCTAGCTTCTTATTGGCTAACTCTTATATATTAATTTAACCCATTTCTATTAATATGTATATTGCCACTTGGCTATGGCATACTGGGTAATGTTCCCAGCATCTGTCTCAGGTGGCTCCATGGCTTTTCTCTGATTCTGTACTTCTTTCTCCCAGCATTCAGTTTAGTGCCCCCCCCCCTGCCGCCTACCTAAGTTCTGCCCTGCTATAGGTCCCAAGCAGTTTCTTTATTCATTAATGGTAATCACAGCACACAGAGAGGACTTTCACATCACTTGAAGTTTGATATTGGCCTCTAGCCTCTACATGGGCACATTCATACATGAACATGTGCAAGCCACCCACTCCCTCAACACACACACTATAATTTTGGAAAATAAAGCAAAGCCTTATGGTATTCAATGCCCTTGGGTTTTTATTGTACTATGTCCTGGCTGTGCACTAAAGTTGGTGTTCTGGCTGGATCACTGAGAAGAACTGTTTGACAAGCAGCAGCGTGGTTCATCTTTTTCCCAAGCCTACACCAGCACCGTGTCATTGCAATCTTGGAAGTTCATGGGGCTGAGGCTCACACAAGACTGCATTGTGTTTTCAGTAGCTGACTTTGCAAGGGCGGGCTCAGTTTTCTCCCTGAGAGCATCTACATATCTGAATATGTTTGAGGAAAATCTTTGTTTCTAACAGCAGCCCAGCCTATGTTCATCCATAGGTAAGGCTGTCCTCAGATTGGTTGACACTGTGTCTCCATAGGCATCAGCTGGAGCAAGTGATGTTCTGTGTGTGCCATCCGTTCACCATTTTCTCTTCACATGTGACGTAACACCTCACATCTCTCCTCCTGCAACAGAGAGGCAGAAGCTTCCGAAGCTTTACTTGGAAATTTCAAATTTTCATTTGACATTTGGAAAAAGTGATCTGGGTGTTCAAGGGCACGTTGGATTCTGCGGGTCATTTTAATCGCTCACAAAAGCAGCCTCTGAATTTTCCTTTAGGTCTCTCCAGAAGATGACCCAAGTGTCTTTCCTGCAGGTTCCTTGGGGATCTTGCTTTTGTAGCTGTGAGAGCACTTATCTGCAGGCACCAAAGGAGATAAGGCATCTCTCCATTCCTCTCTGCCCTTCCAAGGCAACTAATGAAATCAGAGCTGCCGTGTTTTATCTACACTTCTAAAGCATCTCTTGTGATAAGATAGCAAGGCCCCCCCCCCCCCCCCCCCCCCGCCCCCCAGAGCCACACTGAAGGATGGGAAGACAAGCCAGGACAGGCTGACCTGTGCCTGTAGCTTACCTGTTAATTAGCCAGAGCCTCGAGCCAATCATATGTCATGAACAAGAGCAGGAAGCAAGTAAGTTCCAGTCACTTCAAATTAGCTCACTCAACAGGCCAGGAGCAGGTTAATTCTTAAGCATTTAATTCAGTCAATTGGCCCTCAAACGAGGAGAGGGAGAAACAAATGATGCAGGCTTGGCGGGGTTGTTAACCAAGCTCATAAGAGGAAATTAAAAACTTTCAGTCTTTACTCGGTCTGGCTAGCTTTGGGTGGATATACATTTTCCCTGGAAGCTTGGTGCCCTGTTGTGTACGAGCAAAGCGCCGGTACCCTCACTTACTTAGACAATCTGCTTAACTTTTTGAGCCTCGGTTCTGCACCTGTAAAATGGCTCTACAACAGACGCCGACTTCCACAGGAGGAGTTATAAAGCATCTACCACGCTTAGGAAGTACGGACAGACACTAGCTAGCTTAACCGTATCCGCACGTTCCTGTTTCACACACGGGAGACTAAATTTAGGAGGCCGAATCCGCTGCAGAGCCCCGACTTTCAGTCCGAGATGGGAGGACTTCCTGTCTAGAATGTAGACCTACGTCTTCACGGGTGACTGAAGAGATGGCATCTATTTCCTGCTACACTCAAAGTAGATATTTGCTATATTTGCCTTTCCCTCGTCCATTCTCTAACGTCATTAATATTGCTATTTTACCCTCTTGATAAGGGGGGAAAAGTTGATCCTCGCATTTCTGCACCTGCACAATTCCTTCGAGAGTTGTGCCTCTGACTTCCCTTCTGTGAAGTACCATCTGTGTGCCAGGGATTCTTTTGTTGGCGCCTTCTGTGATTCTCTGTGACTCTTCATTACTGCAACCAGGATGCCCCCCCCATCCCCTGCCCCCTTTCCTAATAAGGAACAGAATCAACACGACTGTGATCGCTTTGAATGCTGGCATTTCTTCTGAATACACTTCTAACTAGATTTGTATTCTTATGCTGTGGGTGGAAATGCCAGATAAGAAGAAACAGATGAAGCCAGATGAAAGGGGAAGATGGGAGGAGGAGGTTAGCTCTGTGGACTTCCTTAGGTGGGACATTTGTTGCAGAAATGGCAACCAGCTCTTTAAAGAAAAAAATACATTGGAGTTCAGTACCATTAACAATAGATAAAGGAAGGGGGCAATAGCGATGTGGCGTTAATCTCACCCCTCGCAGATAATGGCACCAGTGACATTTGACCATGTGACAGATGAGTGAGGAGAGAGCCCTGGGACTGTGATAGTGACAGTTTTCTTTTTCTGCCCTGGTAAATTATTCAGTATTGGCACAGCACTGGGAAAACACACACCCGAGGAAGGGTGAGGGAGAAAAGGAATTCTATTGCAAATGAGAATGGCGACTGACAAGTCCATTAAAAAACAACAGACCAACGTTCAAGCTTCATCTGCTGCCTTCAAAATGCCCTTCAAAGGTTCGGTTCACTAACCTCTTTTAGACATGCAAGAAGGAAGCAGAGAAGAGAGCGTGGTTGCGGCGGAGAGCATCCCGCATTGGTCTCTCTTCTTGGAGTGTCTGTGTCATTACCACAGATTGGATGGTACTTCTCTCCTAAGGTCACAGTGTTATTAAAGCCCGATGTCCCAGCCTTACATTTCCATGGCAGTAATTGCATTCTACTGGAGTAAATGTACCTTGCTGGTTTGGGTTAGTGTGACTGCCTTCCAACCCGGTCTTTCTTATAGACTGAAGCTGCCACCCCAGTAGAGGTGGCTTTCTAGAATGTGATAAAATTTCACAGGCAAGTTATAAAAATGCCATGGCACACTCGTGTTTTATTTTTTTGGATAAAGAAGATATCATATTTCAATGAACTTTGTCATTTCTTTATTCTCTACTTAGAAGACAGGTAGGGAGGTCTCCCATCTCAGTGCCCCAGATGAAACAGACCCCTAAGGAGCTCTCTTGAAGGGATTCTAATGACTGAGCAGACCAGTTGCACTGCCCCAACTTTCTCTCCCACAAACATCTGTTTTGCAGCTGGAAGGCAGAGAAATTGATGTTTTTACATTGGTTGTCCAGCAAGGGGGGCTAGAAACTACAGTTCCATTTCTCTTGGAGCCAATTCCCCACTGGTATATACTGCTAACAAAAAATCATTGGTAACACCTTGCCTTTCTATTAGAGATTTTATGTGACATTTAAAAAATATTTTACATCAGTGTGTGGAACTTCCCCTGGTAAGGTATAATAAGCGAGCACTTCATTGCCATTTTCCAGAAGGGGTAAATGATACCCCAGCAGGCTCGGCGAGGAGCGAATCTGCTGAGGCACCAGGGATACCCCGGATTGTTTTCCCTCTACTCCTCTGCTGCAGAGCACTAACACCCCATGTCCTCAGGTTTGCGCCCACAGAGTGTGACCTGTGTCAGCCCTGTCCTACCAGGAAAGAACAGCATCGCAGAAGTTTGTATGGATTCCTTTACTGATTGGCTGTGATTACACAATCACCTGCCACCCTTACAGAGCTCGCTGCCTCTTGTGGGTTCCTGTGAGTTTCCTGTGAGTCTGTGAGCTGGAGGTCTTTTTATTGATGTAACCTGGGTCCACAGAGTAAAGCTCTTATGAATTTGGCCTTTGGAATTTTCCCAGTTTCTACTCCCATCCCTTCCCCCTCTCGCCCTCTCCACCACCTCAAGTGCACTCACCACCAAACTGAAGAGCTTCTAGACTAACTCTGATGATTACTCTCAGTATCAGTGCTGCTGAGGTAGGTTAAGGCGAAGATGTAAAAATACTTCTTCTGAACTACGTCCCTGAGAAGGCAGGCCACCGGTCCAAGACCAGGAGGCATTGCATGCCAGAACCTTAATCCAAATATCTGTGACAGTAACTTGGGTTCTTTAAGCTGATGTAAAAAACTCACTTTGCACTGCTTACTTCCAGTATGGCTGATACTGTGATTTCTCTCCCTTCTATCCACATGTCTCTTTGGTCTCTATGGAGAACCAGAAAGAGAGGGTAGTTGGCAGAGAATCAAGACGCTTCTGTATGATGCTGTGTAGGACTTAGGAACGTGAGAAAGAAATGGGAGTGAGGCATTGCTTAATTGAAAGCACCAGTTTAGTTCACCAAAGGGTTAAATTCACAAGGAAATGCAACATCTCGCTAACTGAGTTATCCTCGCTTTTCCTGAAATGTCTAAAATACAGCATTTTTAAACTAGAATTTAAATTAGACACATTTTATAAGAAGTTTGACCTTTGAATTTTGTTGAGAATGGAGAGAACATGGTAGAAGGATCATAATCTCTCCCAGTTTCTAAGTGGGTGGCATTTCTTGGTGCTCATGTAGGTTGCTGGGGGATACTGGCAACTCCAGAGTTAGACATAAGTCTGCCATGTTATCTTACTTTATATATTAATACTTTAAAAGTCACCTACTCCCAAGGACGAAGGGAATTCCATCTGTAGTATTCAGCCCACACTTCCTCAGGTCACGTAAGTGTGCAGCAGACTTAGAACACTCCTGTAACAACAACAAATGGATGAGTTTCTGGTTCCCCGGGGCCTCTGGTCTCCCAACAGGATCAGTTGGCTTCCATCTGTGAATGAGTTTCTTTGAGCACTTTCTAACAGTCTTCTCAGAGAGGCACAACTTCTTAGCAGGTCCTTTCTGTTGGCCCTGATACATCAGGTTTTAGCTCGTTCATTCAGCTTTCCAAGGCTTTGTGTCAGGCCATGCTAAATGTGGGGTGTCTCCTGGCTGCCCCGAGGTATAGTTCATCTAGATCCCTTGCTGTACTTCAGAAACATGCCCTTAACATTTGAACGTGCTATTATTTACCAAGAGGCGATTTTGCATTACTCTTATACATGTATCATCCTCGATAGAGAGGTAAGTTACCACGTACATAGATAGAAACAGCTATAATGTTGTTTTCTGACGCCTATTTTATTTTTTGACTCTTGCTCATTTTGCCAATGGTAAGCAGGTGAGGCCCTTGACTCACAGAGGATAAAGTTGACACACTCTTTCCCAGTTGAAACATAAGGTAATCAGATGTGTAACTTGGTTATAAAGCAAAAACAAAAGATGTGATCTTCTTTGACAGGCTTCCTAGTGACTCTAGTGTTTAACTTCATATGCTGATGAAACACATGTGAAAATCTGAATTAAATTAATGTAAAAAATATTCTTCAGCTCTAAAAGCATAATTAGCAGTTTCCTGAATACCGTGGTAGGTCTGTAGAGTTAGAGACTCCACTAAGAAGTCTTTGCCTGCACTTCTGCAGAGTCTATTCGTCACAAAGGGGTTTGGTTTCTGGAGAGGGAGCCACAAGGGAATTACCTCTTAAAGTATTTCTCAAACTAACTCTAGAAAAAAACACTGCTCTCGTGCGTTGTGATTGGAGAATGAACAGCTTCACTGGGAAGCAGACCCACAATGCACTGCATCTTTCAGTCTTGATTACGCCTGTGTATTGGGAAAGGTTTTCAAGGTGACTCATGAGAATGGGGCGAATACAGTTTCAAGGTCTTGACGGAAGGAACCTTAGAAATAAACTGCTGGAAGAGCTCAATATTTAATATTTTAGAGCAGGTTCAAATTTTTGTCAGTCTTCTATTTTTATCAGGTTGGAGAATTTGGGTTGTTTTTAAGCTGAATGGATGATTGACAGCATTCTTCAGATGAGAAGCACATGAGGGGGACATCAAATTGGGGATGGAAACTGATTCTTATCCTTGTGTTTTCTACTTGGAGTTGATTGTGCCCCTACCATCCATAACCAGCTACTAATATTTGCCATTTTACTTCTAAAATAGGCCATTTCTCCTTGGTCTGGGAGAGAGCCTCCCTTCTGTTACTCATTCTATGTTTCTCTGGGTAATTTTCAGTCCTCTGTATTAGATGCATGACCCAATACCATCAACATATTCAACTTCTCTGACTGGAATTGTTGGTTTAGGATTGGGAATAGGATCTATTTAGCCCTGTAAGAGAAAGGGTTGGTAGTTTTGTTTAACGTTGGCTTGGATGACAGTACTCTCTTGTACTGGAATTCTCACTTAGAAAATGCAGGGAACTGTGGGCATCACCTTGCCTCAAATGATTCAGGGAGTACGCCTGGCGTGGGGCCAACACAGGAAAGCAGGACAAAGATGCAAATGATACCCAGTTTCCCTGTACAAATCATGACTGAGTTATGTTCTGCTCTTCTTTGCAATTATATTTTCTAAAAATTCTTATCTTTAAGTTCTAACCTGAGCTGAGTTTTCAAATGTCTAAAGAAAATTCTTTAGGTTCCTTTCCTCGTAACTGTTGATATTATAGCAGTCACTTATGCTGTTCTTGGGCTTATCCCTCAGCCATACCCAAACTACACATGGCAATCTGCAAACTCAGCCACAGGCTGGCCACCATCATTCCAAGATGGATTTCCCAGAGACAAAGGTTCCAGACAGTCTGAGAGAGTAAAACTAAGCAGCAAATCTCTTTTCCTTCATGTATGAAAAATCCAAAGCCATTCCTCTGCTGCTTCCACTTCCTGTAAACGTTACGTCTGGAATAATGGACAAGGAATTGCAGAAAGCATAAGACATGAGCCTGCTTTCCCCATTAGATCATAAAAGCTCCTTCAAGAAAAGCTCTCTATACAGTTTACAATTAAATCCTCAAAATTTAGAATTAGTACCCGGTGAGGGGCAGGTATTTAGTAAACGTCACATGAGCAAAGAAGTAGAAAGAGCCACTCCTGAGATCAGCAGCTCAGTTTTTCCCTCTCTCATTTGGACAAAACCTCACCTGCCTTCAGAGGCGCCCAGGACCCGTTTCCTGTAGTATGCCCACCACTCAGAACTACAATCACTCGCGTGTTCATGGCATCCAGGATAGAAAGAAGCCAATAAAGTCCCATATGCCCAGACACATACTTTCTCATCCACTCTAACTCGGGGGCTCCCTGGGTAGCAGGCACTGCAGCTCCGTCTTTCAGACACCGAAATAATGAACGAGTATCAGAGACATGGCCTGAAGCTAAGTGATGTTTAACTGTTTGTTCTCTGTCTGACAATGGGGGTCTAAAGGTTCCTCTCTTTCAAGATGCTGGAACACTTTCAGATATAGTACATGTTCCAAATTTAGCTCACTGCAGGCCATAGGGCTTAGAGTTAGGGAGAGGAGATGCAGGTTGCTTATATTTTGTGGAGCAGAGAAGCAAGGGGCCTCTGCAAGTGGGATCACTGTGTAGGCATAAGAAGTGTTAGATGAAGTGCAGAAAGGCTCGTAGCTGGGATGCAGCCTCCAGCGGGAGCTGTGGCTGGCTCCTTCATGATCACGCTTTCCCCGCAGTTCATCCGTTAACTCTGCCAAACCAATCACGCTTCTCTCTGGGCTATCCACACTGATAGTGAGGCAGAACTAATCAGCTAACAATCCCCCGACATCCCAAAGACCACAGACCCTGTAGGGTGTAGCTGCTGCTTCTTACCCCAGCCACTCTTCCTCATCTGGAGAGTTATTTTTAAATAAGGGAGAATAGAGACCAGGATGTGTGCAGCTGAGAGATGTGCTTGTTTGGAACTTGGCCCAGAATTCCCGCGGCCAGAGTCCAGGTGTTCCACAAGGAGCTTTCTTTGCAAGAGGGCAGATGGAAGGAAACACTGGCTTGACTGGTCCCACAAGGCACGGGGTGCCTTTTTGTCCGATCTTTTTTGCAATGGGAGGTCAAGGCACAGTCTTGTCTCTCTGTTTTCCCTTCCCCTCTGACATCCAGGCAGCTAGACTCTAACAGGCAAAATCTTTAGATGATTAGCAAGAACCTAGATGATTAGCAAGAACCTAAACAATGGCATCCTTCCAAATCGTGATGAAAGCCTAGAAAATCTTCAAATGTGAATCATTTCCTAGACTCAAGTAGTTCCCTCATACTGGGGGACAAAGGAGGCACAGCGGCCCTGCTCCTAAACTTAGTTATCCCTGCCCCCCTACAACTTTCCTTTCAAACCAAAACAGCCTTGGAGGTTTATTTATTTATTTATTTTTTTCCAGCAGACTGCATCATCCAGACATGCAGGAGGAAGAAGGCTATTTGGGAAGATGAAGAGGGCTTCTTGGGATCCTACGAGCCTGTGCCTGCTGTGTTTTTTGCTCAGTGAGCAGCTCCAAGCTATCAGTGTGGTGGAGGAAGAATGGCTCCTTGGAGCTCAGTTGGTTACCATGTTACTTGCAGTAAGATTGGGATGCTCCTAAGAAAAACAATCTAAGAATGGTTTTAAAATGAAATGTGATGTAAACATTAGAGGAGAGGGTTTATATACGTTTCATTTAAAGAGTAGTTCAGGGATTGGGATAGAGCAATTGTTTAGCAAACACAGGGTCCTGGGTTGAATCTTTATGACCTAGCAGGGAGAGGAAGATGGGCTCTAGAACACCCTAGTGGCATAGCTGAACCCGATACCCTGTTTTCTCACAGGAACAGATTAAAGTATGAACTAGATGTAAAGAAACAAGAATAAGAGTCAGGTGTGGGGTAACATGCCTGTAACCCCCCGGCACCTCAGAGAATAAAGGGGCCTATGTCAGACAAATAAAACATAAATTAAAAAATGGGTAAGAATCGATGGGACATTATTGACCTTGAACTGCATTATTCAAACACTTGGATTCTCCATAGAAACCCTGAGTTATAAAATTTCCTTTCAGGGATCGTTATAACACACGACAGCCTCTGGCTTGTTTGAGCCTTAAATCCTTCTGTGGATTCCTGTTTCACTTCATCAAGGGCCGTCTTCCACCTCCGTTCTTGTCTCGCTGGACTCTGTCTTAAACATCCTTAGCCATCTAAGTCCTTGGCGGCTGGCTTTATTTCTCCTTCTCATCTCACCTTCATATCGTTGCCCCTTTCTCTCAACTGCCCAGTGAGCGAAACTAAATATTCCGTATAGTCTGAAACCCTGCACATCCCCATACTTCCTTCTCTCGTTGTCCCTGTTCTGATTACCCCTCCCCCATTTCTTGTAATTCTTTTATAATATTTGTGGTGGAAACTCCTTCAGCCAATAGCCTTTAAGATACCGTCCCGCTTTGGGCGTGGTCTCACGTTCTGCCAAAGTGCAGGCAAGAGGTGCTGGATCCGGCTCCAGTTCCCTGCGCAGGCGAAGGACTGCGGATGGCTACCCTCGCTGTGAATCTATCCCCAAATGAATAAACCTTTGTTATACTCCACTCCGGGCTGTCGTGGATACAAGAGTATTCTCAAGAACTCAGCCTCAAAACACACAAACATAAAAGCAGTTAAAACCTAGATTTAGCCGTCTCTAGTCAGACATCTTTCGTCATTAGTTCTTTGTGCCGTTTTTTCTCCGCTTCATTCACCTGACCATTGAGTTATGAAGCCGAACCAAACCCTATTTCCAATCTCTTATGTAAAACATGGCGAATGGCAGCAGTTTCACGGGAGTCTAGTAGCTGCCGAGCGACGTCTCTCAGGATTTATGGGAAATTAATGAAGTTTAGATTTTGGTCCCTTTGGGAAACAGCTCAACCTTATCTTAACTCTCAACATTCGAAGCACATTCTGGTGCTCCAGAGTGCACAGAGAAATCCTGGCTTTCGGGTTGTGCATACATAATTAACCCAAGCATTCCTGGAGCCATAGCTCTTACCACTTATCCAACATCCTTACTCTGGGATTTGGGGCAGGATACCTAGGGAATACGTCTCTGGGATGCCACTTCAAATCCTTCATGGGAGAAGCAGACAATGAATGTTTCTTCAGTCACTCTGCTTTCCTGCCTCCACTCGGCTTCCCTGCTTCTGCCAGAGAGACACCATCTTACAGGGAGGGCACACGACTAGATCCGGTTTGCCCTTTGCTCTGACACAGTCTGCGGGCCTTCAGGGCACAGCTTAAAACCCTTCTGTTCAATCAACTTTTGCCTGATTGACATGGGAGACTGGTCCAGGTGAGGGGGTCCCTTAGATTATTATCTCCAGCTCTTTGTACACGCAACTGGAGACCTCTCGCTCCACAGCCTCCTGCAAGTGACCTAAAAGATGGAATGCATAAACAATGCTTTCTCTAGAAATTATATGTCCGTTCCAAAAACTTCCTCCCCGAATCCTTGGTGGAACAAGGCAGCGTATAAACACATATATAAATAACAAATTCAAAATATTCCAAATGGTAGCTTGGAAAAACAGAACAAAACAAACAAACAAACAAACAAACAAAATACCTCAAGGCTTTGACAGGAAACCCTTTATACTCGAATGGCCTTTCATTCCAATTCCACTTGAAGGGTGCATGTAAACCATTTTTCCAAAGACTAGAGTTTTCTACATAGCCATTTGAAGTTTTTATTATTCAAACACAGGGAAAGTAGAATGTGCCTTCCTCGTTATCTTATAATATTTACAGCGAAGGAGCCATTTTGACCTGTCAATATTTCAGTCCATGTATATCTAAGAGGTAAAAGTGTTCTAAAGAATAGCGTGACTATACATGTTATATCTAAAAGTGGAACAATTGCCCATCTGATTAAAATGCACAAACGAGTTAAAATGTCCTTCATGACTTCAGAATCGCACACGTTGAGAGAAGCTTCTCTCTGAAGACCTTTGTTTGCATCCCCCCCTCGTTCACAATGCTTTGCCTTCCTCCTCCTCCCAGAAGTTCTTCTCGCTCTCTGAAGTTGACTGTTACGCTGGTGTTTAACTCATTACCCCATCAACTGGGTTTCCTGGAAGCTGTCAGGGGCCTTTTATTGATTCCGATGCGATGTTTTAAGCAAGAACATTTGGTAGATAATGCTATAGGTTTTTTTCTATTTCTTTCTATAAAGAATATCTGACCCTCCTAATTATTAATCACTCATAGTCCTGCTGGGATGAGATAGAAGAAATCACAAGACCTCTCTTCTCATTTTTGCAGGGAGTGTGGCACACACTCCTGCTGGGCAGCAGATTTTTCCAGAAAACACATTCCAAAGCTCTGTACTTGGAGATGTCTGAGAAGTTTAAGAATTCTCCCATTAGCCATGTCTAGTTACAAGATTAATATCCCCAGAGAGATGTGGGAGAGGCTACCATGGGACACGAATTAGTAACAATATCAGCTTTAGTGCACGGTAAGAATAAATTACAGCCATGATAAATAGCCAGGAGACTTTCAGGTTCTGTTTGGTGTAGGGACACAAAATGGGAGGAAGGAATGCAGTTAGGCAATTTTCCCACAGGACATGTGTTCTGGTTTAGATTTGAAGGAATAGAAGGAATAGAAGATTTAGCAGGTACAGGCCGGAAAGAGATGTGTGGGTACATGCAGTGACCCAGCCAAAGACCAACGGAAAAGGCTCGCTGCTGGATTCCACACACAGAGTACTTGAGCAGAATGTCTGCCTCAACACGGTTTCCTCATTAACTCTGTACCTGAATAAGTCCCTTATCAAAAGGGACTCGGCAGGTGTTCATGCTGACTGGAGCTATCTGAATCACGTGGCTTTGTGCCTATGCCAGATGCCTTGGAGGATGGATGGGCCGAGAAGCAACTAGTTTAATTTAAATGAACACCGTGTTCCCGCTACCGCTACCTCATTTGGGCTTGTGGTTTTCAAACTTAGTAACCCTGTTTAAAGAACAGACGCGCAGTTTTCCCTCTCACGACGCTGGTGCCCAGTGGGGGGCCCAGGAACTTGTCCTTTTAACAATTGCTCTAAAGCAGTCTTTTAGGAGGTTCAAGAACTGTGTCTTGAGAAACTGTGCTGGGGAGTGCAGACTGTGTACCTTGGCATATTTCTCGGCCTGCCTGAGTGACGGCGATGTCATGCTAAGCTTTCACACATGTGCCGTGTCACGTGGACGTCTCCCTTTGTTACCTAATGTGAGAAACACTATTTTTATTCTCATTTCAGAGATAGGGAAACTGAGTCTGGGAGGAGTTAGCTTCACAGAGGAGGAAGGGAAATAAAAAAAAAGAAACCTGTATGTGTTTTATTCTAGAAAACAGGCCCTCACTGGTCACTCTACTTTGATCATGAAATGCATTCTCCCCTCCAGTCCTCGCACCCCGCCCTTCTCCACATTACGATGTTGCGCCAGCTCTGCTGCCACTGGGCTGTTGTCAGCTTTGGCAAAGGATCACGTGTTACTGCATGTCTTTGTATTAGAATATTAAGAGTACTGTTTCGCTGATATGCTAATTCTTGAATAAAGGTATGGGATGAAACAACGTTGGAGCCTGTCTTTTGCGCACAGGAAAGGTGTGCACATCTATCTAACTTGCTCATTTTGTTAAAGATAAGAAAGACTCTTCTCTCTTCACCTTACATCGGGAAAAATACCTTGCTTTCGGAAGGGCTTAGTCACCAATCTCAGACAGAGTGTTTCCAAAGACTACTCTTGCGTTGCTCACACATGGTTGTAGTTAAAGACATGGAGCTGAGGCTGAAAACTGTAACTATTTCAGGAAATGAAATACAATTTTTTATTTTCTTGGTGTTTGTAAAACACTTATGGTATCCTAACAAATGACCATTCTCTCTCTCTCTCTCTCTCTCTCTCTCTCTCTCT
Source organism: Microtus pennsylvanicus (assembly GCF_037038515.1). Classification (NCBI taxonomy): domain Eukaryota; kingdom Metazoa; phylum Chordata; class Mammalia; order Rodentia; family Cricetidae; genus Microtus; species Microtus pennsylvanicus. The sequence goes on along the minus strand of NC_134581.1, from coordinate 119,231,041 downwards.
CTCTCTCTCCCTCTCTCTCTCACACACACACACATTTACATACAAACACACATCACACATAAAAATATTTATGCATAAATATCCCACCACCACTGACACACACATTTAGGTTCTTCTGAAATATAGACTATATTCTGTGTAGATAGAAACTGTCAGGGAGAAAGAAATTTGAACCTCAGTAAACACAGCAGCTATTAAATAATTTTTAATAAGATTTTGATGTAATATCAAAATTGGGACAGGCATGTCGAAGGGTAAGATTAGGCGTGACTTGTAACTGGTTTAAAAACATACCCTAATGCCCATGTTTAAGGGTGGAAGACACTGTAAAAACTTACAGAGCCACCTGGCTTAAATGAAACGGAGTCAGATTTACTTAAAACAAATCAGTACTTCGTGTATTTGTTCGGCATATTTTGTGTCTAGTGAAATGAATAGGTGTTTAGAGGGTCAGTCAAGGAATTGAAAGAGTCAGCTGGATTTTCTTTTTATGGAAAATAAGAAGAGGCCATTGAGCTGCCTGATTCTGGCATCCTCATGCGAAGACATACACTTTAACTACAAAACAGCATGTTCTGAGGCTGTGTTTTCTCCCGGTTGTAGTAGCAGGAACACAGTGTTCATTTAAATTAAACCAGTTCCTTGGATAATAACAAAGTAATTAAAGAAACCACCAAGGAAAAAGAGCCAATTTATTTGAATCCTGCTCGTAAAACTACATCAAGAGCCTGAAGGTAGAAAATAATGTGGATAAGATGGCAGATTGATGATTTTTTAAAATTCTGCGTGGGATGCATCTTGATAATAATTCAAATGAGTATCCCTCTTCCTAAAGCAATACAAAATGCAAAAATCTTTATCTTCCTTAAGAGAAATGAAATCCTATTAAAATATCCAGATTAGAAATTGCCACTTATTCCCAAGTCCACAATGTCCAGCAATTCCTTAAGATTAGAATATTTTGATTTGCGATATATTCCTGTTGTACAACATGGACCTTTTAAGGTTAATGATTTCAAGAATCAGAAATTAATATTGATGTGTCCTCATGATATTTCTTGAATAACAAAGAGAGAAGTTTCTTATTTTTTGTCAATAACAAACTTCAAAATGGAGTCAAAACTGTTTGTCATGTTTCTATATAACTGTTAGCACTGAAATTTATTTTAAAGGAAAACAAACCCATAAAATATATCTTACTTCTTCCTATTCGTTCAGTAAGCTGTCATAACAAAACTGCCCAATTGCCTTTTGTGCATCTTAGCAAAAAGGATTACTTCTCTTTACAAAAGAAGGTTCTTTGTGACCTTTGACTCCTCTCTCCCTTCAAATACTGGAAGTATATCCACTGACTGTTCCTTAGAGTAGTTCAGTCAACGGATCAAAGAAAATTGGTCACAATACAAGATCTGTGGAGTTGAATATAGCAACACTATCTATGAAAAACAGCTATGAGGAAAGTGAAGAATAAATCAGTGTGCACTAACTTAGAGAGAAGCAACAAAGTTCGACTTACCTACTAACAAAATAAAAAGGTGAAAGGTTCAAAACTTATTTATAAATATAAAATAATAAAAGTATATATGTCATGGATACTTCAATAGGAAAAACGAAGTAGACTGACCAGAGCACCCCCTCCTATGTCTCCATCAGATCACCCCCTCCTATGTCTCCATCAGAACACCCCTCCTATGTCTCCATCAGAACACCCCTCCTATGACATTGTTTGTTTTATGACTTTTTATGACTTTTTTGAAATAAAGTCTCAAGTCACAGTGACGTGTGGCCTCCAACCATTTTTCTTCTGTCTCATCTTCCTAAGTGACAGAATTACGGTCTTGGCCATAATCATTTTCTCAGTGCTTACTTAGCCTGTATCAAACCTGGGAAAAACTCCTTCAAGAAAAATCTAGTCATCTGGAAGCCTTTTGTAAGGTTAAAGGTCTACACTGTTCTCCAGCTAGCCATAGGGTTGTTTCGCAGAAACAAACATAGTTAGATATTTGCTATTAGAAAGTTTTTCCAGTTGATATAAAATCCAGCAGAATCTGTTATGGCTACCCACATTGTCCGGTCATTTTTTTTTGAAAATGTTAACAAAAAGGAGTTTTATGCAACCAATATGAAGTGGACCCCCCCCCCCCGAACAACCAAATGAGCACCCTAACAACATGGTGTTGCTTCTGTGTTGGCCATAGATCCTGTCCTGGAATGTGCGTGCTGTATATATCCAGTGCCATTGGACACACACACACACACACACACACACACACACACACAGAGACAGAGAGAGAAGATAAAAGAGAGACACAGAGAGACACAGAAGCAAACACAGACAGAGACAGAAAGAGATAGACAGATAGGGTAGAGAAGAGAAGAAAAGAGAAGAGAGGGAAGGAGGGAGAAGGAGGGAGGGAGGGAGGGAGAGAGAGAGAGAGAGAGAGAGAGATTCCTTCTACCATAATGTTGCTAACTTAGGCTGCGTGGTGCTTTAAGAATTAGGATGCTCTGTAACATAATTTCAATATCTGAATTAATTTGAATAGGAAGCACAGTTAAACACGGATTTTTCACAGATTATTTCAGAAGGCAAGACCTTATTATTACTAGTCCACATGTCACTAGCTGCCAAGTGACACTGTGAATCACATTTCATGGAAATAAAAGGAAAGTGCCTTTGTTAGGAATTCATTCATACACTCCTGGGAAATTAGGAAACACAACAGATGCAAATCAGCCTTTAATCCAAGTCCCAGTGTGGGCCGTACAGAGCAGAGAGGTGGCGGGAGTCAGGGGAGACAGAAAACTGTGCTGTGTCCCAAACAGGCAGGTGTCCCCTGATTCTCCAGCCAGGTCGGAGCGTTTGCACGTGTTCCCCCTGCTCTTCTAGCTCTACAATATTGCTCGCATTTTTCTCTTTTTACTTTCTTATAGCTGGAAACTGCAGGGCTTATGGAGGGGACTTATTTTTACGCCGTTCCTCTGGGACTCTCCAACTCCTAGACACAGGATTCCTGCAGTGCAGGACACTTGACAGAAAGCAGAATTCTTAGTCCATCCTCTTTCCAGCCGTTCAGACCATTGCACTTCCAGAGTCACGGAAGTCCTGAAAGCCTATGGAGCCTTTTGGACTTGGGCCTGGAAGCCATCATTCTTTCGCTAAGCACCCTGGGAAGCCTCTGCTGGCCCCTCCCTCCCAAGGCATCTCTCTGTGCAAACATGTTTCTGCATGAGCATCTCAGGAGCCAGGTGAGGCAGCGATAGTGATGCTTTACCGCCTCTGTTGAGCTGCTTGCTAGATAGCGAGCCTCCAGAGCTATTCTATTAGTGTAATCATAGTATAATTCGGCTTGGATGCAAAATTAGCAGCAGAATCATATTTTACGTTTAGCTTCTAATTGGCAACAGTCACATGCTTTTATTAAACTATTTCAATCAAGTCTTCCCAGCATCATCCATTTTGCTTATCACTGGGCCCACCTGCAGTCAGCTCTCCTCCTGGCCCCTTATCAGCAAAGCCAATTACTTTCTCATGTGCTTGCTTTGTGGTTTTGCTTATAGACTTCACCACACCTCCACAACTAAGCTCCAAGGGAATTAGGTAAATTCTCTTCCCGATCCTTCCGTCCCACTTGGGTTACTACCTTAAGGTAGGATGGAAGGTCTGCTTTGCTCCTCTGTGAAGCGAAGATCACAGCCACGCTGCTTTGAAACCCTAGTCTGCCTGGAGACTCCAGGGCTTGTTTTCCCTCTTACTTCATTGCTACTTCCTCTTATATATTTTCTTCTTCCCCTTTGCGAAGTTTTCTAAGTCATTTTTAATGTCAACAGAGGATGACTTTTTCTGAGGAAAAAATGTAATCGTTCTCTCCACATGGCCATTCCACATAACTCTACCTTTTCAGGCTGATGGACTAGTCTGAAAAGGTTATAGAAAGACATGAGACATGGCAGATGACTTAGCACCAAGTGCAGTTGGTCCTCTCATCCTTCAGGACAGTAACCAGAGTTCTCCTTATCCTGTTTTAGTCTGTTTCTTCATCTCCCAACTGGGAATGCTCTAACAGCACTGGTGTGAGAGTTCCCTGAGCCAGCCAGTACAGACCTGGGAGTGTTCTCTGCTTCAGCTTAACTTTCCAAGTCTGGCAAGGTTTGTTGTTATTGTCAGTGTGGTGATGGTGGTGATGGTAGTGGTGGTGATGGTAGTGGTGGTTTGGTAGTGGTGGTGGTAGTAGTGGTGGTGATGGTGGTGGTGGTGGTGGTGATGGTGGTGGTGGTTTTATTTGGGGATGTCCTTTTTAGCAATCAGGTAACATTGAACTGAGTAACGTGAGAAGAATATAAACATAAATAAAATCATGTATGGCTTCTAAAAGTTGTAATCTAGCCCATAAGATGAGAAGAATTAAAGACAAAACCAGATTTTGAACAGGACCCTGTGTACCAGGAAATTAATTGACTTAAACCTTAAATCTATTGTAACCGAAATGATATTACCTTCCAGTAAAAAAAGTTAGATGGCTACTCACCACCAGTTCCCCTATTTCTTCACCTGAGCTGTACGCCTCAAGAAACCATGTAATTAACAGCAATAATATGAACAGTAATGTAGCAAATACAAGAGAAGCTCTCTAAGGCAAGAAAGTAGCATAGGAAATCAGAATGGTGTCTATGTAATATTCACATTAAATTTAATAACTACTTAAATATTTATAAATTATCTTGAATTTTTATTTGCAAAATGCTTCGCAACCAGTTTTTATTAATTATTGGATACCACTTATCCCTTGGCACTCCAGCTTCCAGATGCAGGGGTACTGATTTTCTTTCATTTCTCTTAAAGAAATATTGAGCTTTATCAAGCACTTTCTCATTTCTCAGACTAGGTCACACAGAAAATAATGGAATCACCAGGATAGACCTTATTGTTATGACATCTAATTTACCACTACATTAGTGTACAGAAAAGTAGGGGGACTCCTCTTAGATTGTATATCTAGTCATATCAGTATTAGATGTGGAGAAGTCATGATTAGCTTGATAGCTGTCATTTTTATTCCTAGATATCTGAAAATCAGAAAACTGTGTCCATGATGACTGGATTAGTCAGAACTGGAATTTGGTAGACGAACTGAAGCAAGATTCTTGTATTTTTCCCTGGGTCAGTATAAGTTAGCCTTGTGTGGAGATAGTGGTACCTGAAATTGCTGGAATCTAGGCTTCGCCGAAACTATGAACATGTTCACGCTAAATGTACTTTCCAAAACGGGTCATTTTACCTTAGCATGACTTCCCCCCTACCACCTGCATCCTCAGGTGCCTCCCTCTTCCTCAGAAAAGGTGGATATCACATGACAGAACTACACTTCTCATTCATCGCCCAACACAGCTCTACCAAAATCACAGAGGCTGTGTACTATGACATAGTGTATTTCTGTCCCACTTGGATAAATGGTATGTTTTTCTATTGCTGCACCAAGACACCATGATCAAGGGAACTCAGAGAAGAAAAAGTTTATTGTGTCCAGAGCTTCAGAGGGTGAGTCTATGACTATCATGCTGACCAACATGGCAGCGAACAGGTGGGCATGGTGCTGGAGGAGTAGCTGAGACCCTGCACATTGAGACAACAACTACCAGGCAGATAAAAGAGCTGACAGGAATGGTCTGGACTTTTAGGACCTGAAATCCACTCACCCCCACTGACACACCTCCTCCAACATGGCCACATCTCCGAATCCTTCCCAAAGAGTTCTACTGACTCCAGACCAAGCATTCAAACACGTGAGCCTACGGGTCCGTTCTCCTTTCAGCCCCCACAAGGGACAAATCCTGGGAGAGTAGGGATGCTGGGCTTCAATAGAGTTTCTAACAAGGACCTGTTCCAGAGTAAGACTCTAGTGGATATCTATTTACAGAATAAATAGATACATGCAGATATATTTGTCATTGTGTACAAGCATCATTTTATATTATGTGATACAAACCAAGAAAACAATCATTAAAATATCAAAGTACTCTTCATTTAAAAAACATTAAAGATTTTTATCTGCTTCCCTTCCTTTTTATTTTTTATTTTTTTAACTTTTATTGAGCTCTACATTTTTCTCTGCTCCCCTCCCTGCTTCTCCCCTCCCCTTCAACCCTCTCCCAAAGTCCCCATGCTCCCAATTTACTCAGGAGATCTTGTCTTTTTCTACTTCCTACTTCCCATGTAGATTAGATCTATGTATGTCTTGTATGTATGGGCATGTTTTGCTTGCCTGTATATAGGTATACTAATGCTTTCCTGGTAGGGAACTGATCCCCTGGAACTGGATTTTATGGATGATTGTGAGCTGCCACGCAGGTGCAGAGAACAAATCCCAAATCTTCTGCAAAAGCAGAAGGTGCTCTTGAGCAGGCGAGACTTCTTCCCATTTCCTGAAATGACCTTTATACACTAGAGCTGAAACAGCCATCAGAGATAGGCTTCAATTTGCCGTTAACATGTCTGAAGGGTAGAATAAAGTGTTTTTAGTTACTATATCTTAATGCTGTAACACATGCACGCGCACACACACATACACAATTGCCTTCTTTTTAGAAGCATTCATAGAGTAGTGTTGAGTACTTCAGCTGTGGTGTGCCATTATCCCCACCCTCCAGTTCCAGAATAGTGCAGTAGTTTCTACAATTTATAGCATGGCTGTTTTATTCCAGTTGGAGTATGTATGGGTGGGGATAATGTATACTATAAATACAATTTTGATTTAAAAAAATATGTAGGGTCTAATCAAGCTATGAAATTACTTACTCAATTGTAATAAAACTACTTCGTTGATTTTTTATCATATTGATTTGTTGACTGAGTGGCACTTTGGCAAGAGAACGAAACGGAGAGAAATAACTAACGAGAGAACACCCAGTTGGGATCCTGATGCCCTCATCTGTCTGCAGGAGTCTCACTCAGGACCTGGAAGGTGGCTGCTGGTTGGAATATCTGTCACCTGCTGGTTTGTCTTCACTGTGGGCATAAAAAGTTATCTCTAACTTTGGACTTTGTGAAGGTAAACAAAAGGATCATGGATTATAACAACCCACCCTGGCACTCCATGCAATTAAGTAAATGTTTAACTCTAGCTTGTCCCATAAATCAAATTAAAAAAAAATCCATTGTGTTTCCTGCATGGAATGCTTCTCTTTACTATCAGGAACAGGTGGGAATAGTATGCACAGATGTGTTCAGCTGGCCAGTGAACAGACACTTTTTATGTGTCTTTGAGAACAGCCAATGTTTTCTCAGACATCCAGAGACAACGGGAAGATATCTATGGAAAATTTGTCCATTAACTTTATTTCAGGACACTGTAGTGCATCTATTAAGTTTATTCAGATCTGTAAGTACAGAAGTAGTTTGGACTCAGTGTTTTGTTTTTTTAAATTTCCTGCTAACCATCAAGGCAGCAATGGGACCCCGGCTTTTAGACCAAGCTGATATGAAAAGCCAACTTCCATGAGCATCCCTTGGCCACGAGTAGTGATGGTAAGCATCACTGTTTCCCAGCTGCTGTTTAACCATGTCATTGCCACACCTATGCAGGCTAGTCCTTCTCAGTTGCAGCTTGAATACAAAACACCCAGGACACTTGCAAAGACAACTGTTCCTACTATCTAAGAACTTTTTCATATCAATAGCCCAGGTTAGACAAACTTCTTTTCTCATAAAATGTGGATATAACATCCATTGCTCAGACAGAAAATGGTATTTCAAGCAAGGGGAGCATCAAGCACCCAACACAAATGTTTTGTTTAGACATTTTATCAATACCATCACAAACAGCACTAGTCCACCATTGCTCATTAACTAAATACGTTTTAGAAATTGGTTTTGTTATTCTAGGCTTTCCCATTCCCTTCATTCTCTTAGGAAGTTAAGGTCATGCAGGTTCAAACTGAAGGTCCTTAATCCTGTCTTCCATCTATACTTGCTAAGCTAATTGTTTCAGTCAAGCCTTCTCAGGATCCTCTTATTCCTAGTAGGCAAGGTGGTGAATAAAAATGACCTGAGTATTTAAGAAGGCTCTACTAATAAATGTAATTGCATTAAGAGAATGAGTCTTGAGTCCCCTGAGAAGACTGTGAGTAGCTTTCTGGGGCAGAGACAATTTGCTTTTAGGTTCCATTGTATCAACAAACCTTGAATTTGGTCTAGGATTTCATTTTAATTTTTATTATTTTGTCCATGTATTGATAACTTCCTATACTTTTTACTCGGAATAGGAATTTCATTGCTGAAGTCGGCTTCCAGCCAGGTCTGCACTTCCGTTGCAGCTCTTTTTGATATTGTGAGCATTGTTGCTTACATTGTTTCTGAGAAGACAGAGAGTTTTCAATGCACAGGGAGTTTTCATTTCAGCAGGGCAGTAGAGATATTGGTGCCTCTTCTCTGTGTGTGGGTTGCTGTTTCTGGAAGGGTCTTGGCATCCATCAATTACCTGGAGCTGTACTTTATACATCTTCCACATCAAGGTTCTCCATTTGTTCCTGCTGCCATGGCATGACCACAGAGAGAGACCACAGATAATCCAAAAGCTGTTTTGTAAGGTTATTTATTGGGACCTTAGTCTCCGACTCAGAAACGTTAAAACAACCTCCAACAGCAGTTCTGGTTATATAAGCAGTCCCTCTAAAAATTCTTGGGAAATCATGAGTATTTCAAACGAAACACAAATATCAAACAAACCCCAAACTAATTCTTTTAATTGTTCAATTAAAAGAAATCTATGACCAATATTTTTGAGATACATCACGAAAGGAGGCTACCCTTGGTTGTTCACAATGAGCACTTACAGACTCTAAAGAGTAATGAGCAAAGAAACCTATTCAGTGTTACTTAATCTAGCTTTTCTGAGGTATGTTTGACTTGAAACATGGAAGACCAGAGTATGGAGTCTATGAAGCACGTTTTTGGGGAAAATCTGGTTGAATTTTACCATCATGGGCCAGTGAATGGAGAATTATGATAACAAAGCTTCGAAGAGAATATAGTTATCTCAGATATAAACTGTAAAAGGATCAGAAATACAAAAGCACTTCATTTACAGGGCTTTTGTGGTTTCCTTAAATATTTGAGTTATTAAAAAACTAATAATGAATACAAAAGAATTTGATATAGAAATGATTATAAAGGTCAGATTCATACATCAGAATGAAGACAAATGCAATTATATTTCCAAAATCTATTATTGGCTCAATTAATCCATAAATCAGATAATCAAATATTATTCACCAGTGGTGAATTTTGCGTAAGTGAGCCTGCGTGTAGAGAGTGGATAGGGGAGGAAATGGGAGATAGAGGGGGGGAGGGAGTGAGTAAGTGAGGGAGGGAGGGAGGGAGGGAGGGAGAGAGAGAGAGAGAGAGAGAGAGAGAGAGAAAGAGATGTCTTATCTTTTTAATATATGAAGGCATACTTCTAATGAAGTTGAGTTCTCTTTTTTTTTCCACATTGTTTTGTAGAATATTTTGCTTTGGAAATGAACAGGAATTTGACCTCTCATTTTTTTCACTGTCCCATATAATTTATTTATTTATTTGTGTATATGAGGATGTGTCTATTGTGCATTTGTTTCTGTGTAGGTATTATGACAGTATCCAGGAGTCTCTTTCCATCATGTGGGTTCTGCGCATCACAATCATATCAGGCTTGGTGAAAAAGATCTTAAGTGCTTGACCAGTCTTACTTTTAACTAACATTATCCTTTACAATTTAAGTACTCAATCTAACAATCCAAAACTGTGTATTAAGAAAGGGTATTCATGATAAAATTGCATGCCTTGAATTATCATAATTAAAATTGTCAACTAAAGCAGGGTTTTTCCTCAAAGTCACAATGCCTGCCGGCTGTGGAAAAATGCACGGCTCTACTTACAAAGTTTCTTCCCTTGCCTTGGCAGCACTTATACTAAAGTCGGTCATTATTTCTAGTTTTGTTGTTATTTTAATACAACAGAAGAAGAGAAAGAGTCATGAAGTACGCCATCCATCACATTATAGCTAACACATGCCTGTAACATGTCCATCATGATAATGCCTCTGTAAACTGCAGACAAGGACTAGGTTCTTATATAGGCAACATTAGAATGAGCCCATGAGGAATGGGTTTTGGCTGAGTGTGTGATTGGCGGTCACATCAGCTTCTCCCTCTTAGCTTCAAAGCTCTTGGCTTCCTCCGCCTGTCACTCAGGGCAATGGTTAGTTGCTGTCAGATCTATAGCTATAATTGGGAAAGGCACTCGTTAAACACAGAAGTTTGGGGGAGGTGAGAATTCATACCCAGCCTTGCAAGTCTGGGAAGTTTTCCAATCCTCCAATACCGAGTTAAAGCACAAAGGAAAATTGAATTTTATTACTTAGGTGACATCAAGCCACGATTATACGTGGGACTCATTGAAAATGTCCTTAAGACCCTGGCCGCACCGTGTCGTCTTTGTTCTTCAAGATGGTCTTAATGCTTGCACTCATTTTGAAATCCTTTCTCTTTATGTTCCCTACTTTGTCACAGAAAATTATAGCAGAGTCACGAGCTCATATTATTATTATTAAGTGAAAAACGTTTGTGATATAAATATTCCACAACCATCTGGAAAAATAAGTGCAAAATTAGCAAGTGGAGCTAAACTAATGTTGCGAGTGCCATTCGTTACTAAAATTGACGAGCCTGTGCGCCCGGATCTGAAGGCTTATGTTTTTCTTGCTAAGATGAGGTCAGTTTTGAACTTTTGAGACTAGGATTTCTGGTTGAATGTTAGCCACAATTTCTCCCTTGTAAAAAGTATACATCAGTAAATTCATGGACAGCAAGAAAAATAGATGCCTTTGTGGGCTGATTTTTTTTTCTAGCTACTTAGAAAGTTAAATACAGAGATTCTTATGTAAAGTAGACTTATTTCTTCCAGATAAATATCTTGTTCAAAATTTATATCAAGGAAAAATTATTTATTTTCAAACATTCTGCATTAGAATTTGCTGGAGCACTGGGTGGACATTATTTTTGCTTTTCCTCTTTTGTCAAAGAGCTACCTGTCCTCTTTCTGCTGTGCTGATTCCTGTGATCCATCTTGAGTAAATAATTGGAACTTTATTCTTACTATTATACTTAATGTAAGACCTGTTTTTCTCTTATTATAATTTTGGTATTTCTAAAAGTTATTTTTGCATATATATATATATTTGTGTGTGTGTGTGTGTGTGTGTGTGTGTGTGTGTGTGCATGGCACACAGAGGAAAACTTGTGAGAGTCTATTCTTTTCTTCTACTGTGTTAGCTCTGGGGATTGAACTCTGGTCATCAAGCTTGGCAGAAGTTATCTGTGCTCGCTGGACCACCTGGCTAGCCCGCACATTTTGGCATTTTTCTATTCTTTTAATCTTTGAGTTTTTTTCCTCAGTAAACTCTGTGCAACTCTATTTCTATTTCTTTGCATGAGAAACGTCTTCTAGCTTCTCTTGAACTCATGACACTCCCTGATATCCATCTTACTCAACTGCTTTGCTCCTCAGCTTATCCATCAAATGTGTGTTTTCACTGCCAATAATAAATTTAATAGTGTTTATATAAGAGATAATTCCTGATAAAAGCTTTCTTAGAGAGATAAAAAATATATCTGAATAATTAAAGAGTATCAATTAGGCACTAAACGGTAGTGGAGATTCCATTATATATAATGCTGTGCCCAACACCCTTTTCTAGCAAAGTTGTTCAAACCTGACTCTTTGTCCATCATACACTATTATTTATGTCCTGGGTTAGATTAACTAGGTCTACAATTGATCAGGCTAGAAATGTCTGCCTTATCTAAAGGTTTTAGAGTGAAATTATAGCATACATGGAATGCTAGTAGCTTATGAAACAGCCTGGTATTAGCTTTACCCCTGAGAACATTCTATATTCAGGGTGACATGCGCAGCATTGCCTTTTCTGGAGAAATGACTCTCTTCCTCTCAGATATGTCAACAAGGATAGGCTCAAGCAACTATTCCATGAAGGTCTGTGTTGATGAACCAATGAGTTGACTGGGATAGTGACCTAATTATGTGCATCATGGTCTAGCCCACCTCAGCATGTGTGATGACCCAGGAAAGCCAGGTCACTGAATCTCTGTGCAACTGGCAAGCAGCTAGTCCTCCAGAGGAAGCTCCTCCCAATATTGCTTACCTTCTATAACTTCTAAGAGGAGACTTCTTAGTCTTGCATGTTTCTTACCAGGTTCATGGACATTTTTTTCAGAGGATATAGCTACAAATAAGCATGACATAAACCACCTTCAATCTTGGACATTTAGGTGTGGAATATCCAGAGACATTATATCAGCAATGAGAGTAAAGAACCCGAATGAGGAGCTTAGTTTTATACTGTGCTCACGCTGCTGGAGCTAAAGGAATGGTGCTGAGACTTCAATCTCTGGACCTTTTAATCTCTGGAGACAGCCTAAAAATTGGTTCTAAGCAGTGCTGAAATGGAAGTTCCCGCCTCACTAATTTTCTTGACTATGCTGAAGTCCTCAACTGCTGGGCACTGGATTTTGGAGATAAGACCCTAGTGCAGTAATCTGGACATGGGGCAATGCTTTCCTGAATGGGATCAATGCTTCTTTATAAGAAGAGAGACAATGGTTTGCCTCTTTCTTTTCCTTTTTCTCTATGTTACAAAAACATGACTTCTCTAAGAAGCATGCCCTGACCAGACCTCTATCTACTGACACAATTACTTTGAGATTTTCAGTTTCCAGAACTGTGATAAATGAGTATTTTATGTTTAAGAATCCCAATCTAAGATACTCTATTGTAGCATCCTAAACTGCTGAAGTCCTGTGCAAGGGAAGAAGTTGGACCCAGACAAAAATGTTTGGGCACTTGAAGAACTGAAGTAAAAGAGCCAGATGTATTTATCTTTCTGTCAATATAGAGACATCAAAAATGATCATCTTCTTGGATCAGGTATAGGTGAAAAATGAGTCAGCTCAGAGATTTTCTAAATTATGAGTTTAAAATGTATATTGTCTACAAGATTAGATATCTTCCAAGATGATTTAACAAGCTAAAATAAACTTTTAACAATGTTAATTGTAGAATATCTTGAAAAATCAGTACCATATGCGTGGAGTGACATCTTTCTACTCTGCAGAACACTGTTCAAAATCAAAAATCCAAAACAAACAAACAACTTAAGAAATATGACGTTCTGAGTGTGAGAGAAATCACACAGGAAAACACAAACATATGAAATAAGAAAAAAAGGTTAAGACTAAGACACCCAGCTAAGAATTTTAGGAGAGCGTGAAGACAATTGGAAGAAACTATTTAAAGACAGAATGATGAAAAAGTATTGTCACCAAGGAAAACTTGTAGCCCTCTAATTCATAACGCACTTAAGTCCTGGAATGAGCAGACACCATACAAGTCTGCATTGTAGAAGTCCAAGAGGATGAAGCTTGAAAGACAATACACTATTTATAAGAAAAAGATGATTTTTTTGTAATATAGTTTTCTATATTCCCTT